>NW_006239023.1:1522610-1550582 GCF_000226075.1 Solanum tuberosum | reverse complement strand
TATATATATATATATATTCTGCTTTTAAAGATCTTAGAGAGCCACAACAAAAACTTGGTGCTTATTGTAATCATTTTAGACTTTATTGGGAGAACAAACAAGTAGTAATGGAAGTAAAAATAGTGCATGAAAAAAGAAGATAAACAAGAAAAACGTGAAGAGACTGACAAAAAGCATAATTAATTGAATGTACAAGTACAATATTGGACAGACACTTTTAGGTAAAAAGAAGAAATAAATGAGGACAAAAAGAAACCAAACAAAAGCAAAAACACATGAGCATGTTAATTGGAGTTTGATGCTTTTGCTACCTTTAAGTCTCATCTTTGCTATATTTTCACAGGCTCAACAGTTCTAAGCGTGAACATTCAACTGATCTCCACTTGCAAAACTCTAAGGTATTCAATGAATAGCACCACATCTCTTTCTTTTTCGGAATTCAATGATCTGAGTAATTCAAATTTGCATCTTCAGTCTAGGAAAAAGACTTGGCTCCCTTCTTATCGAAATGTTCACGATTGAAGATTCCACATTTATTAGTTCACGATAAATACAGAAATGAAACAAGTAGATGAACACTTTGTCAGCTCAAAATTAAGATAAACATTAAATCATGACTAATTCAAAAAACAAAAACTCACTATTAAAGTATAATTTGATATAGACATTAAAAAAAGTAACATTTATGTTTTTGGTATCTAATTCTAGGGGGGCTCTTAAAATTAGCCCTTCCCCAACACAACTATAGTTAGCAATACCACAAACTGTTTAGATGTGAAATTAAAAAATAAAAAAAAAAGTCAAAATGAAGGGACAATAATATGATGCAACCAAATGCTAGAAAGAGCAACTACAAGTGTAAGATAATTAGGCCATTTTTTTTCCACATTGCAACAATATTTGATCCCTTTTTCTTCTTTGTCACCAATTGGGAATTTATTTTGCTTATAAAAATCCCATTTATAATCTTGAACTTTCTTGATCTTCTTCTCCACCCTCTCTATTAAGCAATATTCTTCATAAACACCCTTCTTGTCTTCCAATTTGAAAGCTTTTGCCTCCAACTCCAAACATTCACCAAAATAGATCCAAAAAGTTTGTAAAATTGCAACCAAAGTTCTCATAGTTGTTGTCCATGGTCTAGTGACAAAATTATTAATTGAATTTTTGGGAAAATCATGGAGTGGAACTAGGTTTTTATGAATTTTAAGTGTCCTAGAAGGTGTCACTTGATGATAAAAAGTCTTGGATGCTTGCCTGGTAGCTATAAAAAACCCATGATTCACTTCAACTTTTTCATACACTTCAAAGCTTGGGGAATTTGAAAATCCATCATTATCCAAAAAGTTGTCAAATCCTATTGAGAAGTTGTTTGCTTCTGTTTCATTGAATCCATTAATGAAGCTGTTGCTATGACCACTGTTTTCACCTGTAATCTAGGAAATATCAACAAAGAAACTTAACAGTAAAAACAAAAAGAAAAAGGTATTTATTTTGCGACATTTTATTTTATATGACGGTATGTGACATAAAGAAAAAATGTTTTACATACCAGATTTACTCATAATTTGGAGTTGTGATGATTTTAAACATATCATAAATAGATATTCAGAGGCACTATGTGAATAAGTACAAATAGAACTTAAGCAAATGTTGACTTTTGAACCTATAATAAATGGTGTATTTGAATTAAGTACTAACACATTAAGGTCATAATTGTCCTAGTTTAGATCTCCTAGCGATGATATTTTTATGGCTATAAAAACATGTTCACTAAGAATAAAATGAGACATTCAAAATTAAATAATATTCAAATATAGAAACTAATAAGGTGCAAATTTCTTGTTTTGAAACAAAATAAAAAAACAATTTTTTTTTTATATAAAATGGAAGAGAGCAATAAAACTGAAAAGGAAGATATATATATATATATATATTTAGGGGAGTCTATATAATACCTTGAAGCTCATTCTCTTCTATGTGGACAGCTGAAACATTTTCTAGTGGAACAGTTTTATAGTCCTCAAGAAATGCCTGTCAAAGTACAAAAAAAATTTAGTAAATCCATAACACAAATTAGATTTAAGGGATTAATTGGTGCGGTTTAATTAATTAGTATATTACTAGTTAGATTAATAAATTTATTACCTTCTCAAGATCCCTGTTTGACATTCCTATCCATCTCAAATTTTCCACCATTCTATCAGATTTAAAGTCTTGATGATCAAAATCTCCAATATCAATGGACCTAATTACATTCTCATCTTGTTCCATCATATTGAATGAACCCAAATCACCATGATGATGGATTTGGTTACTATTATTAAGAGGAATCAGGAAAGAGAAGTCATCATCAATATTAGGAGCACATGATGAATAATCTTGATTGATTAGATGATTTTGTGACGCTTGTTGAATAAAACTTGATTGAACTGGCATCTTTGCATGATCAACATAGCTGCCAACTTGAGGGAAGTCTTGAATCTCCAATGGAGGTAATGTGAACCTATGCTGCAACCTTGCACACTCTAATGCTATATCAACCTGAACAAGTATATATAAATGACTTTTAACTTCTCTATATATATCGTTTAATAGAAATTTTACACTATCACACCATCTAAGTAACGATCTATAAATTAAATAACAAGACTCTGTACTAACATGTTATCTGTCAGACTGTCACTCTATAAATTAAATAACAAGACTATGTACTAACATGTAAAATGATGTTATCTGTCAGACTGTCACTCACTAACGTACTTTAAAAAAGATTTACACTATTAAACCTAGTGGGATTCGAACCTCTACCATTAGAGTGAAGGTGTGGGCAGCTACTATGCCCCCCACATGTTGGTGACTTTTCATTGTAATTACCATATTTATATAGTAAAATTTATGATATTAAATTAAACTAAACAATATCAGCATGCTGACAACGTACGACATTACATAATTACATGCATACCTTAGATGGGGGAAATGGCAACGTTCCATAATTTGGAATGGGCTGCAGACTGTTGTTGATAGTAAAATTAGGTTCATTTGACAAATATTGCATCCATTTATCATCATCATCACTTGGAGCAGAAACATTATTATTAATAGGAGAGCTTCCATGGACAGCCATGGATGTGGATGATGGCATTAATCCATGAGAACTTTCCATCATATCATGACATGATCTTCCCCCATCATGAGAGTAAACATGATCAACGCTAGATGATCTATCACTTGTTGCTGCGTTACCATAGTACTGCTGCTCCCCTATTGTTGCACCATTAATATTCAAATTCTTCTTTATTACACGGCAAAGTGCATAAGCATCCTGTGTATAGTATTTCAAGTCAAATTATAATTAGAGGTCTGGTTCAATTTATATAAAAGGGAATATATATGTAGATCAAATGTATTCTGTCAAATTCTGAATCTGTCACTAATATTAGTAAAATCAAATTATATTTGTGTACCTGCAAGCCATTAGCAACTTCACATTCACGTTCATCTAATCGATATTCATGCATTACCCAATCAGTTCTAGCTCCATGAGGTGCTCTCCCTCTATAATACACCAATGTTTTCTTCATCCCCACTGCCCTTGTCTGTGAATTTACTTTCCTGTCCTTCCCCGTCGCCTTCCAGTATCCAGCTTTCGTTGCCCGATTTGTCCTTGATCCATTTGGATATTTACGGTCACGGGGACTGAAGAAATACCATTCTAGATCTTTGCTAGGCAATAGAGACTTTCCTATAGTGAGCGATGATGAGTCAGAATTTTCACCAAGTAAATTCAAAATGGGTTCATTTGAAAATTATTTTCAAGAGTTTTTGTCTCTTCCTATGAGAGTTAAAAAACTTATGAAGAACGAAATAGAAGAGCTCCCAACCTTTCGGATTAGAGCTCAAACGAAAACCTTCTCTTTTGATCATGGTTGATTTTAACAAGAGTTTAGTATATTTTGTAGTTAGTATTCTAATGTCTAACAGAATTTACATTGTAAATGATTTGTCCTTGACAAATTTCATATGTGGTTATTTCATTCCTAATAGTAGGGGACATTTCTTGTACAAAGAGGAAATCTACATCCTCCATGTAACTCAAGGGGGCTTGGACAAATATCCACCCTCTTCTTTTGTAAGTGTGATCTTTTGAAGCAATGCACAGGTTGGGGCTACGCCTAAACCCCTCCATCACAGATGGATTTGGAAAAAAAAAAAAAATTATGTCCGCGGCCCATGAAAGTGAGATCTTCTTGGGAATTGAAGAATGATTGAGTATATGAAAAATTTGACAAAAAATGAAAACTGAAAAGGACGTGAAAGAGATTCTTGAAACATGGTAATCATCAAAGGGATTAAAATAATTTTTTTGATAAAGGGAAAAAGGAAAAAAAAAAAAAAAAAAGAGTTGCAACTGATGAAATAAAACAATATTGCAATCATGTCATTTTCTTTTTGAACACTGACTTTTGACTTCAATAAATCATCATCGAAATACAAAGGACAGTCTTTAAGATTCAATAGAAGATCAAAAGATGTAGGGACCAACTTCCTTTAAAACATTTATATATTTTTATAATAAAGCATATGATTTTTAATTTGACTGTTAAAGTGTGATGCAAAGTGTCAATAATCAGAACCTATTAGTCATTAAGCACGCGTATGGAATTACTATATGGATTTAATTATCTTGCAAGTATTTTCATTTTCATTTTTACGTACTCAAACTTGAAAGAAGAAGAAAAAATACCCCTTGATCATTCCATTATTTTTATAAAAATAAAGTAATTAATGGCCACTGCCAAACATTTATTGTTATAAAATTAATAAATACATGGTTAATTAAGGAAACAGTGATTGGTAATATCTTTGTTATATATACCTTTCTTGACAATCACTTTGTGATAAATCTTTTTGGCTAATTAAATATCTTTTCGTTTCTCTACACCTTCAAAATGAATGGACGTAGTCTTTAATTATAGCTTCTATGGTAAGCTGATCCGAACATCACAATTATCAATTTATTTATTTATTGACAAAATAGAAGCTTAATTTTACACAAAAAAAATTAAGCTATAACGTGCATACTGCACATGGTAATTTATTTTCCTTTCATATAATTATTGATTACACATAAATGAAATTATGTGAACAAGGTGTGTGTATATAGTGTAGTCAAGATTTATTAATGTTTTGGTTCCACTAGAGAAAATCAAAAGAATTAAAAGAGTTATACATATAGGTACCTGGTAAATCCCATGGCTCACATTTGTAAAGATCAACTTCAGGAATGATGTCAAGTTCAATTTTCTTGGCATTGATTTTTCTTTTCAAATAATAAGCCACAAGTTCTTCATCAGTGGGATGAAATCTAAAACCAGGTGGCAATGAAACAGGTGCCATATATGTATTCTCCTAATTTGGAACTTCTCTCTTCAACTTTTCTCTTTTTTTTCCTAATTTGGCAATATGGATTGAAGAGGAAGATCCAAATTAAGAAGAGAGGGGAACTCAACAGTTAGAGAAGGAAGATGAGGAAGAAGTTGAAAGGAATTGGATGGAAGGGTTTTTATGATAACAAGACAAAAAGAGAAGTAAGTCCAAAAAGCAAATAGGGTGGCTGCCACCCCTACCTTTAGCTACTTTTGCCTTTAAATTTGTGTTTTTTCACATCAAATGATAGCTTTACTTATCTTTCCTCTCAAGCTCAAATTAACAATATAGTATAAACTCCTCTTTATTTTTGTGCTTTCTTATTATATATTCTTTGCGGTTTGATTAATACGAAAAAAAATTCATTATGAGGGATAAAACGCTATCTATTACGTCGAAGTTTGAATCGCAATCTCTAATTTTGATATTAGTAAACAGGCAATAGCATATCAATAAATATCATGATTGTTACGTTGACCATCAAGTTGTGAGGCTTGCCCAAGAATTATTTTCAATTAAGTAATTATTTATCATTTCATCACAGCCGTAATAATATATTCTTGGCTCTCACAAGCAGTATCTAAATCTTTCTCAGAATGCACATAAAAATTGTTGGAGTCAGTGATTTCAAAATAGTAGATAATTTAATCGGTAGGTATGTGTGCATATTATCTATATATATATATATGCGTTGACATATATTAGTTTCAACATTTGTAAATACTTAATTTCATTTTAATATGTATTTGCAAATACAAAACTTCATTACTTGAACTATGTATAAAGAGGTGTATTCAAGATAATATGTTATACTTTGCTCCCAAATCTTTAACTTGTAACAATTTCTTTAAAGTTTATGTCCAAATAACTAGTTAAAATTTTCTACAAATTGTTGTTTTTTCTTCAACTTCAATTCTTCTGTTCAGTTTCAACCAGAATGTCGTCTAATTCTAGTTGTTCAACTTCATATATTTACTTCTTTATATTTTGAATCCACTCAACCACAATATATATGTGGCGTGTTTTTATATATGGTAGTTACAATAATATTCTATGCTTCAGATTTGTCCATTCGGTATTTGGCTAGTAGAGGTAACCAATATACGTATAGGGGTAGTAGCTAGGGGGTATTTGTGTAATTGCAAGAAAGACAATTCTTCTTTTCTTTTGATAGAAGAAGAAAGAGAAACCGTATTGGCGGCTTTCGTAACTGCCAATCTGCTAAGAATGTTCTTTTCACATGCCTAATGCCTATTCCCCGCTCCCTCTCCTCGCCGATCTACCGACAATTCATCGCCTAATTAAACACAATTTTCTAATATCTTTCTTATATTAGAATAATAAAACGTAGTATTACTCGATTTAATTTGCGTAGGATTGATGACACATAACTACATTATATTTTTTGGTAACCACATAACTACATTATATTTTTTGGTAACCACATAACTACATTATATTTTTTGGTAACCACATAACTACATTATATTTTTTGGTAACCACATAACTACATTATATTTTTTGGTAACCACATAACTACATTATATTTTTTGGTAACCACATAACTACATTATATTTTTTGGTAACCACATAACTACATTATATTTTTTGGTAACCACATAACTACATTATATTTTTTGGTAACCACATAACTACATTATATTGTCATCACAATTTATTCATACTTCATCTTCCTTGTTGTAAGAAGCTATTTCCTTCATTTCATTTTGGTAATTTGACTAGACACAAAATTTAATAAAGAAAGAAGATTTTTAAAACTTGTTGTCCAGAATTAATGATAGAACTTTGTGTGGCTATAAATCATTTTATTAAGGATAAAATAGATATTTTATAATTGAATTGTTACTTAATATAAAAAAAAATAAAATTAAATTGACTAAAAGGGAAAGTAAATAACATAAATTGAGACAGAGAGAGTAATATTCTTCTCTCAAAATTTTGTAATGTATGATTATTTTTGTTATTTTAATTTACTGCGCTTAGGAAAAATAAAGGTACGTAGCGGGGGTGTCGTGATGGGTCCTACTTTTGCCACGTGAATGAAAAGATCCGACGTGGCAAGGATCACTTGTTGCAGTCTATTGTCATTGTCATTAAAATTCCCTCTCCACTATTGCTTTTCCTTTCCATCAATCTATCTTTTGGTGCTTTCCCCTTTTTCGACGTTTTATTTTTTTTATTTTAAAAAAAATACAAGTAGAGGAAGGCAAAATGGACAAGTATATTATAAGGTGCAGAATCAAACTCTCGTCAATAAAATAGTAAGTAAATGTTTAGATAATCAAATAATTGAACTACTTGTACTCGCATGGAATTTTTGTTCATCTTCATTATTGGTCTTCGTAAGTTTTCCTCTTTGTCTTTCTAATTTCAACTTACAATATATATTTGAATTGGATTGGTAGAATTGCATGTTCATATTTGTCCAATCAAGCAATACTTTAAAAAGAAATAGTAACTAATATAGTATGTAGTAGATTATCCAATTCAATGAAAAGGTAATAATGTATTTTGGATTAGTATGAATGCAATATAGCATTGTTTTAAAATTAAAAATCCATTTCCCCTCATACATTCAAACCTCATTCTATTATATAGTAGTATATATAAAAAAGAAAACATAGTTTTATATATTGTATTTTATTTTATATATGTCTCATTGTTCACACTATGCCCAAATATTATTTAACTCAACAATAATCATTAGTATTCGAACTTTGTGATATTGGAAACCCCATAGAAAAAGAGGGACATGAAAGGGTTCTAACTTATGTAATGAGGAAAGTAGTTTGAACATGCATTCAAAATGACGTAATTATAAAATTAATCAATAATATTAAATTACATAAACAATTCCGACCTTTAATATAATATTTTATAATTCCACTTAATTAAAGAAGAAAACACTTGCCGAAAGAATGTCCCCTAATGCACAAAACGAACGTCACATGAATCGACAGCCCAAAAGAAGAAAAAATTGTTGGGATTATTTTATTTATTACTATATATAATAATCTGAAGAAACAAAAGCAATCACTTGTTTCCTTCTAATAATCAAAGTATTTCGTAGTATTTTTTTCTTATTAAATTAATCTTCATGACCATAACAAATTAAGACGTGTTAATATAAGAATTAAATAAGAAGGTTTAATTTAATTATTCTACGTATTTTGCTTTGTCCAACTCATCAACTAAGATCTTCCATCATTAGCAACAGAATTTTATTGACTGGGGATTAATAATCATGCTGATAAAGTTAAAGTCTCAAAATACTTTTTAGTAATAATATTGGATAAGGTTTTTCTAAAAGAAGAAGGAAAAAAAAAACGTCGAAGTTTGACTAGATTTACATTGGAACAAGAAAAAGAGGAAAATTAAATCCATTTTAGAGGATTAATTTTACATATAAAGTAACTACTACTAGTCACCGTTGAATAAACTTAGTTTTACGTTTTTCTAAATAAACTACATTTTCTGTCGGAGTTGAAAAGCTCCCAAATCTGCCTTTTTCTTTTTACCCCTGCAAGAGAGCATCAAACATATTGTACTTAGCATTCTCCTCAAATCTAAATACCGCGAATAGGATAGGGACACATCATTAATAAATTTGTTGATTGGAGTTATCAATTCAAAGTTTCAAACCATTAAAGATAAGAATCAAAAGATTGATGTCAGAAGCATTTTAGGCCCAATAGGTAGATGAAGACAATTTTTTATCAATTGCATTTTAGACCCTTTTCTGTTATTAATAACGATAGTCATTCCCCAAAACTTTGAATTTATTATATTCAAAGAGTAATATAATAATATTATTACTCTATTTATTGCTAAAATCTTTAAAAGTCGTTTGGTGGAGTATATATGATAAAAATATTGCATACATTAAATGTGTATTAGTAATATCTTGTTTGGTACACTTTTTATGCTATATATAACTAATACTTCTATTGTGTATTAAGATGTGAATTACTAATACCATGCATTTATGAGTATTAGTAATACAAAGAGATTTAATGCATGTAATAACATAATTAAAGATCCAATTACCCCTAAAACCCTTTTTACATCTTTTCCACCATAATCGTGGAGGATATCTTTGTAAATAAATATTTTTATACAATGCATGCTATTTTTAATACATCAAACCAAATAATACATGAAAAATAATCTATATATAACTAATGTAAGCATTACTAATACACTCCGTTTTACATTATTTTCATACACTCTACCAAACGACCATCACTGTTGTAGAAGGAGAAGTAAAGATCCCAGTAAATTGTTCAGGTACTGTCCCTATCATGTATGAATTTCGCTCATCCACAGTAGGTTTGACTCGATGCTTGATGAACCTTTTCCTAAACACATACAAATCCCAGGAAATCTGTCAACATGTTACCCACATGAGAACAATTATCTAATAGGCAGCATTTAGATGAAAGACAAAAATTAGCATTTCCATGTTATGATTATTAGAAACTGACAAAAAGAAAAGGTATAAACAACAAAGGAGATGAGTCAACATGCCCTCTGCTTTGGCTTGTGAGAAGCACATTTTACTTGGCCACCAGACTCAGTTATGGGAGAAAAATGATATATGACTGGACACTTAGGTACCAAATGGATCTTAAACCATACTACAGAAACTGTCCTTTAAATCATTCTCTATTTATGAGCTACATAATCATAACAGTTGCAAGACTCTATCAAAACTAAGGTTTCAAACATGACCACCTGAGCAGCTACAACAAGTCTCCTTTTTCTTTCTTTTTCATTGTTTTTTTTTTTTTTGGCTCAAACACAAAATCTTGCATTTCTTGTAGAGGTGAAATTAAAAACATATAGTGGAGCGTCACAAACTACAACAGTTTGTTCAGAGGCACAGAACACACCTGAATTTAGTTCTACAAAGTGTAGCAAGAAGTCCTCAATAGCGGACTTATGATCCATGATTTAAAAAGATGGACTTAGGTTTCAGAGGTAGATCAAAAACCTCAACAAAGGTCATGGAACACGAGCAAGATACTAAAGACATTAAACTACTTAGTTAGGGATTGTTTGCTATTGCTTATGCCTCAGCAGAGAAGTAAAGTTCCCATTTCCTCTCTTTCTCTTACGTATCTAGTTCTATAACTTAATCATTACTTAACAATGTAAGGTTAGAACGTAATAGTAATAAATGAAAAGCAAGGTGTGGCGGTAAGTCGAAACTTTTTGGCCTCCTACTTATGATTCAACATTTAGGGTCCCTTTGGATTGGCTTAAAAAAAATAGCTTTTAAGTCAAATAAAAAGTCAAACTGAAATGACTTTTAAGTCGAAAAATAAAAAGTAGGGGGAGACCTACTTTTGGTTTTTTGACTTATTTTTAAGTCATTTTAAACTTATTTTAAGTCATTCTTGACCTTGCCAAACACTTCTCAACATATTTTAAGTCATTTTTGACTTATTTTAAGTTATTTTTTATATTTGCCAAACACTTTCAAAAGTCAAAAACCGACTTAAAAGTAGGTTTGACCAACTTTTAAGTCAATCCAAACACCCTCTTAGCTCAATCTAAAACAGATGTCTTTTTTACATCAATGACATCAGCTGGAGCTTGCACCAAATTACTTACCCACGGAACTCATTTAACCCGACCCTGCATGAGTACCAATGTCCCTTCCCCTTTCACTTCTAGGAAAAACTTTTGGGATGAGCCCTTCTACTCGTCTTTTTTATATAAGAAGGAAACTTCCCGATCTCAGACCAAGCTCTGATCAAGGCATACAAAAGCATCAACCTCATCCTAAAAGGTCTGCTTTAGCTTTAGGGTTGATTTATGTTGCTCAACTCTCAAGATTTTGAGTCAAGAGTTCAGGTGTTCAAAAAAGGTGGTGATGCGGCATTGGCATTTTTAGAAAATTTACGTGGCAATATACTTTGTAGCAAGCAAAGGCCATATTAATTATTTATAGTTGGAAAAGGTAATTGTATTGGCCTTTGCTTCGAGAACAACATTTGTGCAGTCCCACCGATGAATTATGGACAGATTCATACAATAGTTTCTTTAGAAAGTTCGTGCCGCGGGGTAATAAATTGATGCACATTATGGATCAAATTGTTTTATAGAAGAAGACGGCCAAAAGAATTAACTCACAGAATAGTTACCCTAGATGTCAACGCTTTTACAATTTCTTTTGCTGCTTTACTCTTGGAAGCTTCCTCTTTAACTACTGACCAGGCTTCTTCAACTTTTGTTGACTCTCTTGAATTTTATCATTTCTTGTTTCACATAATCTCTCAAGACTTTTAACCTACAGTATATATGCACAGTAGTCAGAATCTTGACTCTTGAGGCACCTAATTAGAACTTATGACCAATCAAACATTATATAAAAAGAGAAACAGCATATTTCCACCTAATTAGCTTGAGAAGAGAAGCAATTTTCTACTTATCTAAAGTTCTTATAGTAGAATGCCAACACACTTAATGTTCATGTTACGCCACAAAAGATGCAGAGCCTATGGAAAAAAACAAACATACATGTGAAAGGCATACATACAGAAAAATGCCTTCTCAATGCCTATCCATCTATACGAAGTAGCATATCTAAGCATTCCATTCTGCAGCAGATGAATTGTGATCTCCTATATTGGAACCCATCTTAGGTATTCTTTCTTCCCATCTCACAATTCTCAAAATGCAAGTTTCCTTTTTAGAGTTGAACTCACAAAAGAAAAGTAATTGATATCAAAGTACAGGTTCACTAACCAACAGCAACATTTGAACACAATGTAGAGTATGACATCAAGCCACATTACGGAGAAGCACGACTATAGATCTGATAAGGATTATGAAAGTTTTTACATAATCAGTTAAGACTACAATTCTCGATAAAGCTATAGAATAAACATTGACAATTATCTATAAGCAATCCTTTTTTTCTCTCTAGTTATTTCAGCCATTTATTATCGCCAGTAATTTTTAACTTTTCTGTTTGTCCTTCACAGGTTTTCGAACAGACTTGTTACAAATTCAGCGCCAAACTCACAGCTCCACAAACAAGTACTAGATTGTGTACTGGAAACAGAAGCTTTTGGAGTAAATTCATACTGTCAGGAACCAACAGAATTGAAGGACATTCTGAAGATGAAAGAAGATTGCATACAGGGAATAATAGCAGTTACTTAATCAGTAAATCCAAGGTTAAGCATTGAGAACTTAATAAAACAAAGACAGATGTGAAGAACCTGAGAAGGTCTGATTGTCTTTGCTGAAAGTCCAAGATTCTGTTTCCTCCACGTATAACCTGCTCGACTACTGATGGAACTGTGTGCACATCTATTGCTTTTCAGAGGATCCACAATTCTGTGATGGTGAGTCCTGGATATTATAGCTCTCAAGCCTACAGACCAAATCTCAGCCTGCATTTTATCCTTGCAAGTCTGAAAATGAAATATAAAAAGAAAATAAACAACAAATTTTAATAAAATGACAAACAGAAATACAAATCACGCAGGTTTGTACTTTATAAAACTTCCCCCAATTAAACTAGGAGGAATGGACAATTTACCAGATCAAGAGTGCGCTCGCCATTTCCATATAAAAGTGATATGCACTGACTTCCCATTTCAGGCTGAAGAATTTACCTTAATTAGAAAACAAAACACTCGTCACACAAAAGGAAATTTCACGGTTTAAGAATATATATTGAGAAAATGTCATGTATATTAATATGAGAGGTAGCCTCACTGCTTACAGTACTTTGGCTGCGGATGACATTTGTGATTGAAGTTAACCTCAGTTGGTTTTCCTTCTCACCAGAGTACCAAATCAAAAACTTTTCATCCTGGAAAGAGAGAAAAAACCCATATAATTCACCAACAATAATTGAAACATCAAATGGCAATTATTCATAAAATAGAACGAATGAAAATGGTTTGGCCTGAGGTGTGGTGATATAGGTCTAACTTGCTTTTGATAAAAGTAAGAGCTTAAAAGGACAAGCATACAAATTTCCTCGGTGGTCCATCTCGAATTAGACTTTCATAGAGACACAGCTTTGTCTTTGGAAGAACATATTAGACTTTGGTTTAAGATCAAGCACCAAAGGTTTACTTTTTCTACTTTTCAACCTTTCCATGACATGCAGATGCCTAGACTACAGATTAGAAGAGGTTTAACAGAGAGGAACTTGGTATTGTGTCCATTAGTTAATTATAAATTCTTTACTTATTTGATGGGGAAAAAACAATCATCAACCTTATAGCAAACTAAGAATGCAACCCCTAATTTTAATTCAAGATTAATTATGCTTAAGCATCCACAGTGACCTTTTTTGACTTTTGACTACAAAATAGACTTTTCACATTTCTCCGCACATCCCAAATAAATCTTTGTTTTTAAGATGAACAACAGAACATAGACAAGAGAAAGACGATATGTAGTAAAAGAGGTAAAATATATTTGACTACACACGAAGGACAGAGATTGAAAGTTTGGGATACAAGAGAGAATATATCATCTTGAATGTCTGATTAATAATTAGGAACTTGAACAATAGTTAAGCGCACAATCTCTATCCAAGAGGCACTTTCAGTCTTTCACATACAAATAATAACACTTCTAGCAAAGAGGAGCTTTGCCCATCTCGGATTAACTCATTGTCAAAACAATTTGAATATTATAGTTTATGTCAAAAAAGAAGAATTTATAGAGGTCTAAGTTGAATTCTATTGTACAAGGGTTTACTGTCTTCTTAGTTCTGCTGTTGGAAAAGATCACCGATGCTTCACAATCGGGATCAAAGTAATGAGAGATTCAGCAGAAGGTATGATTTGGTTAAGCTCTTACTTGAACTAATCACAAGAACAGGACTCTCGTTCTACAGTAGAAACGAGAATAAAAATTTCTACTGGTTGACCCAGGAAAGATATAGTTTCTCGTTCTACAGTAGAAACGAGAAACTATGTTTTTTGCTGAGATCACCCCTTCATTCGTTAGTAGATAAAGTATCAGCAAAAAACATAGTTTCTTGTTCAACAATTTCCAAGAGATTATCTACCAAAAAAGGTTATATCTGCAATTCGATCATATGCTGATCATAGAAGACTCATGAGACAATAACAAAAACAATTGTGCCTAAGTCCCGAACAAATTGGGGTCGGTTATATGAGACAATCATCAAAGAAAATAATATTAGTGAGCTAACTTAAGCTATAAGAAGATCTAATGGTGTTGGTGAATGATCAAATTAGAGAATATAATCCTTCTGAGGAAACTTTTTTTTTTTTTTGAGATTGAATCCTTCTAAGGAAACTAAAGGTTTAAAATTTAACCAAATATGAAGGGAGGGAAAATGTCAAAGAAAAAGTTCTAATGAGATCATCAAGTTTTCTATTTATCTTTCAAAGCAACAAGAACATAAACATATTTTCATCAAATTTTTCACCATGACCCTCTGCAAGTATTTTCTGTTATGCTGTGATGTGTATCATCAGCCCTCTAGACCTATATTATGCTATAAAATTGTGAAAAGGTCTCAATAAAGGCAATCAACTCAAGGCCCTGATATATAGTTTTCGCTCAGAATTTGTATACTTTAGGAGGAACAAATACTGCAAAACAAATACAACAATGTCACAAACATATTACTGCTTCCTCATGGAACAATATAGGAGCTCTGAATGCCTTGATCACAGAATTGTCAAAAGAAGTGGTGGATCATACCACAATGCATCTGGTGGACAGTTTGGAGAGAGAGAAGTGGGAGGTGTTTTAAAGATAGATCCAATTCCATTCAGAAAGTTAAATGGAATTGTATAATATCTTTCCTACTTTTGGTGTAAAGAAGTAGGTTAAGAGGATATAGATCATTTTGTAGATTTATTAAGATCTCTGTAAGTATCTTCTTTTCTATTTGTTTTTTTTTTTTTAATCTAACACTTTTTGATGGTATCCAGCATGTCCTCAATGCTGAGGAATACACATTTAACAGTTTTAAAAAAAATTGTCCTTCACCCATATAGCAAATATCAAGAATCTAGTCCAGGGACAAAAGAATAATTTACTAGACAGAACATTGAAAGCAAGAAAAGAAGAAAAAACAGTTCAAAATTTGAAGAAAGAAAAACCTGATCAACGGCTCGATCAGAAAATCCTGGCACATTCAGCTGCCGGACCAGGTACTTGGTAATAACAAGGTCAAACTGCAGCCTGACAATCGGCGCAGCTCCAAGAATGTATATCAGGTGCCAGCAGGTAGTGCCTCAGGATGAGATAGTCTCAATGCATCATATCTCGACCTCTAAAGGAGCTGAATATTGGTGGATTTCGATGCATGTAACATGTAATACAAGCTCTCAGAGAGTTCAAGTGCATTCTCCCATTTATTCATACTTATTAAACCCTTGATGAGGTTAACAAAGTCCGTCAGCTCTGGAACTGCACCTTTCTTTGTCATGTCCACATATAATTCAAATGCCAGATCAATTTTGTTTGAAACAGAAAGGCACTCGATCAAAGAAGAGTACATTTTCTTATCAAGATGCGGAAATGGTGAAGATGATGAAATCTCTTTAAGTAGCTCAACGGCAAATTCAAGTCTTCCAGCTTTTTGATAGCTATCAATTAGAAGCCTATAAACTGGAATAACCGGAAGAAAACTGTTGTTGCTCATGTCTTCTAATATACCCAGACTGACTAAGTACTCCCGTCTGAAGCCTTCAATAACCTTAAGATGGCTGGCCATGTGTTTTGGCCAACTTATTTGTTTCATTTCCTCTAGGAGTTGGAGAGCCTCATCCAGAAGTCCTTCAGCACAACAATGCTTTATTGCAACTGAATAGGTTATGTAATTTGGCGCACAACCCTTATTACCCATACTCTCAATGAGTTCAAGACATTTATTCACTTTTCCAGTTTTGCCTAATCCATCAATCATTGCAGTATAGGTTACAACATTTGGATGACAACCCTTTTCTTCCATCATCAACATAAGTTTATAAGCTTCATCTATTTTACCAACTTTACAAAGGCCATCTACCATCTCTGTGTAAATAACAACATTTGGGGGACAAGAACTCTCGAGCATTTTAGACAAGACTTTTACAGCAAGATCCAAACGTTTATCCTTAAATAGCCTATCAATTAGAGAGCTGTAGGTGTATATGCTTGGACTATATCCACACTCTGACATTTTAGCAAATATCTCCTGTGCATCATCTAGTTTACCAACCTTGCAAAACCCATCAATCAATGCATCATAAACAATATGATTTGGCTCGCATCCTTCCGCTAACATGACATCCAAAAGATTGAGAGCTTCCTTCACCTTGTGTGCTTTGCACAATCCATCAACCATAGCTCCAAATGTAACAACATTTGGTTCCTTATTACCATCAAGATCAACCTTGAAGTATAAATCTACTTCAGGGGTATCTAAACTCCCCTTCATTCTGGCATAGATCTGGCAAGCCTTCTCTAAATGTCCAGCTTTACAGTATCCATCAATCAAAGCAGTGAAAGTGACAACATTTGGGATGCATCCTTGCATTAACATTGATTCAAAGAGCTCGTTTGCATCTGAAATTTTCCGTTGCTTGAGGTAAGCATGGATAATAGCTGTGTAAGTCACTACATTAGGAGTACAGCCCTTTTGAATCATTTCATTCAACCAATTACGAGCCTGTTGAATAAGGCCAGATTTACAAAAGCTATCAATCAAAATTGTGTAAGTATAAACATCTGGAACAATTCCATTCCGCTTCATTTCTTGGAACAACAAGAATGCCTTGTCCACTTTGGAGGCATTACAAAGAAAACCAATCACTTTCGAGTATGTACTGACATCAGGTACAAAACCTTTGCTCATCATTTCCTTAATAACACTAAAAGCATCCTCATATTTTCCAAACGCACAGAGGCATCGAGCAAAATTGACCACATTGACTTTATTCAGTACTAGTCTTGCAGTCAGCATTTCACTATATACATTTTCAGCCAATTCTAGTACATCCTTGCTTGGTAACTCCTCGTTGCCACAAATACCACCAATCAATATGTTGTAAACGACGTATCCTGGCTGACAGCCACAGCCATCCATTTTTTTTAGCAATTTGTAGGCATACCAGTAATCTCCTGATCTGCAATATGCATGTACAAGAGAATTAAATATTTTCTGACCTGGATAACAACCTTCAGAAATCATAAGATTCAGAACCCTCTTGACGCGACCAAGTTTTCTCCTGTTTAAGAGTGCACAAAGCAAAACTTGATATGTTACAGTATTAGGAATACACGAAATAGTGCGCATTAAGTTGAGAAAATTCATTGCTTCTTCAAAGAAGGAACCTTCACATAATCCTGAAATCATATTAGTATAAATCACTGTATCAGGCACAAACTCTTCCTTGTCAATTAAATCAAGGGCATCTCTCCATTTACCCACTTTGCACAATGATCGCGTAAAGCTATTTATTGTATGCTTATCCATCTTAAAATTCAACTCTGACATCTCCTTGTATATTAAAGATGCAGTCTCCAATCTATCTACTTGCAGAAACACCTGAACCAATGCATTATAAGTCACAGCGGAGGGCTTGTAACCAGAATCCTTGAGCCTCCCTAGCTCCTCCAGTGCTGTATTCCACAACCCATTCCTGCAACACTTTCTTATCAACACATTAAGCAACTTTCCAAGCACTTCCTTATCGTCTTTCCCTATATCATTAAAAAAATGTTCTGGTACACCAACACATCCTATTAAATCCAACAAAGCATCATAAACAGATGCATTATGCACATACCCAATTTGTCTACCAGCCCATTTAAAAAACTTAACACCTAATTCAGGGTTATGTATATTTCTCAACACATCAACCACTAAACCAGGGTTGAGTTTCTCCCTAAACAACCTAAGAGCTTTCTCAGTTCTCTCTCCAAACCCATCATTACCGTTCCTAATAGCATTTATCACCAAGAAAACATCATCTGGAAACTTACCAGTGTCAGTTTTGGAGCTAACTGAACCCAAGATTGAATCTTGCAAAAAACCCAATTCTTGAACTGAAAAAGATGATTCTTTGAACTTATTTTCTTCTTGTGGAGTATATTCATCTTCTGGGAATTTCAATAGTGGGTCTACCAATTTATCAAGTTTATTGTCGGCGCACATGAATCTTGAAGAAATTTTGAATTGATTACCAAGAAAACGAATGGGAAGTGATTGAGGAAGAGCATACTTGAAGAGCTTTAAGGTCATTCTACGGCTAAGGGTTTTATGCCGTTGCGGAGGCGCCGGACGACAGCCGGGGTTTAAATGACAAGTGAAAGGGCATTCTGTAATTTTACCAATACTAAAAAAGCCAAATAAAACAATTGTTATTTTTAAAAATTAATATACGTACTAATTAATTTCTATTCTTACCGAATAATAGAGAAAAAGTAATATGATGAAAAAGTTAATGGTGTTAAATTGAGGTTAATAAAATAAAAGATAATTTGGACAAATATTAATTCTTTTAGTTTATACTTTCTTATAGTCTATGCAGAAGAAAAATATGATAAATAAAATGAATTGAAGAAGTATAAAGTATTAGACTAATTTTATACATTTTTCCTTCATTCTATGATCTCCAATACAATAACAAGTCGTTAATAACACTGTATACAGAGAGTATGTTCCATGCTAAGGGTCTGGCCGGACTTGCCCAAAGAGAATTAATTAGAGGCTCAATTAAATAAATTGAGAAAGTGTGTTTCGATAAAATGAATTAAGAAATTAAAAATCAAAGCAATAGAGAATAGATAAATAAAAACCTTCCATAAAATCTCCCTAATCTTCCACACCTTTATAATTTTTTTCATGATCTCTTTAATTAATATCATGTTTAAGACAATCTGATAATCACTCATACATAACAAAATATAAATATAAGCATGAGATGTGATGTATAATACACTTGAAAAACATATTTTTTTAAAAATATTTATAACTTCCTCTTGTTACTTACTTTGTCTATATTTCTTTTTTTTGTTATCATTTTATAACAATTCTGATATCACGTGGAAAAACTTTAGCATTCAACTCAAAACTTTAAGTTTATGGATAAAGTAGCTTAAGTATATAAAAACAATATGATATTATTTGTCATTTTATCAAGTATTTCATATAAAAATATGACAAGAAAAATGCATTTTATTAGAATACTTTATCACACAATAAATTCCAAAAATAAAATGACCAAGTTGTGCACGAGCGTCGGAATTTTTTTATTTTTCTTATATTGACCATCAATTTTTTAAACTATTGGAACAAACTTTATATATTTAGAAATAATAAAAAAAATTTAAAAAAATCTAAGTCACAAGAATTTAAATTAAAACATTTTTGAAAACATTTGATTTTTTTTCATAATTTAAGAAAAAGAACTTTGACTTATCAAATACTAATAACAAACTTATATGTAATTATGTATGATATCCCTTCCATATGCCATTGACAATACAACATTGCACTTTCCCCTCACATGTTAAGCTCATTAAATAATCATTTCTGTAACATGAATAAATCACTATTGTAATGATGTTCAATTTACATTGTGAAGAAAAAGGAAAGTGGAGACTACTTCTTCAGCAAAACTTGGTTCACATTTTCATATCCTTCAACATCATACTTTTTGTACACAGAAAGCTGATTTTCTTCCCACCACTTCTTTGCTTCCTTTTCAGTAAACTTTTTCCTACTGCAAAATTCAACCAAAAAGCCATTTGGTAACATATTAACAAAAGGTGGAAAATTTTCTGTATCATACAACTTATGAAAGGAAATATACCTGAACCTGACTCGCTTGAGTCCCTTCTTTCCACTTGGCAGCACTGTCAATGTGATGAAAACACCGAGCTGATATTGTTCCACCCATTCAACTTTTGATGTTCTGAGCCCAGCTTGGCCATGATCAGCTTCTCTACAAGATTCTTCTGCTGACCGGGAGTCCACGTTGTTTTCTTTGTTATAGAAGGATCTTAAAGTACTAGAGAATACAATTGGAGAACCACATAGGCTATCAACATTTCTCTCCTCTAGTTGTGCGTTTGCAAGAGGCACAACAATTCGGTGTCCACCTATATGATTTTGGCTATCTGAATATGTTGATGTTGTCTGCAGTACATTTGCAATAGCTTGAACATTAGCTTCTGCTTCAGCAAAAAAGCTTTCTGACATTGCCTGAAGCTGCAATTAGCATAACAAGTTTCAGCAAAAAAAAAAGAGGCATCCCACCAATGAATTACTGACATTTTCATAAAATAGTTTCTTTAAAAAATTTGTGCCACGGGGTAATACATTGATACATATTATAGATCAAATTGTTTTATAGAAGGAGACAGCCAAATAATTAACTCACAGAATAGTTACCCTTGATGTCAAAGCTTTTATAACTTCTTTTGCTGCTTTACTCTTAGAAGCTTCCTCTTTAGCCACTGACCAGGCCTCTTTAACTTTTTGTTGACACTCTTGAATTTTCTCCTTTCTTGTTTCACATAACCTTTCAAGACTTTCAACCTACAGTATATATGCAAAGCAGTCAGAATCTTGACTCTTGAGGCACCATAATTAGAAATTATGACCAATTGAACACTATATGAGAAGAGAAGCAATCTTCTGCTTATCTAAAGTTCTTATAGTAGAATGCTAATGTTCATGTTATGCTATGTGAAAGGCATATATATAGAAAAAATTTATAATAGAAAAATGCCTTCTCAATGTCCATCCATCTATACAATTGAGGTCAGTAATGTAAGTTGAGATAATTGGCAGGCTAAGAACATCTGTTAAACGTGAATCTCTCGAACTATGTGAAATATACATATTGGTTGTGCTATTCACCTCTGCAGATTTTTTTACCAGTTAAATGATAAGCTTCATGCTGAATTACTTCACATAAGTACACAGGCAAAGCAGCATTTATAAACAGAGTGCATCAAAATTTAATGGTCTCAGCCTCTCGGCCAAGTATAAGCAATTGAATAACAATGTAAGAACACTGGGTATTAGATTACCTGAGTTCTTAGCTTGCAAACTTCTTCGAGTAGGATCTTGTCTGATTCTTTCAAGTCTTCCTCCATATTTAGACCAGCAGAGGGGACAAATTTTGGTTCTACGAAATAAGTTGGAGAGGCTGAAGCCAGCGAATTCCTCGCATGAGCATTTTGGGTTCTCATCTGTCCATAGTCTCTTCTAAAGACTTTAGGACAAGGAACTTGGCCCCATCTTGGAAAAGTATCCAGCAAGGACGTAACAGGATCAGAGAACTGCCTACTTTCCCCTAGACTGTTGGCAGACCTCCTGTCAAAACATTGATTGTTCTCAGTTAGATATTTTCTTGTTGCCATCATTCGACTTGATGTAGTATTTGCCTCGTCTCGCTCTACTTTCTCGCAAGTAACTGCCTTTAGGGTAATCGGTAAGGGTCTTGGACTATGGTTTTCAAGCTTTGATGACCTGCTTGACTGAGCAATCCTCTGAAGTTGGTAAAAACATGGATCACATACCCGAAAAGCTTTAGTCTTGTCAGGGGCCAGAGAGGCATTTGGGGTTTTCTTGCTGCAGCATGTGCGGCAGAAGAGAAGGCCACAATTGTAACAGTTTTGTTTCTTCCTCGTAATTCCAAAAGACATGTTACATCCTTTGCAAGATGATTGATCAGTACTAGATGCAGACTTGTGCAAACATATTGCTGCTGTAGTACTTGACCCACAAGCAATATGTTCCACCTGCCTGTCTCTCAGTGATTCAACTAAAGTTGGCCAACTTCTATCTTTTGTATCACCTAATCCTAACTGTCCATTTGCTCCTTTCCCCCATGTGTAAACACTTCCCCTTGATGTTAGCACAGTAACATGATATGATCCCGAGGATATCTCTGTAATAAACTCCTCTCTAAGTTTTCCTTGCACAAGCACTAATGATTTATCTTTGGCTTCTGGATTGCCTAGTTGCCCATGCACTGCACTTCCCATCATATAAACTTTTCCTGTGCTAGATAGTGCAATAGTTAGGGTGCTTGCACAGGAAACTTGAATGAAATCATGCTCAACAAGTTTTGCCACACAGGTCGGTAAGAGCTTTGTCTCCTCACCAGGATGACCAAGCCTTCCTTTATCTCCGTCACCCCATGTAAATAGCTTTCCACCTGGATTGTTGAATTTAAGACGATCAACAATGACTTCCACTACCGCAGCTGTATGCCATGGCCCACATGCAACACATTTGACCCACAAACCTCTAAGTGACTCAACTTCTTTGGGCTGAGCAACACTTTGGAGATTTCCATGACCAAGAACCCCAAAAGTTCCATCTCCATAAGTAAACAATTGCCCAGATGTTGAAACAATTGCGGTGTGCCATTCCGCACAAGCAACATAAGAGATTTTTACACCATCCAGAGAACCACATACTCTGTTTGGTAGCCAATGGCTTCTCTTCTTTTCCTCACCTACTAACTCAGCACAAAAAGAGTTGTCACCCCATGTATATAGTTCACCAGAAAAGGTCAGGGCACATGTTTGGTATTCCCCACAAGAGACAGATTTTACCCGAACCCCGTTAAGAGAGTCAACCAGTTTTGGTCGTGCAGTGTCCATATCATGTTTATGCCCAAGCCGTCCATTCTTTCCTTCACCCCAGCAAAAAACTTCACCCTGTTTGGTGACTATGGAAGCATGACTCCTACCAATGGATATTGCTTGTACATCAAGCATCACAGTGGACTCGAGAAGTTTGGGTGACAAACCATCCAACTTCACTTCCCCAACCCCCAAGCACCCCCCTTCTGCTCCTTCTCCCCAGATAAAAACATCCCGCAGTACATTCTTTCCAAATGGTCTTGACTCATTACTGGATGGTAAAAGTGGAGCTAGCATATCAGTTTGGATTTCAGTCCCAGCACAAGATGCTCTCGTCTGGCTTAAGTCATCTGGTTCAAAATATGACGAACATGATGTAAAATTATCCATTACATTCGATAGGCTTGACTCCGAGAAAAAGCTTTCGGAAGTACAGGATAAGCCATCAGTAAAACATCTTTCTGAAAATGACTGAGTGGGACTCCCCGCTAAGCTGCGAACCTTGATCAAATAAGTATATATCATTTTTAGAGTAATGGCAAACTAAGGATGTTTTATTTTTAGTTCTCCCAGATAAGAAAGAACACATTTATTACAGTTCTTACAATACATAGCCACAGAAGGACAGAAAATATAAGAAAGATAATTCTTGAGAAATAAAAGATCAAAATGCAAGTTTCCTTTTTAGCTTTGAACTCGCAAAAGAAAAGCACTGTTATCAAAGTACAGGTGCACTAACCAACAGCAGCATTTGAACACAATGTAGAAAATGACATCAAGCCACATTACGGAGAAGCACTAATGAGTAATGATTAAAGATCTCATAAGGATTATGAAAGTTTTTACTTAATCGGTTACATACTACAATTCTCAAGAAGCTATAGAATAAATATTGACCACTGTCTATTAACAATCTTTTTTTCTCTCTAGTTATTTAAGCCATTTATTATCACCAGCAATTTTTATTCTTCTGTTTGTCCTTCACAGACTTGATACAAATTCAGCATCAAAGTCACAACTCAACGTACAAGTACTAGATTGTGTACGGAAACAGAAGCTTTTGGAGTAAATTCACTCTCTCAGGAACTAACAGAATCGAAATCCATTCACATAAGTCAAGTGATAAAGCTACTAAGAACAATATCAAAGCTAGTTTCCAGACAAGAACAAAACAGTAGGACATTCTGAAGATGGAAGTAGAATGCACACAGGGATAATAACAGTTAATCACAAGGTTAAGCATTGAGAACTTAATAAAACAAAGACAGATGTCAAGAACCTGAGACAGTCTGATTGTCTTTGCTGAAAGTCCAAGATTCTGTTTCCTCCGCATATAACCCGCTGGACTACTGATGCAACTGTGTGCACCTCTTTTGCTTTTCAGAGAGTCCACCATTCTGTGATGGTGAGTCCTGGATATTACAGCTCGCAAGCCTACAAACCAAGTCTCTGCCTGCATTTGATCCTTGCAAATCTGAAAATAAATTATAAAAAGAAGAGAAACAACAAATTATAACAAAAGGATAAACAGAAATACAAATCATGCACGATTGTACTGTTGTACAACATCCTTCAATTAAATTAGGACTAATGGACAATTTACCAGATCAAGAGTGCGCTCGCCATTTCCATATATAAGTGATATGCATTGACTTTCCATTTCAGGCTGAAGAATTACCTTCATTGAAAAACAAAACATTCTTGTCAAATCAAAGGAAATCTCACCGTTTAAGTATATATCTTGAGAAAATGTCATGTATATTAATATGAAAGGTTGCCTCACTGCTTACAGTACTTTGGCCGCGGATGACATTTGTGATTGAACTTAACCTCAGTTGGTTTTCCTTCTCACCGGAATACCAAATCAAAAACTTTTCATCCTGGAAAGAAAGAAAAATAACATATACTTCACCAACAATAATTGAGACATCAAATGGCAATGACATTAGGAGCTTGAACCAGAGTTTATCGCACAATCTCAATCCAAGAGGCACTTCCACATACAGATAATAACACTTCCAGCAAAGAGGAGCTTTGCCCGTCTCATCATTAATTCATTGTAAAGACAATTTGAATATTATTGTTTATGTCATAAAGAAGGACTAATAGAGGTCTAAGTCGAATTCTAATGTACAAGGATTTACTGTCTTCTTAGTTCTGCAGTTGGAATAGATCATCATTTTGTCACTATCGGGATCAAAGTAATGGGAGATCCAATAAAAGGTGTAATTTGGTTAAGCTCTTAACTTTACCTAATCACACTCTCAATTGACTGCACAGAAGTGGACTGGCATTTTGTAGACGTGGTTCGGTTATTCCTATTTGTCTCTATCTATTGGTGGGGAGGTATATGAAGGAAGGAATCAGTGGATTAGCAACCTCAATTGCCGTACCCAGGCACCGGTCTCTAGAAGCTTCTGGAATGTTCAATTTGTATGGCCTCAGTGATGAGAATATTTTGTGTGCCACTTCTGATGATGCATGCATTGGGGACAAGTATATGTCAGTTCCGTAGATCAAGGCTTTCAAGGACTCCTGAGTTGGTGATTTGTCACCAGGCAGCACATTACACATTAGCAGATGGATGCTATAAATTCCTCCGAAAAATCATAAAATACTGTGCGGCCATACAATATACTCTAAATTCTCGTTGTCGAGGGAAGTGAATCAACAAATGCATGCAAGGAGGGATGTAACACATGATGGATGAAGGTTTTGCAAAGGTTTAAGAATGGATGGTACCTATAATCAGACCCAACCGTTGCAGTACTTGAGAAGAAAGAAAAAATGATTCTCTTTTTATCTATCTTTAGTATTTGTTATGACAATTTTCTTGGTTAAAATGCAATGATATATGTTTCATTAGAACTTTACCGCGGATAACCTTAGAGGGTAGAATTTGGGCTTCCCTCTTCTGCCATACTTCAAAAGATGTGCCCCCTTCTTCAATGCAACTATTGCCTGGAGGAAGTAACAACAAATAAAGGGTTGATATCAGAGAAAAAAACATAGTTTTTCACTCTACAATTACCAAGAGATTATCTAACCAAAAAAGAAGTTAAATCTGCAATTTAACCATAAGTTGATCATAGAAGACTCGTGAGACAACAACAACAACAGTAATCGTGCCTACTCCCGAACAAATTGCGGTCAGTTATATGAGACAATCATCAAGGAAAATAATATTAGTGAAGAAGATCTAAGAGAACTAAGGTTTAAAATTTAAGCAAATGTGAGAAAAAGTTGTAATGAGATCATCAAGTTTTCTAATTTAATCTTTCAAAGCAACAAGAACAAAAACATATTTTTCATGTATTATCAGCTCTCTAGACCTATATTATGCTATAAAATTGCAACAAAAAAAAGGTCTAAAGAAAATGTTACAAATAATAAATACAAATACAAGAATGTCACAGACATGTTATAATTGCTTCCTCATGTAACAATATAGGAGCTCTAAATGCCTTGATCAACCAATTGTGATGATTTACAAGAATTTGTCCTTAACCCCTTGTTAGTTAACATTACTAAAAATATACAATAAAAGGGAAAACAGAATCTAGTCTAGGAAAAAAAAAAAGAAATTTACTAGACAGAACAATGAAATCAAGAAAAGAAGAAAAACCTGTTCAACAGCTCTATCAGAAGGATCAAATGTCAAGTGTTCTTCACCCATTATTACCAAGAATCACATGTAAGTAAAAAAACACAAGAATGACAACAACAGAAGAAGAATGTGAAACAATTTAAGTTCCTTCAGTAGAAAACCTTAAAGAAGAAGAATGTATTTAGGACTCGTAAGAATTGTGGGAAAACCCAAAAATTGGTAAATGAATTTGTAGTTGAAAGAATTTAAGAAGCTTAGTACTTGAAGCAAGTGATCTGCAATAAACAAGACAAGTACAAGTTGTTAAAGAAGAGAGAGAGAGAGAGAGAGAGAGAGAGACGAGAATGAAAATGACTTTTTTGGTTCAATCTATTGATGTGATTCTACAATGAAGAATCAAAATCATCAACCAACCCTTGTTTTTTTATTTGTCATGGGTTAGAGTGGATCAATGATTTACTTAAATATAGGTAATACTTTTATCATGAGTTAATTTTTTAGATTGAATTAGCTTTATGGTGTTAGAGTCACATTGATTTGCTCGCGATTCATGTCCTTATTTGGGTTTGATGGTGTCAAATTGGCTTAGAGTTTCAAAGTAATTGAAAAATGGACTGATTATCTATGTATGTAAATTCAATGTTATTATCATAAGTTAATTTTTGGAATTGAATTAGTTTCACGATGTTAGAGTCAGGTTGATTTGCTCGCAATCCATGTCTTAATTTGAATTTGACGGTGTCTGATTGGCTTAGAGTTACATAGTAGTAATTGAATAATGTGTTATACTGATTATTTATTTAAATAAACTTAAATATTCTTTCTTTGCGAGCTAATTTTTGAGATTTTACATTGAGGATGATACACTTTCCAAAAAAGAAGATTTATGGGGTTAAATCCGAAATTTCTAACGAGAAAAAGTATCATTGTTATTTATTTTATTCTTTAATTTAATGATGAGTGAGGACTCTTCGTTGTCTTGGGGTTTCTTACATATACTAGATATGAGACCCCGTGCCAGCACGGGGCCCAATATATGTTACTGTTTCTGTTTTAATTTATGTGATACATATGAAATTTGAAATTAATCAATTTTTTAGTATGTTTTTATATATTTTAAGTTGCTAATTATTTTTATTTAGAGTATGTTTTACGTAAATATATTAGAAATCACAATAATTAACAAGTTAATATAAAAAAAAACTTATAAAAAATTCATTGACTTTTGAAATTTCATTTGTATCACATAAATCAGGACCGAGTAATATATATGAAAATTACATAAAACGTACTATAACTCACAA
>NW_006239023.1:1515728-1520153 GCF_000226075.1 Solanum tuberosum | reverse complement strand
TTTATTTTTAATTTTAAAAGATTGGAAATTTTATGTTAAAAATTTTAATAATAGAAAAAATGATTTATTTAACTTTTATCATCATCAATACTACTAATTTTTTTGACGTTTTTTCTTAATCTTCATCTTATCATTAATGTTATTTATATAATTTTGTTTAATCACTTATTTTTTCTTTTTTAACTCTTTTATATATATAAATACAGAGAAGGAAATAAAAATAAGAAACGATTTTCTTAGCTAATCAAGTTGCACGTGTGTACAGTACGAAACTTAAATTACATAAATACATCCTCTTTTAGCCTTTTTTTTATTTAAGGAAGTCCTATAAAAATTAGCACATGATTAAGCTCTTTTTTCTTTTATATATTTTTCTTCTTTTCCAGTGACATTTTACGATGGAGACCAAAACAAAATGTTTATAAGCTGTTAATGTTGGAAATTACTTACTCTTAGATAGGGGTGTACATAGGTCGATTTGGTTTGATTTTTTATTTTAAAAAAATTAAATTAATTATGTCGGTTTATTAAATCTAAAAATCAAATCAAACCACGCAAAGTTGGTTTTTTCGGTTTCGATTTTAGTCGGTACTTTCGGTTTTTTATAACTTTACGGTGTTTGAAAAAGAGATCAAATATATTTTCACTTACCTGTGTGATAAACTAAACTTAAGAAATGTTAAATGAATAGAAATTTTTGTAAACACGGTAAAATTCACATGAGTACAATTTTATTTTATTTTTGAAATATCAACATTCATTATGTTAAATTAAAAAGATTAAAGGATACAGTCAAACTGAATACAAAATGAAATATTTACAAAGTAAATTGTTAACATTGAATTTGAAAAACTATAACAATATAATTGTAATCTTAATACAAACTAAAATATTTACAAATTTTACAAGCCCAAATTTGAAATAAAATATAGGGAAAAGGGTCTGAAAAATACTCAAACTTTGGCCGAAATCGCTGTTACGATACCAAATGGAGGACCTTTTACCCTCTTGCACTATTTAATAGTGTATTTTAAAGGTATATATGTGCCCACGTGGACACATTACTATTTTTTTTATCTATAAATAAAATATATATATTATGTCGGTTTGGTTTGGGTTCGGTTTGACTTTTTTTCTTTTAATATCAAACCAAACCAAGAATGGTCGGGTTTTTTTTCAAACGCCAAACCAACCAAACCAAACCACAAATTGTTTTTTTCGATTTGATTTGGTTTGTCGGTTCGATTTGACTTTATGGTTTGATTTGTACACCCCTACTCTTAGACATGCAATAATAATATATTTAATGTAATCTTATAAATAAAATCTGATAATAATCTTTGTTTTAACAATATAAATAAAATGGTTTTTTTGGAATGCGTTTCAATTTGCACTCGAACGTTCATTTTAAAGAATTTTAAAAAAAATATATCGAACCCTTAATGATTATACCAAATTTAATTAAAGAAAAAATACAAATACTTTAATTATATATATAAAAAATTCATGGGTTTGATTGCATAAATTGAGTGTCAATATATTTCCCCCCAGAATTTCCTCCGTTGATTGTTTATTTCGATACTATTATATTATCTTTGGACTCGTTCACTCAAATTCGATATCCAATTAAGTCAAGAATATCGACTACTCTCTCCGTTTATTTTTATTTGACACGTTTATTAAGAAAATTAATAATTAATAGATTATTTTATTACATCATCTCTATTAATTGATGTTTAATAGAATGGAATCTTCGAAAATGATTTGAAAATTAGTTAAACCTAAAAAATAATTAATATTTTTTCTTGATACGTTAAAAATAAAAATAAAAATAATAAAATTTATTTTAAAAATAGTGAAAAAAAATTAGAAAATATACTCGGTAGTCGGTAGTGTATTCTATTTGTGTTTTCTGACAAAAATATGAAAATACGCATCCCTTCAAAAATTTATGGTGTTAAGAGTAATTGAACTTTTGACAGTACTTAAAAGCAATGAAAGTACTAACGTACACTAAGCAATAGTAGGGACAAATTTTCACGAAGTATAAATATTAAAAAGCCAACAGAATTAAACATTAGTAATTCAGATTTTATATATATAATTTTTAAATGGATAAGATAGGATGATCTTCAAGATATCATAGTTTCACTCATGACTATAACACTCTCGATTCTCTTCAAAAAAAATATAGATATTTAAAATATAACACTAAGCTATGTGCTAATATATCATTAGCTATACTTCACTGTACCAAAAATTATAATTATAATTAACTGTGATATAATTTAAAGGAAAAAAAATATAAATTTTAATTAATTGAAACTTAAACATACATAATCAAATATTACAAGAATCCCAGAATTTAACAATAACTTAAAGGACTAAGAGTGCAATTATCCCACGATATAAAATAAAATATATATATACATACCTACGTAAAAACTTTGAAAATAGAGTAATAACTAATCCAAACACCATGTGTACATGTTTGGTACTTCTTGTCCATATTTACGGCCATTAATTATATATATTTATACTACTAGCTCAATGATGTTATTCTTGTACTTTATTTATGGGGCAAATTTATAGGCTAAATTATCGTGCACGGGAATTCCTGGTTTTTTTCATAAAATATATATTTTTTAAGCATTGTATAATATTATTTGCACACATTTATAATTCAAAAAAATATGAACAATGCACTTCAGCACTTAATTAAATATTAAGTTATTTATCTAAAAAATAAAAATCAATTCTATAAAAAATTAGGTCCGCGATCTGACTTTATCCATGGAATCTGAAAATTAATCGTACTTTTAATATCTTAAGTCATCAATGGCGCAGAACTAGATGAAACCCTTTGGAACTCGTATTAAAAAACAATAAGTTTGTGGGCTATATATATATACACACACCTAAGTATAGAGTAGGCAACTAAATTGACTAAATATAGGTCTATCATGATATCATCCATGTTGGAACTTAATGTTTAGTAGACTTTAATTATTTGAATATTCCTAATGGAATTTGTGCAGCTAGCTGTTGTGCGTGCATGTGCAGACCAATATCATTATGAAAAAATAAAAACTATACTTTATCTCGGTTATTTATGTAGAAATACAAAAAGAGGAAAAAAAAAATGATTTGCCCTCCATAATAATTAAAAGAAAAATTTATTGTTAGTTCTATAATTGTCCTTTTTCTTTGACAAATGTACCAACTAAGAATTTACTGAAACTAGACAAGGAGATATAGAGTTGAATATTTTGAATGTAAAAATTTAAAGTGATCTATAATTTACTGAAAAAGTAACGAGTAAAATACATTTATTGCGAGATATGACAAGTAATTACGTATGATGGTCCAGTTGAGGACACAAGGCACTGTTATTTTTGAAGAATGAGTGATTAGAGGGGCCAATTAAGACATTAATCACATGATCTTCCCTTTTAGGGAATTAATGTCATAATGTTACTACTTATATGGTAAACTAACACTACCCTTATGACCTTTTAAATTATGCGATTAAGACTTGAAAAGTAAAGACAAAACTAGCTTTCCAGTGGGAAGGTTAGAAAGTGACTAACAAATTGGTCCAAATATTTTTTGATGAATAAAAAGAGACAATGACTATGGTACATTTTGGGTCCAAAAGTAAGAAAGTGATGACACATAAATTTATTAAAGTAGCCAACAAACAACATCAAGTGGGCTCAATCACACAGGATTAGAAACTACAAAGAAAGATTTGAGTAATTTTGTTACCTTTTTAGAGATGATAGAATATGGCCTACCTGCTGAATGAGATTATATGTTAGGTTTGAACGTTGAAGGGATAGAGGAAAGTTTGATCTTTTTGTTTTGTTTAATTGGACTTTCTTGTTTCAAGATACGAGAGATAGAGATAAATGTATGTACACATCACGTTTACAAGATCTCACTTGTTCTAAGAAATGGACGCAACCTTTTTGGGTGGGGGTATTTTTGTATGACCATTTCTAAAACGAATTCAAGATTTAAATTTAATGAATTCAAAAATTATTAATCATCTAAGTTATTGAGTTTGAATAAAAACAAGCCATCAAATTTAGCCGAACTTATATTTTACCTCGTATATCCACCCCTATACTATTATCTTATCTATAAACTTATTAATTTGTTAGAGCGAGGATACTTTTAATTGCTACTTAATTATATTATAGTAGCACACTCACTAAAATAATTATAGTAGCACACTTGTTAAATTAGGTCTTAGGTCTAACTCACACCCCAAAAGCTGGTTCAAAGGGAGGATGATTACCCAAGTCTTATAAGAAGTTCACTCATCTCATTAATCATCAATGTGAGAATTTTGTCATTCTTTAATACCCACCTCACGCCCAGTGCTTAGCATCTGGTGCGTGGGCAATTTTGATTTTGGGG
>NW_006239023.1:1499764-1515600 GCF_000226075.1 Solanum tuberosum | reverse complement strand
CCTAACTCACACCCCAAAAGCTAGCTCTCAAAGGGAGGAGGATTGCCCAAGCCTTATAAGGAGTTCACCCATCTCATTAACCACCAATGTGAGACTTTAGTTATTATTTAACACCCCACTTCACGCCTAGTGCTTAGCATCTGGTGCGTGGGCAATTTTGATTTTGGGGGCCCCAACATTGGGTGAGACGGACCCTGCTCTGATATCATGTTAAATTAGGTTTTAGGCCTAACTCACACCCAAAAACTAGCTCAAAGGGAGGAGGATTTCCCAAGCCTTATAAGGAGTCCACCCATCTCATTAACCACCAATGTGGGAATTTTGTCATTCTTTAATAACACTCACTAAGATATGGCCTTGAATATTATTTATTTTTTAATTTCTTGAATCAAATATATAAAATTCGTTTAAATAATGAACAATATAATAATTAAATTGAAGATTTCTGTCTATATAATCTGATGATAGTTGAATTTTGTGACCACATACATTTCTTATTACTTAGCTATATTATGTTTTAATTAATGGGGTGGGGTTAGTGGATTACTACAATTCATGAAGGATATTGTGGTGGTGGAGAATAGAGAAATATATATGGCAGAAAATAGTTTCATTAAAACAATTATAACTAAACAAAGTATAGTTTGGTATGGTGTATCTGACAATAGCCATGCTATTAGTTGGTCCACAGATTTATCAATCAAAATATGTGTTGGGACACACAGTCCCCAACCTGTTTGGTAGCCATCTTGTTTGGTGAGTCCCACTCCAGATGTTTAACGGATAGGTGCTCTTTTTAATATGGTTTGGACAATTTTCCCCCCTCATGAACGACTAGCTTTGAGGATTAAGATGTTTTACGGATAGGTTGTCTTTTTAATATAGTTCGGATAAAAAAATTTCTCATGTACAACTAGCATCGAGGATTAAGTTAACCCTTATGATATTAAAACATGATCCTCACTATTATTATTTATTGATAATGACCCCAAGATTTAATTATCCATCCACACATGACACACCAGATCCAACTTTGGGGGTAAGGTGGGGTATTGAAGAGCCTGACATTGATCGTTTAAGTGATGAGTGATCTCTTTAATATGATTTGGACAATCTTCCCTTCAAGGGCTAGCTTTACATACAAATATCAGAACACGACTCACTCTAACTATTATTTACCAATGATGGAGAGTGGAGACCTAAATTAAATTGTTTACACACCATATGTTCAGCCCTGATGTAAAGTTATAAGATATTGAAGATTCCACATCAAATGCTTAAGGGTTCGACCGTCTCAAAATGATTCGAACAATTCTCCTCTCATGAGCTTACTTTTAATATTAAGCCCAAAATTATTTCTCGTGAAACAAACAAAATTGAAACAAGGGTGAATCATTGTGCCCATGTGTCCATGGATAAGTTTTTTTTTTCTTTCGAATGCATCGACTTTAATCTGAAAAATAAAGTCTTTTCTTGTTGGCATTACAAATTAACAAGGATAAAAAAATAAAAGAGAAACACAAATATATGGGAGTTGCAACATTGAAATTTAATTAATAGAGAATTAAGTACTCTGCTACATCTTTTCATTTTACCGGATATTATTGCAATCTCGACATGTTATACGTACTAACGAGTACACGATTTTGACATTATCCTAATAATGGACAACGACATATATAATAGAAATTAAGGTGAATTGATTTCTTTTTCTCTTTTTTCCTGCTGAATAACAAATCGACCGCAGATCTCTCTTCGAAACATTATTAATCTTGAAGTGATTAGATAAGATATGAAGATATGATTCTACATAAGAAGGTATGAAAATTGATGATTAGAATAGTTGAGTAATCACATAGTTTCTTATTAATCTTTGGTGTGTTTCTACTATTTGCTATTTTATTTTGTTTTGTATTTTGATATTATGTTATTAAATTTTTTATCTTGCAACCCTTCTATGAATAACCTCTCTTTTGAATTGAGAGTCTACAGAAAATTTGAAATTAGTCTTTCACTTATTATATATTCCGTTACGAAAATGGACATTGACATAATATAAATAGATATTTCTAATTCTTTCCACTTTAGATACATAATTGGAGCACTTACGATCAATGTGAAAATTGTTGAATAAGTCAATAATATAATTAGACAGTAGTATAAGCTAGATAAGAGGTCTATTAAGAAAAAGGCAAGAAATGACAGAATAGCATGTCATGTGGATGGCTGTGCATAGAGAGAACAAAGGTCAAGAGTTATATCTCAAAACTACCTAACATATTGACCACTTGGGACAAATCCACATGAATTTTTTGTCAAGATCCAGACTTACCTAATTAAAATTGATTGATTTTATGGGCATTTATCAATAGGGTCTGCTACAATGGCTTCATCTCCACATGCTCTTAAAATTTGGACACCAACACATTGGTTTTCACCTTATTGACAATGGCTAGGAGACATGCTTGAGAATTGCCCCAAACCAATTACACTTTGAAATTAATATGCATATCACCAAAATCTATACATGCATGCATGTTTTTTGTCAAATAATATAAAATCATTTTGACTCGATTTGATTGCATAATGCACACTTTGTTCCCAAGAATTTGATGATTTGAGTGCATATTAATGCATTAGCTCCCTCCCCTCCATATCCTCACTCAAATCAACAACTTGGATATTAATATAATATAAAATGCTTCTTTCCAAATTCTCATAGAACCAAAATATATTCCTTTGTTAAGGGAAAAGACATGACTAATTGTACCATCAGATGGTTGGTGAAGTTGCAAGTATTTCTTTATTCTTATTCAAAGGTTTCATATTTGAGCCATGAGTATGAAATTGTCTTTGGTACTTGGTAGGGAGCACTTCAACCCCCCAAAGTGTGACTTCCCGTAAGAATCCATCCAGATTAAGCGGAACCTAAAGTGATAACACCCAGTGAAAATTTAACAGAAAAAGAAAGACATGACTAATGTTTACGGAGAATATGTGTCATCGATTATGATGAGAGTGATATCTTAAATAGATGAAAATGGTCTTTTGATCAGATCTCGTATAAAAATAACATAAAAATAAAAAATAAATTTATAAAGGACTACGAAACCAAATTTTCCCCCGATCTTGGGTAAGTATTTAATTCATTCTAGCTAGTTATAGGGTAGTACAAGTGTAACATGACATATTTTTATGGGTGCAATACGCCCTATTGTTTGGTAAAGTAGGCCTAGCTACTTCCTACAACTCTATAAAGTATTGATATACTAATATCATTTCATTGCTTTTAGTTGAATGGACTTGTGCAGAATTTTCAACTACTCTATGGATGCCTAAATACTTTATTGATAGATTAATAAAGTTTACTCTTTGTCTCTACTCACTTTTTCTTTTCTTTTCTTCTTCTTATTATTATTATATATAAATATCTTTTAAATTATACAAGTATCTTCTAAACCGAATCCAAAGTACATTCGAACAAACAAGATCTTTGCTACATGTTCATATTTAGGATGTATTTATATGAATTATGAAATATGCTAATTTTGCGAAGCATTATTAATTAATTAATTGAAATAATTGATTTAATGATCACTTGGCAATTATTTGACATCAATAATTGTGTATACACACGGTACAATCTGTATAATTAACAAAATGTTTTGGCGGATTATCCATTATTAGATAAGCAGTAATAAACAAAAAGATGGCTAAAAAGCACATGATCAAAAGCAATGAACTGACAGAAAAAGAACACTAAAATCAGTCCAGTAAGGCCCAAATCAGCAAGGAGTGGCCCAGTTTAGATCTTCTTGCAACGCATAAACAAATAACTGATCTGTTATTCATGCATGTTACATTTCTGTACGTATCATCTGAGGCGAATCTAAGTATTAGTATTCGCGAGTTCAGAATAATTATTACAATCTTATTATATGTAGACATTTATTTATTTTATTTTTTCCTTAGTACATTATTCATGTACGTACTGCAATTGAATGGACAGAACCCGTCCTATTCAATGCCATGCATCTTCCTAAGCATGATAACACACTGGTAGATCTTTTCAGGATCTGGAAGGACACTAGAAACACTCTCCCTCTTAAGGCATCTCTTCATCCAGCAGCCAAATTTAGGACACTCTTGTTCAACCTTAAAATCTCCGAAAACCTCGTAAGCATGGAACCAAGATGTCATGGCAATGGCTATAACATCAACGTACCCAAAGTTGTCTCCTCCAAAGTAATCTTTGTCACCCATGGCTCCTTCAAGCTTCTTCAAGATTTCTATGAAATCTTTCTTTGCAATTTCTAGTTCTTCACCTTTGTTCTTCCATATGCCCATTCCTGCTTCAAATATCTACACCTCAAACACATCGAACAAAGTTAAAAGCAAACTAAACTATCACATGGTTGATGGATAAAAAAATATGTTATCCCATTTTATGTGACCTTGTTTGACCTTACACGATCAAAACATATACTTAAAAAAAAATTTTACTCTATTATAACCTTATATTTCTTAGTACAATTTATGGATCCTTCATATCACAATCTAATTAAAGATTGCTTTTGAACAATATGAAAATCTTATGACAAAATGTTAGACCATGGTCTAATTTTTTTTAAAATTATACAACAATCTATTGCTTTGTCAATTTCCAAGGCTATAGCTGCTTATACGTACAAAAAAAATAAAAAAAAGGACACTTGCACAAACCCATCATTATTCACGAAAATTGTGACAACTAAGTATCCCGACAAATAATACAAGTTATCTGCTATATAAAACGATTAAAACATATTGATCATAGTGTAAAATTTTATTTGTATTGTGATTAAATATACTTTTAATTCATCTATTATAGAAAAGAGTTCAAATTATAAGTATAGATTATCACATTCACGTATTGCGATTAACACTCTTATTTCATCATATGATTATAGATCCCACATTTCGTAAAGGCTATATCTTTTGAATGTATAAAAAATAGATTATGGTAAAAAAATGTATATAAGCTAATCTATATAAAAACTGGTTTAATTAGACCTTTTTGTCGATGAAATCGGCCCAGAAACGTGCACGGGAGCGTCCATAAGCACAAGAAGGCAACAAAGGATTAGGGGAAGGATATTTGTCATCAATATAATACACAATGTTATTGGACTCTACAATTGGCTTTCCATTATCTAACAAAACTGGAACTTTCTCATAAATTGGATTGGATTTGAGAAGCACATCACTTTTGCCACCAAATAAGTCTTCTTGTTGAGATTCATAGGCTACACCCTTTTCAGATAGAGCAATTTTAACCCTCATGCAAAATGGGCTTGCCCAGAAATCCAATAAACGCAATTCATCTTTTGACATCTTTTTTTAATAAAATAATAGTAATGCACTCTCTTTTCAAAATTTATATTCTGTTTAGTACATGCTGGGCTTTATATAAATGCAAGAATCTGAATTTCCAAAGTAATATTCTGTTTGGGCTGAACTTCCAAGATCGCATTGAAAATAGGAAATATCGTCATTTTGTCTGTTTGGTTACATGACCTGTCATGTATAGTACTCGGATTAACAATAAGATAAAATTATGAATTAAGTGAAATTATCTTTTGATTTTTTAAATTGAACAAGTAAAAGTATACGAAAAAATTATTATTTTTTCTATTGAATTCAACAAATATTAAACGGTTAGTAAATAAGGAAAGCTGAAGACCAGGGTTGCAAATTCTATTCGAGGCAAAAGGCATTGATTTCTTTCCATACTTTCATTTCCTCATTTGGAAACTCTTATTTTTCCTCTTTCTTCACAAGTTTTCCCCCTCACCAGATAATCGCACAAAATACTTTTCTTTTGAATCGAGGAATGTATCCGAAATAATCTCCCTATTCCATAAAAATAGAAAAAAGATATAATTATATAGTACAACATACCTTTTTTTCTTTCCGGAGGTTTCTTGTAAGATTATATTGAATATGATATTATTATTATATCTTATTTTTTTAGTATTGACATGCAGTTAAATTCGAATCAGGCACAGAAAAGTCCATATTTACTACCCTTTTAACTTCAAAATATTTATACCATTCAATTATATTCAACACAGGGGCAGCTCAACATAATTCGGGGCCTAAAGCGAAATTTCAATTCGAGGCCTAAAATATAAATAAACTTCATACACATATTTATTCAAATTTTATTTTTATAAGTAATAAGTTGACAAATATTGAATAAAGATAAGAGTCAGAACCATAGAAATTTCAAGAAGTTGATGACTTGGTATACCCCATTTTAATATGCTTGACGTAATGCTTGAAACTAAAATTTAAAAACAAATAAAAAAAATTTTGTAATGTAATTTGTTCAACACTTTTCACTATTAATTCTTATTTTTAACAAAGTACAAAAGATGTTCATGTGGGTAAAATAATAAAATTTTAAAATATTATACTTTTAATCATAAATAATCAATTTTTTCTATAAAATTTTTAACACGTAATTTATTCTTAATAAAAATTTGGGGCGCCCAAAATTTGGGGGCCTAAGGCGTAAGCCTTATTTTATAAAGCATAGAGCCGCCCCTGATTCAACATTCCTGTTCTTGAAAAATCTTTGAAGATCTCTGTCATCCACCTTTCCAGTTCTTGAAAAATCTGTTGTCAAAGTTCCTTTCTTTTTCAATTTCTAAACCCCAAGCAAAGATTGCTAATCTGCTTTCAGAGTTCCTTCCTATTTCTTTTAATGGGGATTCCCCTTCAAGAATAGCAGAAAAGACTCCATTCCTCTTCAATTGGATCCAACATTCCATTTATTGAAACTCTGCTGTCAGAGCTCTGTTTTCTTTTTCTTTCATAGGATTTAACAGTCAGAATTAGAGATATAATGTGGGGCGCCGTTCAATTGGGAGTATTGGCGGCCTTTCTTGTAGTCTTTGTCCCTGTGGGTATGGCTGGTTGGCACTTGAGTCGCAACAAAATGTTATTTTTCAGCTGTGCCCTCTTCATTACCCTTGCTGTTTGTGTTCACTTGACCCCTTATTTCCCTTCAGTCTCCTCTATGCTTTCGTCATCAGGTTCAGTACCCTTATCTTCATCATCATCATCATCAATGGTAAATCTTGACTCTTGCATTTCTTTACTTCACCAAGTAGCATTTGATTTTCAAGAATTGAATAATGAGAATAGTAGTGTGGAAAATACTGTTAGGAGTAGTAGTGAGAAGTCTTGGAAGTGGATTGAGTCAGAACCTGTTGTTCAATGTGATTTCCAAAAGTTGTCCAAGTCTCATGCTTCAGATTTGTTTAATGGGTCATGGGTTGTTGTTGCTGGGGATTCACAGGCAAGGTTATTTGTAGTTTCTTTGTTGGAGTTGTTATTGGGGGAAAGTGAAATGGAGATGATTAGGGGGGATTTGTTCAAGAGGCATAGTGATTATAACATACTTATTGATGAGATTGGGATGAAGTTGGATTTTATTTGGGCGCCTTATGTGAGTAACTTGACTGATTTGGTTCTGGGGTTTGAAGAGAAAAAGAGTTATCCTGATGTATTTGTGATTGGGACAGGGCTATGGGATATGCTACATATAAATAATGCAACTGATTATGGTGTTTCCCTAAAGTTGTTGACGGATTTGGTGGTATTACTGTTACCAGTACCTTCAGATTTTGTTAATGATAGAGCTGTTCGTTCACCCAACTTCTTTTGGCTGGGAATGCCAAAGCTGATAAACTCGATGTTGAATACAGATGAGAAGCGAAAGAAGATGACTGATGTGATGTGGCAAGCTTATACTGATGAGCTTTATAGCAGTAAGCTGCTGCGACAATCTGGTGGACCCCTTTTGTTGCTGGACATTCATTCATTGAGTAATAATTGTGGAGCTCATTGTACTACTGACGGAATGCATTATCACGAAGTTGTATATGAAGCTGCAGTTCATGTAATGCTAAACGGATTGCTTATAGAATCTAATCAGAAGCTGTAATGGAGACAGGGTAATAGAATTGGTTTTGTAATTGCTAGAGCTTTCATTATTATATGGGATTCTTTTCCTGGTGTTACACTTATCAACTGAAGATCAGTGGCAAGAAGTTTTTTATGGTAGTCCATACTAAGGTTCATATTCTTTTGCCCACTTTTTCTTCAATTGTAGGATTACTAATACTCATACAACTTATATATCAGAGCAAGGAAACCCCTAATGTCTCACAACAAATTTCAACAGGAACATGTATAGAGATTCACATCAATGTTTAATGGTTTTAATATCTCGATGAAATGCACCTATATTCAGTTTTTTGCTTGCATTCCATACAAAGTTGATCTAATTTCTTTCAGAGCTAGGCAAATATGGTAACATACATATCAGTGATTCCCTTTGTGCCCTTTTATTCTTTCCCATCAAGTTGGACAGGTCCTCAGACGTATACATCTTAAATTCCTGTTATTCTTTGTCAAAATCATTGTTGATAGTGTAGTCCAAACATCCAATAAGCTAGTATGTATTATATTCATATCCAACCAAAAGTATGAGCTGAAATTTCATAGCAAAATTCATTTTGACCAATCTGCTGTCACCTGTAATGGAGGTCCTTAGATTTAAACTCTACTCAGTGATTTGTTGCTGCTAACTCCCAAACGATTATATGTCAAGTTGAATAATTTTCCCTCAGACACCTTCTTGGTACTGTTTTATTAACGAAACTTTACTTGTAAAAAAAGGAGACAGGTGAACAATTTCTAAGTTCTGATTATTTTTTAGTAATTTATGGATTATACAATTTAGATATTAGTTCTTTAGTTAATGAACTAAAGTGGACGTGTAGGTTTACAGGAAGTTACATAACTACATTCAAGGAAACTAGTTGCACGATACAGCTTAATCACACTTGAGTTCCTGCATTATACTTATGAGCCAGGGCTGCAAACTTTTGTGAAGTTTGTCTTTGGATGTGTTAGATTGTGATGTAGTTGCTTTTTTACGGAGGTTCTTATCGAGAGTGTGGGATCAGGGATGTTTAAAACCTTTACTTTGATTGGAAAATAGGTAATTAGAACTAGGAAAAACTTACACCTCTCTCTATAAACCCAACCCCCTCCAAAGGAAAGGGAAAAGAGAACTACATATTCTATTTGAGGCTTATTAAGATGTATGAGAACTGAGAAAGGTGTGTGTTGCTTGCATTTCTTAGTCCCTTGAAACAGACTTGATTCATCATAAAAGGAAGTTGCAAATACATATTATACAGAAGGTTGTCTCTCAAACTAATCTTTTGACAGAATCAAATGGGCCAAAATAAAATGGCTTTGTGGAAATACTGATACCTCAAGGTTGCTCAGACATCACCATACCTTTATTGCCCCTATACTTGGTACTTTACGCTGCTAAAGGAGGGATGCTCTGTTCGTTCCAGAAGAAGTTATCTGGATCAACCAAAGTCTTGACTTTGACCAATTTATTAAAATTATCCTTGAAATACTTCAGTCCATAAACACGACCTTCAATATAGCGGTTGTTTCCATTATGGTTGACCCCTATGTCAAGGTCTCTATAATTTAAATATGCACATCTCGGGGATTTTGACACAAAAGGAGTCATGTAGTTGTACAGTACTCTGGTCTGGTTTATATAGAAGTTCTCTGCTTCCTTTCCTTCTTTCCCCCAATTGGCTGCATACTGGATTTTAAATATATTTCCTGCTCTGTGAGGAAATGGAGTTTCCCATTCTGGTATCTCACTCATCCTTCCACCATATTGATTGAAAACTAACTCTGTGTCTCCTAATTCAATCATTTTATCGAATATAGATTTCAGCTTATCCTTGGGAATGGGTTTCTGCAAATAGTCTGACTTGCGCTTCAGAAACTTTGCTCCAGGCTTTCGGTTGAGCAAAGCATCAGGCAGTGTTCCATTAGGAAAACTTGCCCAGAAAAGCTCAGATTCTATCCAACTCATTTCCTTGCAATCCTCAATATGTAAACCCAATTGAGGAAAATCCCTATCCATGATGGATAGAAGTTCTCTGGAATCTCCAAGAAATAATGCTACAAATGTTGCTGTAATTGTCTTAGTTCCTTTTTGCTTCTCATCAATAGGTTTTAGAGCTAACCTTATAAAGAGATTGCTATCTATTTTCTCTGCAATGAATTGCCACCAGTAAACAATGTCAATTGCAGTTTCTTCCAGGGTCCTCACTACCCGGAAAACAGTAACAACATCAGGAACTTTTACCAGCCTAAGTTTGTAAGCCGATATCACTCCAAAGCTAGCACCACACCCACCTCTGATCGCCCAAAATAGGTCTTCTCCCATTGATCCTCTGTTAAGAATTCTTCCATGAACATCTACTATGTGCGCATCAATCAAATTGTCAACTGACAGTCCATATTTTCTTAACAGGTTACCGTATCCTCCTCCAGTTATGTGTCCACCAACACCAACAGTTGGGCAAACACCAGCTGGGAAGGCATGGACTTTGCTTTTCTCCCAAATTCTGTAGTAAAGTTCGCCTAGAAGTGCACCAGCTTGGACCCAAGCAGTTTCATTTTGGATATCTACATCAATTGAACGCAGGTTAGACATGTCAAGAAGAACAAAACTGATGTTGGAGACATAAGAAATGCCTTCGTAGTCATGCCCTCCACTTCGGATCTTTAGGTACTTGTCGGTTTTCCTGCAGCAAGTGACAGCAACCTGGACATGAGATTCTTGTAACGGAGTGAAAATAATGTCGGGTTTTGGAGTGGTTGATCTATTGAACCTCTGGTTTCTGATATAGTGTTGTAGCACAGACTTGTATGAGGAGTTGTTTGGAGTGTACACTCTTGACAGTATGTGGTCAGATGGATGTGAATGTTTGGATAAGCACTGAAGGAAACTCAAGTATGATGGTGTTGAGGCTGCCAATGGAACAAAATGGATAACAAAAAGAAATGAAGAAAAGGTTAGAAAGAGAGAGTTCTCCATATCGAATCCCTGGTTTCCTTGTTTTCTTTAATTTTTCCGCTATGGGGCTCTGAAAGATAACATGGAGAGTTAAGCTATTCCATGCTAACTAGAAATATAACAAGAGAAGATGCCAGCAAATCAGGTGTAATACAAAGTTCATCAAGCAGACTGGTGTGCCTTGTTTTCTTCTTCATAATGTTGTGAACTGGAGTAGAAAACCATCATTTTTGCCTTCTTGCAGTTTGGTAGTACTAAGTGAATGTAGATCCTCTCCATATTTACTTGTCTTGTCACGCCGGTTCTTTAAACTATAGACTCCTAATTGCAACCTTGATTTGACTTCTACAAATGCATCATCTGCAGTCTTGATTTCTAGTTTATCCAAGTCTTTGTTGATGATGTAACTAGGACAGCAATATGGTATGCGTCAAAAAACTACAAAAGGAAAATGAACTTTGGATGACATGCTATTTAACATGTCATATTCTTGATAGGAATACTACCAAAGGTGTAAAGGTTCCTCCTGTCCTTAAAAAGAAGTTTCGAGTTTGAGTCAAAGTCGCTAAAAACCCTGGCTTTATACATTCTGAATCCAGATTAGACGAGTCAGTGGGTTTCAGACACTGAACGCTTGAAACAAATATTTTAATAAATAAAGAAAAGGGATAATGTTCTGATCATTTGACAAAAAAATCTACAATATCAAAGAAATATTTGTCTCCTTTTGATGTGTTCATAGATTTCATCAAATTCAAAGAGGAACATTCTTAATCTACAAATCAACAATTCTAACTTTGATTCAGGTTCTGCAACATTTGACTGGCAAAACAATTGCTTGATAACATTGCCTTGCAAGTGGCAAGTTTCTTCTCTGGTTACATTCAGGTTCACAGGGATTTAGTGAACAACAACATACAACACAATCGCAGAGCTTTGCTCTACAACAACAAAATCAGGTAGTCACTTGTCCAACATGAACTCGAACAAAAAATGTACATTGCTAGCCAATCTTGGGCAATCCAAAACGAAAGATGAGCAATAGATACAATTTTGGCATGAGTCTAAGACCCAAACTGCTTGCCTTCAAAGGTCTGACCAAAATTCCAATTCTTGGGAGCTACATTGTAAGATGTCAAGGTGGCCCCATCACCACTAGTCATCTCAAAAGAAAGCGGTTGATTCTTTAAGTCTGCATTGATGTGCCAGTTTTGGCCCCAATTCCTACCCATAGGAAGCCAGCCTGTTCTTGAACCCTTAACTTTTGCTGCCACTATATCACCCGAACCTGCAACATTACTGATTAGAACTGACAAGAATATTCCAGAGCCGCCAACAGTGAATCGAACTCCACCTTCCTTTCTGCACTTTATCCTGTTCAGAATTAAGAAACCAAGCATATGGTTAGGTGCCATACAGGAAAGATCTTCAACAAAGGAATTCTGGGAATTACTTGCATTGTCGAATTAAAAAGGGAGATAAACATGTAGATGTAGCCTCTTTTGGGATCGGAAGGATTTTTGCAAGTATGTAGATGAGCTACATGAAATTTGCAGAAAATTGTACTGTTTGGCCAAGCAGAAAGAAAAGGCACTTGAAGGTGGATGGTGTAATCAGTCTCAAATCTGTTCATGGTGCTTCTTGGATGGAAAGTACATCTAATTTCTATACCAAATATTATGGAATACCAATAATACCAATAGGTGCATATTTGGTGGATGGCGACATGGAATACCTCTTATAAGTGTATCCCTATATCTATTTGGACATAAATCACCATTAACTTAAGGACAGGATAGATATTTCTCAAAGGCTCATAAAATTTATTCATAATAGAAGTAATGGCCAATATACAGTAAGAAGATTGCAGGCATTTTATGCAGTTTTTTTTTTTTTTTTTTGATGAAGTAAGTAGATTCATTTCAAGGCATCAAGAAGATGCAAGCTTTACAAGGATAGATCAGTTAAGCTCACAAAAAAGGATTTTGTAGCCTCTTTCTAAGCTATAGAGCTAACAAAATCCAAGAAGAGTTCTAAACATTTTATGCAGTTTTTTTTTTTTTTTGTTGAAGTAAGTAGATTCATTTCAAGGCATCAAGAAGATGCAAGCTTTACAAGGATAGATCAGTTAAAGCTCACAAAAAAAAGGATTTGTAGCCTCTTTCTAAGCTATAGAGCTAACAAAATCCAAGAAGAGTTCTAAACATTTTATGCAGTTTGAAAGTGTATGTTATGTTACCAATTGGTCTATTAGAATTAAAAGCTCATCCTCTAGGCAGGAAGGAACATCCTTCAAAAACCATGTAGGTCATTTTTTTAAGTCTGAAGATTAGAAACAGAGCATGCAGAGTAGTTAGGAAAAAAGAGTAGTGAAACTGATAGGGAGGTAGTTGTTGAAATGTGTGACTATCTCATCTAAAAGCTTAAGTTGTTAGAGAGAACACACTTTTATTATTTGATTATATTCTCAACACGCCCCCTCACGTGCAGGCGGTGAGATTCGATCTCAGGACCTTTGCCTGCTCTAATACCATGTTGAAGTGTGTGACCATCTCATCTAAAAGCTTAAGCTGTTAGAGAGAACACACTTTTATTATTTGATTATATTCTCAACACGCCCCCTCACGTGCAGGCGGTGAGATTCGATCTCAGGACCTTTGCCTGCTCTAATACCATGTTGAAGTGTGTGACCATCTCATCTAAAAGCTTAAGCTGTTAGAGAGAACACACTTTTATTATTTGATTATATTCTCAACAGTAGTCACAGCGAGAACCAATAGTGTTGTTTAGTTCCCAGGAAGCTCTAAATACATTTTCCAATACAAATGAACTTTAGATCATCTTCATCAGAATATTTTTATAAATACATTTGTTTGGATGTTCCATATGTATAGATTTATTCACATGCATTGGCCAAAAGGTTATTAGAGTCTTTCCTTTAAGAGAAACATTCACATTACAATTGAGGACAACCTTTGAAACAAATAGAAGATGTACATACTATGATAATCTACAGAAATCAATACACAGATAATGATTCTTCTGATATAGAACATGCATATCATAAATATTAGAAAAAGATTTGCTCCCTCCCTGAAAGCCATTGAAATTACTTACTGAAGGAAAAAGCCAATGAAATCACAAGTAATAGCTAGTGGTTCTAATATATTGATCCCAAAATCCCCCATAAACTGACTACAATCTTAAGGGCCTTGTATACTTCACATTTGTGTTTCCTTCCCTCCCCCCCACCTTCATTTTTTTTCGTATTCTCATAAGCAATGTCTATTTTTTTTCCATTGCTACCTGTCCTAAGCATTCATTCAAATTTCCTTTCAGTTTTCAGTAAATGCCCTTCAGCTACTTCCTTTTCTGCTTTTTTAACCTACCATTAAATATTCAACAATCGCAATCAACTCTTCTCGCGGTCCTCAACTACAGCTGTAAGAACTTAATCTTTTTAAGCTGTAATCAAACTAGTTCAGAGAATGTTTTAGCTGACAGTTGGTAGAACCTTTTACCATAAATGGGTAAACCAATATAACAACTAAACCTCAATCTTAGATTATCTGAGGTTAGCTATATGAAAATGAATCCATTCCCCTTTTCTTAGTTCTGTTTCATTCTAATGCTAAATAATTTCAATTTGTTTATCTTGCCTCTTTCCTTTTTGGCAACTATTTAGTTTCAACTTTTCATCTAACTTGTTTAAGACTAGAAAATTAAAACACATATTCTTTGCTTTCTTAAACTCCACGTCAAACAAATTTAAACGGAGTAAGTATATCCGATTCTTGCCGTAGGGGAAACATAGAACCAGTTGAATATTTTCTAAAAACACACATATATAAGTAGCTGCACGAACCTGCGGTATTGAATGGGCATATTAGAAGCTTTCCAAATAGCAATCTTCTCAAAAGCCTCAATGGGTAGCACAAAATGGGCATTAGGCGGATTACAGTGACCACCACCATCTAGATCAAACCCATAATTTGGTGCACAAAAATTAGTGGCTGTAACAATTATAGAAGTACCCGGAATGCACCACCGCAGATCCTCCACACACCTCACTTCATAACAAGCACCACAGATCTGACCCTTATCAAAAAGCACAGTACTTAACCCAGCTGTAGCTTTTCCATACCCATTTCTCTCCAAATCCCCATATCCACAAGCGCCACCCACGACGTCACGTGGGTCCGCGGCGGCGTAATAGGTGGCGCGTGCAGGACGCCACTCAGACTGAAAATTGGAGGAGGAGGAGGTGGAGGAAGAAGAAGGTGACCAGTTGTAGTGAGAATGAACAAATGGGGTTGGAGAAAAGAGTGTGAATGCTACTAAAAGTGACAGTAGTAGCATACTTACAAATGGAGTGTATATGTTCTTCACTATCAAAGAGATGACAAATTTTTGTTTTGCTTAAACTCTTGAATCTGATGAAGTTCTTTCACTATGCAGAGAATTATGAGAAAAGGGAAAGTTAGTCACTTTTTGCAGAGATATTGCCATGGATGGTCATGTTTCTTCACTGCTTTTTTTTACTTTGCCAATTGGGCTTGTCGGCGCCCCTTTTCCTCTGTCTTTTTAAATTGAACGATTGAAGTATTACATTTAGTATTAAGGGTGTGTTTGGTACGAAGGAAAATGTTTTCCTAAAAAATGTTTTCTTGGAAAATAAGTTGATTTTTGACTTATTTTCTCATGTTTAGTTGGTGAGTAGAAAATATTTTCTGAAAAAGATTTTTAGTGTTTGATTTATGAATGAAAAAAATGTTTCTGAAAAATTTCTTTTATTTTTAATAGAGTAGAAAATAATTGTTGAAATTGAAAATATTTTTTAAAAACAAACTTAAATTTGTTTTGGGAGGTGAGGGGGGCAGGT
>NW_006239023.1:1495757-1499271 GCF_000226075.1 Solanum tuberosum | reverse complement strand
AAAATATTTTTTTAAAAACAAACTTAAATTTTTTTTGGGGGTTGGGGAGGCTGGTAGGGGGTGTAAAAAAATTAAAAAATTAAATTAGAAATCTTTTAAAAATAACTTTTAATAATTGTTTTTGGGGGGTGGTGGTGGTAGGGGTGAGGGTGGGGTAAAAATATTGAATTTAAAAACAAACTTTAAATTTTTTTATATTTTTTTGGGGGGGTGCTGGTTTGAGGGTAGGGACCAAATAAATTGATTTTTTCAACAATTTTTTTTTTAATTGGAAGTTGGAAGAGAGTTTTGGAAAATGTTTTCCTTAAGTTTTGAAGGGAAGTCATTTTCCTTAAATTTGAGGAAAATAAGTTGATTTGAAAAACATTTAACCCAACCAAACATGAGAAGATTGGAAAATGTTTTCTTCGTACCAAACACACCCTAAGTTATACAAAATTGTCTCAAACTATTTAGGGGTGCAGTTCAGGCAATTTGCATTATTATTGTTACCATTTAGGATTAGGATCCTCTCTGAGCCCGCGAGAATAATGTTAAATAAAGTATATTAATAAATTTGTATAGGTAAGTGTTTATATTAATTATATATAAATTATTTTTTATGTATTTTTTGATTTGATGTATTAAAAAAATAGGCTTAAGTCATGTACAACCACTTAAAGTAGTCCGCGTATTTCATTTAAACACCTCTACTAGAGAATGTACCTATTGAACACTTCTATTATTCAAAACAAATACCTATTAAACACTTTTCGCTGATGTGGCATGGAAAGTGCATTACACAGATATTGAGCGCGTGAGAGACTATTTTTTGTTGTTTTTTAAAATCTCTTTTTCTTCCTTCTTCCTTAATTAAACCTAATTTCTTCCACCACCATTTCCACCGGTTCCACCGCTACGCCGCCACCATCCGCCCTTCTCCTTTCTCTATTATCGTCAGCCATCCCACTTTGACCTTCACCACTATCGTATTTCAACCTGAAATTGATCAATTTCCTTCCGCACCAAATACACCAACGAGGAAGATAGAAGAAAATGGATATAGGTTTAGCTACAAACAACACAATTTCAAAATCTTTTTTTCATAAATATGTATTTTTTTCTGAAACAGCTCAAGTCGGTCATTAACAATTTCTTCAGCAACAAAGATGAGCAAAGGGATGAAAATGAAGAAATTGAAGAAGTGTTGATTTCAAACAAACAATTTTAGAAGTCCTTAAAGTTGAAAATTTCCTACACTAAAACAACTCAATTTCACCATTAATGGTAGAATCTTTTTCAACTTTCTTAGAAATTGAGACAATAAAAAAAGGATAAAATTGAAGAAATCGCAGAAGGATATGTAGTTTGCTATTTCAATTTTTTTTCTCTCTTTAAAATCAAATCTGAAAAAGGAAACGGATGGTGGCAATGGTGGCTCAAAGGAGGTTGAAGCCTTGAAGGTCCATGGTAGAGCAGACAACAACTTTTTTTCTTTTCTTTTTTCTCTTCTTTTCTTTATAATTTTTTAAGAAATATTTTGGCTCAAATGGCCACATGTACGTTAGTCATTTGTCAATTTGCCACATCAGCGCAAGTGCATTACACACATCTTATACTTTTAGTTGATTGTCAAAAAAGTGTCCAAATGGTTTAAATTCAAGCTGGTACAAGTGTTCAATAGGTATAAGATTAAGTTGAGCTGTCTAAGTGAAATATACGAACAAGTTTAAGTGGATGTTGATGACTTAAGCCAAAAAAATATGTATTGCATAAAATATTTATTTACCAAGATACCCTTTACAACTATGATGGAAAAGATGTAAAAAAGATTTTGAGGGGCAATGGGGTTTTTAACCATGCTGATGCATGCATTAAAACTTCTTGCCTTACTAATATACCTAGTAATTCATGGTATTAGTAATAAACACTTTAATACACAATAGAGTTAATACGTGCATTATTTTTGCTAATACATTCTATCAAATGACCTATAGAGAGTTGAACATATTTTTTGAAAAAATATATTTTGTGGTTAGTGTTTTATATGCTTTATATAACTATATATAAAATATAAAATGTGGTTTATATTTCTCTATATAGTTTCTTTGAAATGATACTCATAAAATTAACTAATAGAAAAATGCAATATCAAAAAGCTAACTGATCAACCGTAAACACATGATGAATGAATTAAAATAATTACTATATATAAAAAATAACAGAATTGGAAAAGTAAGAGTAATATTACGAAGTACAAAGGAGGTGGTTATTACCAAGCCAACTTATAAGGAGATTTCTTAGCTTAAAATTTAGGTTTAACCAAATATTGTTATACAAATTGATAAACAAAGCTTCTGTTTGAGTATATATTTTAAAAAATGAAACTTGAAAATTTTGAGTTTTGAAATTGTTATTTTGGGATTTTGAATTTGGGTTACGAGACTTGAATTGGGCTAGGCCTCAGGCCTGCATGCAATTTATATGGGCTTCCCATTTTGGAAAGATAAGACTACTCATGTTTGGGCTGATCCAGTCAACGCAGCCCATTAACAACAAACCAAACGTAGCGATTCCCATGCTCATTTATAGGGGTGTACAAAATCGAACCGAAAACCGAATCAAACCACAAATCGAGTCAAACTGAAAAAAACCCGACTAGTGGTTTGGTTTGACTTGGTTTGGTATTGGAAAAAAAAACCGACTATATTTGGGTTGGTTTGATTTCAACTAAAAAAACCAACCCGACATTATATATATAATTTTAAAATTTTATTTTATACATAAAAATATTTACTTTGATATAATTTTTAAATATTTCTTATACTTTTTTCATAGTTTTTATCTTTTGATATATTTATTTCATGTTTGAAAGTTAGAATTCTTAATAATCCAATAAAGATTATAGTCCATAGATGTTGGTAATTATAATAAAGCCTAAATCAAAATAAAATTAATACTAATGCAAAACGAAAATTAATTCAACACTAAGAATGACAATAATATTGAATATTTGTTCTTTAGTTTTACATAGGTTTAGACAATTAAAATACATAATCTAATTTTACTTTCCTTTAATATTTAGTCATGTAACTAATACTTATTAAACTTATTTTAGCATGATTTAGTACTTTTAAATTATGATCAATTTCATTATGACTTATTAATTTGCAATATTCGTTTTACGCGATTTCATTATTATTTTTTTGTTGGATGTTTTAGTAGGCGTTTGGCCATGCTATACCATATCACGATATGGTATCATGAGATAGAATCAGCGTTTGGACATGCAATTTTACGCTGATTCCATATCATGAGATGTGATTCCATATTCTCCAAAAACCATGATATGGAATTATATGGTAATTCAATATCATGATTTGAGATATTTTAATACAAAAATTGATCCACGAGTTTATATTTTGTTAAAACAACCCCACAGATTTTTGAAGCTTGGAAAAATAGCAAAATACTGAAACAACGCATGAACCATTATGATATTGACACACAAGTGAAAATTGTCATAGCTTGTGCA
>NW_006239023.1:1465458-1495620 GCF_000226075.1 Solanum tuberosum | reverse complement strand
TTTTTGTTTATTTGATAAGATTGAATAAACAATTGGGGCTATTTTAATAGTTTTATAACTTGTGGGATTTTTATGTTTATCAGAAAATATACAACACAAAAATTTCATATCGCATGTCCAAACAAAACTTCAATTTCATCTCATGATTCCATATCATGATACCATATCGCATGGCCAAACGGGCCCTTAGTGTCATTAATCATATAATATTTTGTGTTATTTTCTTAAGAAACAACTTAGATAGTTGCATTTTGGTAGGACTAAAGAAATATTTGAAGTACAAGTAAATTATATTATGAATACTTTACCGAAAAAGCTCGAAAATCCAAAAAATCCGAAGTTGAAAAACTCGAGTTTTATTGGTTTGATATTTGGAAAATCCGAACCAACCCGGTCATGTACACCCCTACTCATTTACGTGACTTCATAGTTATATTTTGGTTGTTATTTACTTAAATTTTTACCTTCAAGTACGATAGTTTTAAATTTTTGTCATTCAGTTATTAAGTAGACACTAAAGTGTCCGGAAATAGGATCGACATCAAAATAACAAATAATTTTCCGCTGATCAAAAGTACATGTTTTTATATCATAATATACCATAAGTTATATCATAAAAGTCATATAATTCTATAAAACTTCTGCCGAATGAGATAAAAATTATTTTTCGAACCCACAAATTATATCGTAAAAGGCATAACAGGTAATGTTATATAACATAACTTCATTTCTACGAAACTTATGTTGAGTGAGGCATAAATTCTCTAAACTTGTGCGGAATGAATCTAGTCATAAATAAAGTATTTTGGTCATAAATTTTTAGTAAACAGGCAGCATAGGTAAAAATTAAAAAATCGTTGATTTTAAAGACATAAATTAAAGGTCACTCCAAAATATGATTGGATCTTTACAAAATTAGACTTCATATATTCTAGCTCAGTTGGGCTAATTCTTGAAATACTAATACTATAATGCAAGAAAGAATTATTGATATTCCTGTCATGGAAAGGGCCTTCTAAAATATAATGGCGCTTCAAGGACTTCAATAGGCATAATAAACATGTAATATGATGTTAGTAAATTTACGAACACTAATCGAATTAGTTAACTGATTGACATAGAAACGAGTTTTAAAATAAAGTTTAGTGTAATATAAAATGAATAAGATTGACGGTGATTATAAAATATGATCATCCATTCGACGGTTCACAATATAGACATCAACAGTGGGTCCTACCATTGGATACTCAATCCAAACAGCCCCAAAGTAAAGTCAGCTATCTAGGGTTTCAAACCCAAAACCTTACATTAGTGCTTCTCCTCAAAAAAAAAAAAAACACCCATTTATCCAACCTATCAGATTCTTCAATCCATCTTCTGGGTCTTCAAGATTCAATCAGAAAACTCTAAATTCTGCACTAAAGGTGGAAACTTTATACCTGTAAGTAGCTATTTCTGTTCTCATTTCTGATTCTTGATTTACACAGCACAAAGAAGTATAGTGATATATTAGTTTATTCTGGCTCATTAGTAATAAAGATTGAATCTTTATACAAGTTACTGTTAGGATTATTACATGGGGAAATCAGGTGGTAGGAAAAAGAAGGCGGGTGTTAGTCAAAATCAAAACCAGAACCAAGGGGCTGTTGGGAATAGCCATACACCTGTTGTTAATGGTAGTGTTGATTTGGACTCATCAATTTTCTCAAAAAGAGCCCATGAGCTGAAGGAAGAAGGAAACAAAAGGTTTCAGGCTAAGGATTATGTGGGTGCCCTGGAGCAATATGAGAATGCTCTCAAACTTACACCAAAGACACACCCTGATAGAGCTGTTTTTCATAGCAATAGGGCAGCCTGTTTGATGCAAATGAAGCCCATAGACTATGATTCTGTTATTTCTGAATGTACTATGGCACTTCTGGTTCAGCCCTCTTATGTTCGGGCCCTTCTACGAAGGGCTCGTGCATTTGAGGCTGTGAGGAAGTATGAAATGGCGATGCAAGATGTCCAGATACTATTGGGTGCTGATCCAAATCACCGAGATGCTTTGGAGATTGCTGGACGATTGAGGATGGCACTTGGTCCTCGTCCAGAGGCCCAGCAGGACCTCCAAAGCCGCCCATCTCCAGCTGCACTTGGTGCTTCTGCAGTGGGTGCAGCTCCTATTGCTGGCTTAGGGCCATGCTTACCTGCTCGGCCAATGTCTAAGAAGCCAGCACCTTTAGGTGGGGCTTCAGCTATATCAGTTAATAACAAGCCTGAGAAGCCATATCAAGTTACGCCAGCTGAAAATGGTCCTCAAGCCAAAGTTCAGTTACCAAAGGTTATTTTGAAGCCTGCAAATGGTCCTTCCAGACCACATGCTGATCTCAATAAGGATGGCCAAAGAGAGAAGGCATCTTCATCAGCATCTAGTGTTGTTCATGGACATTCTAAAGATGTTGCCATTCGTTGGAGGCCATTGAAGCTTGTTTATGATCATGATATAAGGCTTGCCCAGATGCCTGTGACTTGCAGTTTTAAAGTGTTGAGGGATATTGTTGGCAAACGGTTCCCTATGTCAAAATCTGTTCTTGTTAAATATAAGGACAGTGATGGTGATTTAGTAACTATTACCTGTACGGCTGAACTTAGATCGGCAGAGTCTTGGGTTGATGGTTTACTGCCAAAAGACCCTGATGCAGATAAAACCGACGCCATTGGGATGTTAAGGTTGCACGTCGTTGAGGTGAGTCCTGAACAAGAGCCAGCCTTGTTGGAAGAGGAAGAGGAGAAGCCTGTCGAGAGCGAAGGGAGCAAAGGGGATGATAGTGGATCCCATTCTTCAATAAGTGATTCGGTGGTTGAAACTGTGGATAATGAGAGCAATAAGGCAGAGAAGGTAACTATCAAAGAGAAAGCGGCTACAACCGAAAATCCTGACTGCAAAGAGGTTGAAATGGATGACTGGCTTTTCGAGTTTGCTCAGTTATTCAGGACCCATGTAGGCATCGATCCAGATGCTCACATTGATCTGCATGAGCTTGGGATGGAGCTTTGCTCTGAAGCCCTTGAGGAAACTGTGACAAGTGAAGAGGCTCAAGTTCTTTTCGACAAGGCTGCCTTAAAATTTCAGGAGGTTGCAGCTCTTGCTTTCTTCAACTGGGGAAATGTTCACATGTGCTCAGCAAGGAAAAGAATTCCAATCGATGATTCTGCTTCAAAGGAGATGATGGCTACACAACTCCAAGCAGCATATGACTGGGTGAAAGAAAAATATTCTCTGGCCAAAGAGAAGTATGAGGAGGCACTCTTAATCAAACCAGACTTTTATGAGGGGTTACTGGCATTGGGGCAGCAGCAATTTGAAATGGCAAAACTTTACTGGTCCTTTATCTTGGCTAAGAAAGAGGACCTATCAAATTGGGATCCTACTGAGACTCTTGCACTCTTTGACAGTGCAGAATTAAAAATGAAAGCTGCAACAGAAATGTGGGAGAAAATTGAAGAGCAGAGAGCTAATGAGCTAAAGGATCCTAGCGCCAGCAAGAAGGATGAATTATTAAGGAGAAGGAAGAAGCAAACAAGTGGTCCTGAAGGTGAGGCGTCAGCTGCTGGTGGTCCAGCTGAAATTTCAGCTGACGAGGCCGCAGAGCAAGCTGCTGTTATGAGATCGCAGATCCATTTATTTTGGGGTAATATGCTCTTTGAGCGCTCTCAAGTTGAATGCAAGTTGGCTTTGGCTGGTTGGAAGAAAAACCTTGATACAGCAGTTGAGCGATTCAAGCTTGCTGGAGCTTCTGAAAGTGACATCTCAACAGTTTTGAAGAACCATTGTTCCAATGAGGAAGCTGCAGAGGGATCTAAGCAAATGGTTGAGAGCTTGAACACTGATGAAGGTGCAAATCATAAGAATGATGCTAGTCAAGCTTAGGGCAGTGACCTGCTTTCAGTTTTATTGGATTGTGCTGCCCATCACCTGCATTAGCATTTTTTTCATGCATGTGTCTGAAATGGAGCGACGGAAAGTTCACTTTTAGAAGAGTAGGTATCAGGAAGCTTATCTTCTCAATGCTGGTGGAAAACTGGCATCACAATGTGCTCTCTCTGAAGGTTCTGGCTTATGTATGTGTGCCAACAAGTTCTGATCGTCAGCCTGACACTAATTTTTCTATATGGAGTTTGCTTTCTGAAATTTTTTTATTGATGCGATTAGTATTTTTAGCCTCCGCAAATTAACATTTAATTCTGCAGTTATATTGTGATAGAAACAGTTCACGGTTTGAAACCATTAGCGATCTGTGTTTTCAGCAGGCATTTGCTCTTAAGCTGTAGCTTATCCAACATTTATTCGTGAAGAGAGAACCACGGAATGTAATTTCATGCTACTTTCTCGCCTTTTTGGTCTTGTTTGGAGGTTGTAATTTCAGATTTCTATGTGGAAGAAGAGAAATGTCATTGTTGCTAGCATTTCAGGCTGTTGAAATGTAGATGCTAATGGTTGAATTTCTGATTGATGGCAGTTTCATTTGCTGTTGTTGCTTAGTTGATGTCTGAACTCTTTTATCAAGTGTGGTGTTGTTGCTATTGGATACTATTCCATTGAAGATTAACCTTTCCACATAACAGCGACTCATATTTTGAAATTTTGCACTTGCAATTTTTTATTACATGCCTGAAATGTAGCAGCAGCATGCTTCTACATTTCATAGCAAGTGTTAGTATAAGAATTCAATATCACCAGAGTTTCTGGTGACTCTCATACCATTATTTTGAATTTCAGCCGAGAGAATCAGAACTTAAAAGACTTCAATTTGCCAGAACTTTATTTGTCTTCTTTTATCAAAACAGAGCTTTTGAGAAATGGTGGCGCTGCAGTGGGTCTCTCTAGTTCTTTTAGAAATTTAGATGTTACGAAATGTGCATTTAACAAAATATGATACTGTAGATAAATATTAAGTAGTTGACCTTTTTCACTTTCGCAAAGCACCCCACTCAAATAAGTGGACCTCTTCAATTTATGCTACATATCATCCCATACTCTAAAAGTAGTGCATCCATATATAATTCAGGTTTAATAGCACTTCTATGTTTTCCCCATCCCTTTTCATTGGGGAATCTAAGGTGGTAATTGGTGTACACATAATTGTCAATGACTCAACAGATAATGCAGAGGGAAAAAAAAAGGTGAAACAGAGCAGTTGAGTATCGATACTATTACTTGTGTCTTTTCCTATTAACATCAGAGTTGTTTTGGTGTTCAATTGAGAATCCCTGGAAAATGACAGTCATGATAAAAAGAAATAAATAATTTGAGGTGTTCAAGTTTGCTATGTCATCCAAATTCCTTTTTCAACAAAGTTTTAGTCCTTTTCTGATTTTTATATTAGTTGTGCTGTAACACATTCCCTTTTAGATAAATGCGTTTAAAGTAACTTATACACACTGATAATATACAAACATGCCTCGCGAACATGCAATTTTAACTTTTAGCCGTTGTAACATGTCATTTATATGTTTTGCATGTTACCAATCCATGTCTAGTATGAAAAGTTATTCATAATTCTCTTTTAGTGTAATTTTTCTTTATCTTGTTAGTGTATATTAATTAAACTCAAACGTGTAGTATGTCATACACAGAGTTTTCTTTTTGCAAGCATAGATTTCATTAAAGTAAAATAGGAAACTTTACAATATACCCCATAGAGAACAACCTCAACAAGCTCACTACCATACAAGAGACAATGACACATCAAGTAACATAAGTTACTTAGAAGCCTTAGTAAATTATTAACTAAAAGGACAACACAACTATAGAAACCTAAACTTCTTTAATCCTCTTAATTAGTGTCCTATTAATACATAAACAAATTCCCCCCTCAAAACATTATCAAACAGTTTCTATTGGACCTAAGTTGACAGTAGTCTCCACAGCCTTCATTGCTTCAAACCTAGGCTCCTTAGCCTGAAATTTGAGACCTGCATACAACTTCATATAATCTTCAAACACAAATTTTGGATACTTCAATTTGTTCTCTTCTTCTGTCTTCTCAATCAACTCTGGTGCTGGAAATATGACAGCATCACTTCCTGGATTATAAAAGGAAGCTATTGACATCCTAGTGCCATCTTGTTGAGCAATCACTCTGTGTTCAATACTCTTGTATGTTCCATTAGTAATCACCTTTAATCATTCAAACAAAATCAGTACTACCCTAGAAAATAAGGCAGATTACCTGCTACAATAACACGTTAAAATAAATACATACCTCAAGCTGATCGCCGAGGTTGATGACAATAGAGTGTTTCATAGGAGGTACATCAATCCAACTGCCATCTTTTAGCAATTGGAGACCACTGACTTTGTCATCTTGGAAAAGCAGGATGATGCCACCAGCATCAGTGTGAGCGCGAAGGCCTTTGATCAAGTCCGGCTTGGGACAAGGAGGATAGTTGCTAACTTTGGTGCCAAAAGTTGAACCCTTTGAGCCATAAAATGCTTTTTTCAAATAACCTTTCTCTAGTCCAAGATTCTCACACAGCAAATCCAAAAGATTTTCAGCTAGTTTCTCTAGCTTCAGTGCAAAATCTTTCATAACTTTCCTGTCATGAGGTTAGAGGTTATATAAAGTTAGTATAACAAACAGAGCTACTAATCAAGTCTCAAGACTAAGGATAAGTTAAATTATCTGATCAACAGTAAAGCTTGTCAATTTATAAGTGACAAGTTGAACTGATACAAATCCCAGATATTTGGAGCCAGCTAGCATAGGTTCTGTTTATATGAAAGGATAAAAATTGGATCTTTTTTGTTTTATAAACCTGTATTCATCATCCAGGTCAGGAACTTCATACACATTGGAAACAGGGAGATGCTTCAAGAAGAAAGTGCTCTCCCAATCAAGATCATCAATTTCAGTTTGGACAGCTTCAAGTCCTTTACTTGCCACCATTTCTTTAAACCTTTGTTCCATGCACTTCTTGTAATGCCCCTTAGTTAAATTCTCCACTGTGTCCAGCAATTCATGAGAAATCCCATGATTCACAACCTTTGATATATCACAAAACAGACAAAAAAAAAAGGGTCAGAAATCAAGAAAGTTAACTTTTTTATTTCTTCAAGATCTTGTATTAGTGTAATATAATGTTACCTCAAAGAAACCCCAGTTTTCACATGCATCTTTGATTTTGTCCATTGCTTCAGGCCTTTTCTCAGTTTGAAGCAACCCCATATCCACAACTGGGAAATTACTCTCCATTTTTCTGTTTTTCTTCTCACTTGGCTGACTCTCTAGTTTGCTTGTGTTTGGTATCTGTTTATGTGGTGAGTGATAAAGTAATATACTAGAGAGGGGTATTTATAGGCTTTTGAAAGGGGTAGGATAACTGATGAAATTGATAAAGGATAGGGTGAATTTAATTTAAAAAAATTGGCATGCAAATAAAAAATAAAATCTAAAGCAAATAAAGGGAATGTGAGAAGTTGCCTGGAGATTAGTTTCAAATCTTAACACAAATTAGAAAATATGTTGATTCTTTGTCAGTTTGTCTAATTACTAGTAAATAGAGTTAGGGCGGTTTGGATTGACTTTTGGCTTATGACTTATCCTAGCTTATAACTTTTGGCTTATTTTTGTAAATAAGTGCTTATAAGCATTTTTTAACTTTATTCAAACATTTCAAAATTACTTAAAAACTATTTTAACTTAAAAATACCTAAAATAAGTCAATTCAAACGGACACTTACTTGCTAGGTGTACTGATAAGTCAGAAAAAGCAGATGTAGGGTGTTAGTCATGAGTCCATCTAAGTACATTGGCTTTGGTTCAAATTTTGAAAAATTATTAAATAATCGATACAATTCAAATCGTATGTAATAATGTGAAATAATTGAAATACGTGCAAAGCTAATCCAATAAGTTGCAATTTTTTTATAAAAGAAGTGAGAAGTGGGAACAGGAGTGGTGGATGATGTATGTGTGTACATACTGATGGACCCCTACCAAGTTTGGAAGAATGTTTTGTAGCCATGGCAATGGGCAATTTCTCTCTTTTGGTGGGGTAACTATTAAGTAAGTTGCACCTAATAATAAGTGTTCCTTTTATTTTCTGCTACTTTTTCCCATCATCTCCCGCTTGTTCTAGTTAAAGCTTTTATTTTAGATAATAGTATTGTACAAAATTACTTTACGTCAAAAGAGTCTCTAACCCCTCTCTTTGACAAAGTAGAGATAAGGTATTAGGTATGCATACATTTTACCTGTTTCATACCTTATTATATCAAATATATATTGCAGATGAATTAGGTATACAACTTAATTAGTACTTGTAGAAGTGTCATCTTGACATGGTCCATAAAAAGGAAAAGATGCTCCATTTCTTAAAATACTAGTATTAAATAGTAAAGAAAAATAAAAATGTGGTCATTGATAGGCTAATGAGCAAAAGGAATTCCTTTAATAAAATATTAAAGTTAATGTTGTTGTGTTATACTATTAAGAAGCTCTTAGATTCATCTTTACGTAATTAAATCCTAATCGAAAGCATTAGATGCAAAAAAGGTAATGTCGGCATTGGAAATCCACCTGAGATATATATTTTTAAAAGAAGTGAGATTAATTAGCCTAATTTTGCAAGCCCCGCCGCCTAAAAAGTTGAGATTTTGGAATCAAATGACAACTTTCACAACAAAAAAAGATCCATAATATAATCATAGTATAAGTGCGATGCAAATTCTCCAAGTAATTATCTCTGCATGTTCTAATTTATTTGACATTATTTATATTTCAATTGTTTTTAATTGTAATGGTAGAATGGAACACATGATTTAATGCTTTTTTAAAATAAAAAGAACTACATTCGTTCATTTTTATTGTGTGAGACTCAATACTGTACATCAATTAATATAAATATTATAATAAAATGTTCATGTTAATTATTGTTTTTAAGAGACGTGTAAAATTCAAAGTTATATAAAAAAAAAAATATTATAAATCACAATAACTAACATTCGAGATATAAAAACTCGTTTAACTTTTAAAATTTAAATGATGTCACACATATTGAGATAGAGAGTTATAAATTCTTACCTACTGAGAAATTGTCATTGATGACACGGTAGAAGATTTGAACTTCACCTATAGTTTTGGAAATTTTTTCACGCCATTAAAACTTTGTTGACGAACAACATTGAATAGACAGTACCGTACACGTACAAAATGCATATTCACAATTTTAAGTTGATACTCTATCTGTTCATTTTTAATTGTCATGTTGCGTTTTTTAAAAGTCTATTAGACTAATTTTTAAAGTTAAATTAGATAATATTAATTCGATATTTTAAACAAAAATTTAGATATTCAAAAACTATACGAAAAGTACTAAAAATTCCATTTTTTTTGCATATCAATATAATGAAAAAATTCATCGTAAAATGTTAGTCAAATTTATTATTGTTTGACTCTAAAAAAAGGAAATTATGACAATTAAAAGTGGGCAAAGATATTATATATAAGTTAGTTCCTCCATTTTACTCTCTCTATATATATGGTAATTGATATATGAAAATAAATGAGTATTTGCGGATACCACTAATTTGTGGTCCTAAATATATTGTGGCTAAGAGAGTCCATTTGAATCTTCTTCATCAAGAAATTATATTATATATGGAGTAATTAATTTTGTGTGTGTATATATAAAAAATAAATATTTAATATCCTTGGCATATATATTGGTAAGTTTATTTTTTTATATTTTGAATATTCATATATAGTGAAAATCATGATTCCTGACATGACATTTTTAGTAGTATTATACAAGCACATATATGGTTCTCGTCTTTTAGGAATTGATAAAAAAAAATGGCGTATAAATTTGAACAAAGAAATTATCTCTACATATTTATTCTTCTATGATCAGTAGCGGATCTAGAATTTTAAGGTTGTGGGTGCTCTAAAAGAGCCGTTGACACCGACCCAAAAGCCAATGAACCAATCAAGCCATTTGTCCACTGGATGCTCTATGTTAATTTTATACAAATACCTCATAATTTCTACATGGATATATATATTCCAAGACGAGATTAATGGGTGCTCGAGCACCCAGCGGACTCCATGTGGGCCCACCCCCTGTCTATGATGATCGGTGCAAGCTTAATAACGTACTAGAATGGAACGGTTAGGAGAAAAAATGTGTATATTGAGACGTCCATCTCAAGGACAGTACTGGAACAATGAGGGTGGGTCAGACAGAAATTGACAGACTTCTGAAAAAGGAATACATGTGCTACCTCAAATAAATTAGGAGATGAAAATGTAAAAAGCTTAATAAGATATAACACAATTAATTATCATGATGCATACTCTTTTGGACTCGATCAATGATAACATAATTACCCGAGATAAAATATGTTGGTGACATAATTAAACTTTGGTTGTGACATGCACAAATTTTTATAATCAGGTAGTAATAAATTAAACAATCTGTTTATTGTAAAAAAAATTGGTGCATATAAGTACTATATATCCATCTAACTAAACGTTAGTATATTGAATTTACCAATTACTTTTTTGAAAACTAGCCAAAAAAGGAACAGAGAAAATTCTACAACTTAACTACCTAAAAAAGAAAAGGGACAAATTATAGTAAAAGATGAAATTACCAAGTATACATATATACTAAAAGCTACATACTAAAATTCAAAGGAAATATTAATGGCCTGCAGTGGATAAGGTTCTTAAATTCCAAATATAATTCATTTATTCACTCAGAATGTTAGATAGTAGAATTTTACAGGTAAAAGTTATTTATCTTTGACAAAGAAACAAAAGTGAGGGGGAAAAAAGGAAAAGAAAAAGACATCTGCCTAAAAAAACAAATAAATGCATGATATGAAATGGGATAGGGACATCCTCTATTATTTTATGGGTTTAAATTTGAAGAATTGTACAAATGTTGTTGTCTTATTTATGGAAATTACACTGTATATGACAGCTTTATTATGAATGAGACTTTACCTAAAAAAGTTAGTATAATGAGTAAGAAAGAGAGGCAGAATTAAGGGCAATTTTAGCATGCGTGTCTGTAGACTGCACTCCTTCCTTTTGTGGATTTTATTAAATTGAGTTGAGTTATTTACTGCATCGTGTGTATAACTATTTATATGTATGTTACGTTTGAAATTCATTAATTTGCAATGTGTTGTGACGGTTGAGATGAAATTAATGCTCTTTAATTACCAAGGCAAAACCGCTGGACTTTATCTTAGACTAAGTGATGTCGCATAATTAAAATGTAAGGATAAAATATTTCTTCGTGTTTCATTGAAGAAGAAAAAAAATGTCTTTGGAGTTATGTGTCTGATGATGTTAAAATTTTTGCATAAAAAATGTAATTGTTATAGCAATATATTTTAATATTCAGACTTGCTTAAAGAATCACTCTTTCTATTTAATTAGCTTCTCATTCTGTCAATAAAGAAGTCATCATTCTTAACAATTTTTCATTCCTTCCATGCCAAGCCATCTCTCTTCGCCATTCGATCTTTCTTGCATTGCTTTTTATTAATAGTAATAATAATAATAGTGTTGGGATTTTGTGTTTGATTTGTTCATTTATTTACTTTTTAAAAATATATGTTGATTAATGGTATTATTTCTATGAAACTTTTTGACAATTTGATACCATAGAGTGACAAAGATATTGCAGGGACCTTATTAACTTGGAGATCCAGCAAATATTGTTATCATAATTCATTATTACTTCATTCTTTCCACATTTATTTCATGCAGCTAAACCAATGGGCCTTCTTGTTTTAAAGTTATTATGGAAAAACCATGGGTAAAATACTATATATACATATTTCGAATCAGTTAATGTACTTTTTTTACTTTTCTATTTTATTCCTGTTTAATTGACATAACTATATATATTTTCTTTTTTATGATTGTACTTGAAGTTAATATGATGAAGAAAGAAAATAAGCAGAAAAAATCTTGGATATGATGGGAATATTATGAGACCTGAAAAACAACAAGATTCCAATTTTTCTTCATTTCTAGATTTCCTATCCAAATCAATCTTTTAGACAGGCAACAGAATCCTTTTATTCTTTCTTTTACTGTATATATAGCCGAAACTCGGACTATATATATAAAAAATTAAAATTTCTAAGTCATTTACAAAATTATCAGAAGAAAAATGACTTTTTTTCGATCTTTTATATGTAAATATGAAAATTTCTAATTAAATAAAAACACAAACATGAAAAATATTATTAAAAGAATACGAAACCAATTTTCCTTGACTGATAAGTGCTACACATTAAACTTTATTATTCCAAGAATCAACAAAAGAAAAATGCTGTTGCTTTAAAGTTGCACGAGTGGAGACCAAGAAATATTTTCAAGATTGTCTTTGATTTGGTTACTACTATCACCGAATTTAGAATTCTTTAAATTTATGCATTCAAAATTTTAATATTTATGAAGTATATTACTCTATCTTTCAGCACTTGTCTTAAACAAATATTATACTTTGTGTGCAATTGATCGTAAGTAAAGTCATTAACTCAAATAAAAAATCTATACGTCTAATAATAACATTATGGTTTAGATAATGTATTTAAATTGGTTAATAACCCATCAACTTGTCAAATTGTGATGATGAACTAAATAGTGGATTAACTCTTTAATTCCTCGAGCATTTCCCAAGAGGATAATTAGTACTGTAATCTTCATGCTAAATAATATTCTTTCTAGCTATCGAATCTAGGTAAAGTAATTAAAAATTAACATCAAATCTTCGCTAACTGTTCAACAAATTTATCAAAATAATACGAGTACCTATTTTCATCAACATAAATAGGCCCATAGGCTATAAAATAAAATGCAAATTTATTTCAAGTACTGATATAAATTACTCTAGTAATATATTATGTTATCTCGCTTATACTATTTCAACTCGAAAACACAAATATAATATAACACTTTTGTTCTTCTTACAACAGGGGTTGATTTTACATATTATATAGATAGATATATCATATATTGATGACGATAACTAACTATATATGGAATTGGAGAATAACAATTAAAGTAGAGAAGTTATATATATTTCATAAAAATACAAAGAGCACAATGTGCATGTTGCATGTTTAGTTTGGACTTTTTGGATTGTAGTTTAGGTTCCATGCATGGCTACTTTAAAATTTAATTACCTAGCTATATATGAATTCTAATTTTATTTTGTGTGTCTCCAACTCATAAAAATTATGAAAATATATAATATAATGGTCCCTCAAAGGCCAAAGAACATAAGTTTCTGGGGCATATTATGACAAGAAGTGAAACAACTATGTGTATGTACAATATGACAAAATTAAGACCACGAATATTTATGATCATTATCGTGACTTCTTTATGAATTACTACTTCAAAGATACCGTGACTAAATTCAGTGTATACCTCGAAAATGGATTGAATCAAAAATCATATATATATATATATATATATATATACACGCTCAGTCGAATTCAGAATTTTATTAATTGATTATGTACGCGTTCTACCAAAAAAAAAACATTGCTCTTTACTACAAGCAACAATAAAAGGGGAAAAAATTAAAACTATATTTAAATAAGAACTTCAAGAATTAGAAAAGAATTTTTTTTTGAGGCAAATCCATCTAGTTTATAATGAAAATCTGTTAATAACAAAGTAAATAAATATGAGATAATTGCATGTCAACCGTTAATTATGAATGAATGCTAGTCGACCAAAGGTCCAAAAATAGGCAAAAATTATTCAACTTCATTTTTCCCCATAAAGCCCAAAATTTGGACTCCTTCCCAAATCTTGAATTTAAAGTCGAATTCTCACAAGACTCTTTTCTTCTCTTTTTCCCTATTGGGTACATGCCTACCCAATAGGAATTTGCGAATAAAAAAATAAGCAAGCTGTTCGGAATATATGAGAGAAAAATAAAGTTAGAAAGTATAGAGCATGTTCTTTATAATTTAATTTAAAATAATGAAAATTCTCCATTCGTGATTTAAAGAGGTGGAAAAAGAATAATTGTCGCACAAATGGAGAATAAATAGTATTGGGTGGAAATGTACAAGAATGTCAGTGTCGACACACATTTTTAAAAATTCATATTTCTATTTTATCATAAATTGTTTTTGTTTATTATGTAAATTAAATTATGTGCCAATAATTAACAATTAACAAGTTGTAGAAGATTCTAATTTGGCTTCTGCCCAATCCAATTAAATATAGTTGGATCGAGTCATGAAATCAAACATTGATACTTGTATCATGGTAAGTTATATGTATCACACCCTCAAAGATGTGGTCCATCGGCCTCAAATCCTATGCTTATCAATTTATGCAAAATGCTTAATTAATGCATCAAATTATTTTTTGAACAATTCTTTTCTAAGTAAAGAAAACTCTAACCAAGATCTCCTCTCCACATATTTAATGTTATTTATAAATATATATTATATTTATTATCCTTTATAATTTTTCAAAATATTATGTTAATAAATGCAAAATTTAAAAGAGTAAATGAATAGGTCATTGGTCAAGTAGGAACTAATCCTTGGATCTCTAACTTTAAAGAGATACCTTTAGATCAAAATATTTGCATTTAAAGAGCATATAATCTTTCTTGATAGGTTTGCAAAATCATTAATATTGGCATCTTGTTTATATATATATATATATAGTATTTCAGATTTACTGATTCGACCAATATATAAATTATTAAAGGAAAACTTATTAAAGTAAGGAAAAAGTAACTTCTAACAAGAGTTTCTTCTATTGAAATTATTTCGAAACCTCTAATAAAAAACTTATGAAGGGTCTTATTCATCTTAGCATAACCCCAAATGTTGTGATATATCATATATGTGTATCATATATACAATGACTTATACAGTCTACTTATGGAGGTTAGGGTGGGTCCTTTTACAATTAGAGAAAATAATACTCCCTCTGTCCCTAACTACTTGTCCACTTTTTCTTATATAGTTGTCCTTAATTACTTGTCCATTTTGACAAATCAAGAAAGGACAATTTTTTTTACCTATTATATCCTCAATTAAATGATTAATTACTTTGAAAAATGTAGAACTTTTCATCCACTTCATAATTAATAGGGGTAAAATGGTAAATTCACTATGTCATTAATTATTTTCTTAATAGGTATGTCAATTCAAAAGTAAACAAGTAATTAGGGATAGAGGGAGTATATATCAAGAACTTAAATGGAATTTCTTCTCCCCCTCCCTCCTTTTTTGAGAGTGGGGGTGGGGGTCTCTTATTTATTAACTAATGTATTAAATTGCTCATTTGAGGTAGCTTCTAGGAAAGATCAACCAAATGAAGATAAAATGAAAAGAAGCCATTAAATCTTGATGTTGATATGTAGAACATATATGGGATTCCTTATACTATCAAATTGGGACCCTTAATTCATTGAGAATGTCTAAAACCATATTTAGTCATTTTCTTTGTTAACTTTAAGAACAGTTGACTCATTGACCAATTTTATATTTCAAAAGTGGTCTGATTTGATGAACTGAAAGTGTTGAGTTACTTCTTGGTTGATTCCTTGTGATTGTGACCCTTATTCTCAAAATTTTATGTGCTATAGCTTGAGAACAAGTACTACTAATTGCTAATTTCTTGATGGATACCTTTGGTAGTCACTAAATGTGCATTTGGAAGCTTTAGTAAGTGCTTTATATCAATCAATCAACTATCAACTCAACCTAAGTCCTAACTAATTATTAAGATTAATTATATAGTGTAATTGATTTGTACTCACTCCTACTTATGTATTAATTAAGTATTCAACATATTCATCATAATTAAATCATTTTTACTCAAGCGTCTTTAAACAACTTAATATTGAGAGAGCGTTCTCTCCCTCTCTCTATCTCTTTTTCCATCAGAATATTTAGTTTCACGAAACTGATGAGCTTGTCAAATTAATGCATAATAATATGTTGGTGGTTTTTTCAAATTCTAACTTTACTATATCGATAAAGTCTTTTTTCTTCCTTGTTTCCCTCCATTAGTAAGACAATCAAATATCGCTCGACAATGTAAATAAGAATTTCAAATGAGAACTCAAATCACTCGACACTAATATGGATAAAAATAATTTCACCCTAACAACTATGTCATTGGAATTCTTGATATTGTTATTGCTCAATTTTGCATTCACAACTGGGCTTTATGCACCAAATCAAATTGGACTAACCAGTGACTATGGATCTATTTGACAAAGCATCGAATAGATTGTCACAATACCTATTTATCTGCTCCAACTTTGTATTGGTCCACCACTTGTCATTTACTCACTGTTTATGGGCTCGTTGTACATTTACAACTAAAAATGTATCCCAAAAATAGGGTTATATGAAGCATTTATCCTTTCCAAAACATTTATGTTAAAGACAACCTCTTTTCTTATGAGCTAAAGTAACTCTTCCTCGGCCAGGTTTGGACTATATAGCAAGCAAGTATTAGTAGCATAATAAAAAAAGTCATCCTCGTCAATCATGGTCTAGGGCTTTAAAGATAAAACGTAGTAATTCTTTTGATGTTTGACTTCAATTACTCAATCACTTGTATACAAACAACAAATTAAACAAAACTAGAATATATACATTTAACGGGCACAAGCTACCATTTTTTCTATGGGAGAGAGACAAATTAATGTGTAGATTTTTTGACAAATGAAGATCAGATTTACTCGTACGAAAATGAAATGAAGTTTTTTTTTTCTGACCGACTTAATGGTGTAACTTATGAACAATTTTATTAGTACTACTTTTCGTTGTCCCTTAGAATTTCATAAAGTCAAATCCATTTGATGAGAAATCTCAACACAATAATCCATGACTTTTTTCTTTAGTAAATGTCGAGAATTTCAAGAATGGATCTATTACAAAGGGGACAACAACCTCGGTTTAACCAAAGCTCTCTTGAACACACCCTACAATATGTGTGTCCACATGGTATGAATGCTGCTCCTTTTTTCCTTCCCATGCACACGCAGCACACCGTATCATTACCCACCCCTAATTCTTCCTTCTCATCCCAGCCGTTCGTTTCCTCTAACAATTTCATCAACGACACCCTATACGGCGTTCCTTCTCCAGTACCCGGCCCATCTTCGTTGGATCTCAACGGGCTTGTATTTGGGCCTGGCCCATCAGAATCTTGGGCCGATCTTAAATTACGCTCCGCCAGTAACGCCGCCGCTAAGTTCATCCCGGAACCCGTAGGAATATGATCAGCCAAGCATAAAATATTAACTGACTCTATTTCCGGAGGTGTTTCACGGCCTACTTCCGCCTCCTCCGGCGGTGGTTGCAGCGACTCCTCCTCTTCATCGTCCATTACACTTAACGAAGCTGGTCGGAGACATAAAGTGGTCCCACAACATGCAATGGATCCTAACCGTTCAGTTAAACTCTTTCGTCGTCTCACAACGCGATCATTACCGTCCATTCTCTCTCTAAGCAATTCCGCCATTGTTCTTGCTTCTATCCCTCTCTTTCTCCTTATTTCCTGCAATCCAAAACCCAACATTTCGATAATTTCACTCATTTTTTTTCCAGAAAATAAAAACACCCCAAAATTTGACGAAAATAAATACAAACTTGTGCAAAAGATGCATGAAGACACAAATATAATGCATGTATATATAAGCAGTTAAGCAGAGGTGTATTTTCGCCTTAAGGTGGTAGAATAGAATAAATGATCGGAAATGAAATGAAGTTAATCACGTGATGATGAGTAATATGAAAGGCACCAACGTACCACATGAACATGACCTTTGTGATGGGCTCCTAGCTAATTAAAGATGAAAGCAGTAACCTTGTGGGTATTAATAAAGTCATGTGGATGATCAAATGGAACTTAGGGATATGAAATATATTGTATAAATTAATGGAGTATATATACGGTTTTATTCGTCATCAAATGAATCTTTGAAGAAAGAAACAAATGAAAGGACAATTAAGAAGGAGAAGAAGACCGACGAAGAATAGAAGGAATAATTTGGGAGTGGTGGGGCTTAATGTAGATCCACTTCATTTAAATAATTTTTTGGTGGTTTATCTTATCCTACATTAAACTATTTGCCTGTTTTTGTATTAATATTTTTGGAATGGTCGCCGGCCATAACTAAGTCAACAGCTATATATTCAATAAATAGGGTTTAATTTTCCAAGTGGCATTGCGTTACGTTTTACGAATTTCTTGGGAGTTTAATATTTTTTAGGCCGTAATAGTTTGTGGTCGTCACATATTTGGCCAAACTTCTAAGAGAGTAATTGTTTGTGTTTGGTTATATTAATGATCTCCAACATCATTTTAGAATTATTGTACGAGCAAATTGTGCTTGGAGGGATATCTTGTAAGTGCATATTCAATGAAAACTCCATTTATTGGTAATCACTAGTTTTTTGGGTTATTTAACCACACGAAAGACAGATAAGCATAAGTTGCACTAATTATAATGAAATGGATACAGGAAAATCCTAGCGTAGTAAATTTTAATTTTTCCATAAATTTTGCTACTTAATGCCATATTTCTCTGCCTTGTTTTTTAACGAGTACTAATACTTTGCTTGATCTGTAACATATTGTTGGTCAATCTGATAAACCTAATACCGATTAGGTAATATCTTTAGAGGATTAAAATAATCTGTGAGAATAATTGAAATTCTTAGTCGTCCATACGGACACAACAAACCTAACAAGAATTGGAACTACATGAATAATTAATTAATTAATAAATAAACTCTAGTTTTTCCTCACTTATGTAATATATAATTACTACTGTCACACTTCATTATAGTGGTCATTCGTTGTAATAATATTTCATTATAATTGTTTGAGTTTTTTTTTAAATCGATTTTTATGTTCAGCTTTATACAAATTTAAGTGTCTACTTGTGCACGTCCAATATTGAAGGACATAAATGTAAAATGAGGCTAAGTTAAAAGAATATTTTTATGTATTATGACTTAAAATAATGGTATATCTTGATCCTTTTTCCTTGAATAAAATAATAATTCAACTCCACTAGATAAATATTATACTTCTTGTAACTTTGTTGTTGAGGATATTGAAGAAAAGTATTAAGAAGCCTGGACCGAAAGAATGAAGGAAAAACAAGGATAACAGTCGGCCCATTAATGGCCCTTTTAAGTGTCTCATTGTGACTCACAACAACCATCAGCTCTCAGCCCATTCCAATTATCTATAGACTGTACAGTGTACACAATAGTGGAGTCTTAAAAGAAAAATTGGAATAGCATGACATGTTATAGTTAAAATTGTCAATAAATAGCCCACTTACAATATTTTAGCAAAAAAAAGATTTTTGAAAATATATTTGGCATTTATTAGCCATATTTTCTTTTACTCGAAAGTGGGGGGTTTGTTTTTTTCTAAAAAGTTATTTTTTCCCCTAATTTTCTCCAAATTTTTCTCAAGACATGTTTTTTCTTTCACCGATTCTTTATTTATTGAAAAGTAAAATTTTTATTCTTTCTTATTCTCTCTTCTTATTTTAAACAATTCTTTGTTAATAATGATTCTTTCAACATTTTTTTTTACCTTTTTTTTATTTTTTATCTTTTTACAATTTCTTTATACATGCATATATTCTGTTTTTTGCTTAAATTTTCTCTTCCGTATTTACGTTCACCCAATGTATGATAATATACTATATCGTTTCTTTCATTGTTCTTGACTATATATATATATATATATTATTGAATCTGTCATATTCAAAACTATATGGATTTTTTTATTGTGGAATTGAAAATTTCAAATTTAATTGGGCAAAAATTGAGATTATGATGTGTTGGTTTTTTATATTTATTTTCATGGATAAAAGGGATCTCATGAGTTCTTTTGGAAAAATAAATCTTAATTCTATTTTTTTTTTGGTATAAGTACAAAACAGTGTGTAACTTGAATGTAGAATCTGTTTATAAAATTTTATTTACTGCAATTCTATAAATTTTTACAAGAGAAAGTATTTGAAGATGCTTCATTAGTAATGCCATTTGGTTTGAATTAATAAAATATAACACATATAATAATTGTATACATGATTGTGTATACATTAGTATAAAGTCATTCAATTCAATTTAATGTATACAACTACTAATTGAATCAATACACGAATTAGTCATATTGAATGTTTACATAAATGTGTATACATTGCAGCAGAAATTAACCATACGTTTAATTGTATACAAAAACTAATTGAATGAATACACAATATTTTTATGTATACACAATCAACAATGTATACATAAACTTATAATGTATTCATAAATATTCTTTGAGTGAAACATTATGAATGCATATTGAACTGATTGAATACATTATTTAATAAACTCGTTACGTAAGTATATACATCATTTATTTTAGAGGATGCATTATGTGTACATAATTGTTTTTTTTAATTGATAATACCTTGACGTATTTAAACTTTTCACTTTAAATTGAAATATCATTCGAATAGAATAATTATTTTTATCATAGATATTAGAGAGAAAAAATTATTGTAAACTTGACATTCTGTTAGAGTACAGTTTTAGTAACACACTCAATAATATTGCATTCATTAAAATACAGCCTCTCAGACAATCATATGATTGTAACCAATAAATTATAAAGTGTTTGTGTTGTTGACACCAATAGCAATGAAAAGTCGTCGATTTTATAATTAAGTTCAAAGGAATTAATAGAAGTATCAACAAATAGAGGATTTGAAATCAATATTCGTATTGATAAATGATAATCACCGCTTCTATAGAACAATCTACAAAATTATTATTACTATCTCATTCTCCATTATAATGAATCAAAACAATCAAAGGTGCCATTTATATCTTGATGCTTTTATTTGCTCTACGTTATTGGTTTTTTTTTTTTTAAGATATACTAATAATGGAGTTGGGTTTGGAAATTTAAGGAAACTGAAATGCTAACTTCCTTAGTTATAGGAATGAAAATCACAGAAGAAAAACAAACCCACGTCTTCTATTTATTGCCAATTGGTTGCCCGATGGTAAAAAAATTAATCTATAAATACTGTTAATTTACTTTTGGGCTAATACATGCTATTATTTTTTTGGACTATTAATTGCTAAATAAAGTTGGGCTATAAATTGCTAATTCTATGTAGCAATTGTGCTTTTGTGTCAATTAATGTCTTTAATTTACCTCATACAGTGTAGCGGATAAGGTTGTTTTTTCCTTAAATAGATATTTCGAATTCTAACTTTACATGCTTGCTTACTGCAATAATCTGACTAGTTTCTGTAAAATTTCAACTAAAAACAGCAGGTTCCATATCCTACAGAATACAAAATAGATCAGCAACATATATTTAAGAATTTAAAGACAGCTACTTTACATACTAAATTTGACATAAAAGAGTTAAAACTTGGGTATACCTTCAAATTATTCTCTAGACTATCAGCCTTCCTTTTCATCCATAATTTTCAAGAAGCTATAGAGTTTTACAATTGTGTGCCACGTATAATGATGAAATATATGCTTCTTATATAGTAGAATGCGGTAATTTTTGGGATGAATTTTTATCTCGCAATGTTCTATTTGTAAAAAGTTGCCTAATGCCTATTACTTGTTTGACAAAATGCATGAATGAGCGGTTTAATTTAGCCTATTTCATGTTTGCTTTCATTGGTGGTGTCCAATTCACATATATACCCTGGTAAATTCAAAGACCCAGTCAGAGACATATCTAGAATTTAAGTTTTTATGAGTTCTAACCTTTGAAATTTAGTAGCTTTGAACCATTACATATTAAAATCATGGGGTTAAGACCTACTATTGTTGCAATTGTAACATATAAAGTTATCTTTACGCAATAATGAATTATAATTTTCAGAACCTATGATGTTTGAATAATTACTATTGTTGCAATAATGTATTGTATAATTTTTATATTTTGTGATATTTGAACGGGCACCAAGGACCATTTATTAAAATAGTCATCGTAAATGTATATGGCTCAAAACGTCTCTACAAACACCTTCATAATTTTGCAAGTTTAGCTTCAAAGAAGCAATGGAACTAAGAAAGGGTCCATGGAAAGAACACTTATTGTTGGAATTCAGCAAAAAAATTCTTTGCTTACAGTGGGGAAATATAATGAACCACGTTTTCTTCAAATAATAAGAAGCCTAAAGTATATGATGTAATCGTGGGAGCCAACAAGTTAAGGTAATCTCTGAGATAACATATATAGTTTGATGTTTATTGATTTATCACACCTTATATCTTTTATGTATATGTTTGATTTGAATAATGTGTTTATTGTTTAAAATTTCAGGCAGAAAACTCAACTATTTTCCTATTATAGTGGGCTTGAATCAAGTACAACGAACTTCCTCATGTTCTCCTTGCCTCTAAGAAATTTCATCATTGATTTGCAGATGTTTGATTCTTCAAAATAGTGTGGAGCAAAGTTTACTACAACTGAGTTTACTGCCTGTTATAAAATTGTGTCTTGTGCTAAGTTGAGTGTACATGTTACAAAATTGTCTTGTGACTTTTTTTCTGTTACAATCACTATGTAGATATGGAGTTGTGCATCAGTTATGTCTTAACAAATCTATATGTACTCTCTCAAAAAAAATTATTATATCCTTCTTTTCCTAAAAAATACTCCACTTGTCATTCTCTCAAGCTTTATTATTGAATGCAAGTTGGGATTTTAAGGTATTGTGATTAGTGATACTATTTTTTATGGTAGTACAACATGCAGGAGAGAAAGAAATTGGTTTTTCCATCCGCCAATTGTGTTTTAAAGTTACTTAGAATAAAATGATAATTCATATTTGAAAGTCTTTTTTAGAAACACACAATATTTATTAAAATTATTATCTTTTGTCATTCGTAAATACAAAGTTATAGTAATATATAAGTATTAGCTTAAAATCTTAATTTCTTTAAGTCAAGAATTTATTAGGAGTTGATAAAATTTGTGTACATCTCGTCTTCATCAAATCACATTCGGTTACGTTGTTAAAATCCTAATCTCATCAATCATCATCATACTATTACTAATATTTTTGGACATTACTCTAGCCAAAATATCGTGTGCAATTAATCTCCTCCACCACTTAAAATGACCTACTTTTTGGTATTAAAAAATAGGCGAATTAAAAGAAATATGAAAGGATAAATTTTTTTTAGAAAATTCTAGAAAGAGGAGAGTTACGTTACGTGTCTAGCTATCATTCCCTCCTCCATATTTTCTCGAAACCCCAAACTACCCCTACCTCATAACTTTTGTAATTGAATCATAGTTGAGAAAAATAAGAATATAATTAAAATAAAATACTTTAAAATTCACATTAAGAATTTATAACAATTAAAAGATGAGTGGAAAAAAACAAATCAATGTCAGATCATAATATGTAAAACAAGATGTTTAGCATATAATGAAGTAATTGTTTATATTATTCTTTACAATGATTATTAATGGGGTTAAAGAAAATTCATTTTAAAATTGTGATTGAATTAAGCTTTTAAATTTTATTATTATAAAAGAGAATTATTTTTCATAAAATCTGATCCAAAATACATTTACAAGAAAATGAGTAGCCTTTCGGAACATTATGTAAATATTTACTTAGTCTATTATAACGTTAATATAGTTCATCTTGTCAACTCGACTATAGTGTTTTTTATTATTGCAATTTGTTTATAATTAATTTAGTGGATGTGCATTATGTGTGCTGCTCAATATAAGATTGCATAAAAAATTATATATATTTTGCAACTGAAGTTACAATACTTTTTTTTTTTTAAAACAATACATATAATACTATATTCACTTAATTGGCAAAAATTCAAGGAATGAATTAATTTTCTTAATTTCAAACTTATTCAGGTTAGACTATGTCAATTTGTATATACATTCAACAATACACAATAATAATAATAATAATAATAATACATTTTGAGAGTTTTCGAAAAAGTAAAAAAATAATATTTTTGAAACCGACTAAACAAAATACTGTAAGATGAATAAATTGAAGTTTTTAGTTTATAGTTTTTGCGTGTACGTGAAGTCTCATGAATTTAGTTATAGAGATCAATCAATAATTATTGAACTACATGTTTTAGTTATAAAGATCAATCAACAATTAATCATATATATGAATATAGTTATAGAGTTCAATCAACAATTAATTAACTACATCATCCAATCTTATTTTCTTTTAATCATATATTTTAGGATTCTTTTTTTTTCATGCACACGAAAAAAGAACCGTTATTATTAATTCTCCATTATCATATATTTTAGAATTATTTATTTTTTCAAGGTAGTCAATATTATAAAATAATTATATAAAAAATCAAGAAAAATAGTAAATATTGATAGGTTTTCATTTTTGTTTATTTATTCTCTTAAATTAATAAATATATTTTTATTTTTTGATATGATATTCGATACCCATATTAAAATCTGACTAATTTAAATTCACGTTATATAGAACTCCATTCATAGATCTCTAGTTAAGGAATAAATAACTCTGGTCTGCAGCACATTGGTGGTCTTAAATTAATAAATACTAAACTAATTCAAGAGGGTACGTATGTCTTTTTACCACAGCTAATCGAAGGCAACACGCTCGTATAAAATGCATCATACAGTATTGTAATTCTCATTCAATTGAGCTTCCCCTGTTCTCTTCATTTCATATTTACAAAAAATAGCATTCTGTTCTTTCTCTATTTCACTCTAAAAAATGGCTTCCATCTCTTCTCTCAATCAAATTCCTTGCAGAACTCTCCAAATTACATCCCAATATTCAAAACCCACATCCAAAATCTCAACCTTACCCATCTCCTCCACGAATTTCCCATCAAAAACAGAACAACACAGATCAATTTCAGTCAAAGAATTCACAAACCCAAAACCAAAATTCACAGCTCAAGCCACAAATTACGACAAGGAAGATGAGTGGGGGCCGGAAGTGGAGCAAATAAGGCCGGGTGGAGTAGCGGTTGTGGAAGAAGAACCACCTAAGGAGCCAAGTGAAATTGAGTTGCTGAAGAAGCAATTGGCGGATTCTTTATATGGAACCAATAGAGGTTTGAGTGCTAGCAGTGAGACTAGGGCGGAAATCGTTGAACTCATCACTCAGCTTGAGTCGAAGAACCCTAATCCAGCACCTACGGAAGCCTTGACTCTTCTCAACGGCAAATGGATTCTTGCGTAAGTTCTTTCATTTTTTTTGGTTGAATTATGTAGTATGAATTGATTCACATGACCAATTGCTTCACTAGCTAGCAATTTTTTATTTGGTAATTACATCTTTGAATTTGTTGTGCTCTAAGCAATCGAATTCTTTTATTAATTTAAAAAAGTATCGTAGTTTGCTTATGGGATAAAACAGTCGAGTATGAAAAGGGAAGATAAATGAAAGCCTTGTTGCGAACTGGAAGTATGCTTATACATATTAGTGATCAAAAATTCAAATTTATGGGTGCTAACTACCACAGCTATATAAACATATTAAAGAAATTTCAATCATGACTGCAGCCGCATTTGTTGCCATGAACATATGTCAAATATATGTCCATGGTCCACTCTTAATTTTCGAATGTTTTTTGAGCTGCAGAAAAGTTAAAGGAGATTATATATTGTAGTTTGATGAGGAGATGAACCTTATTTGAGCATTACTTTCTTTAGTCATGAGAATTCAGGTGGCATCTTTTCGCCACCATATTTGTTTCCTTGTTGCATTTTAGCTAATCATTATCTTTTTGAAAGGGCATTGTTTAGTCCACGAAGAATGTTAAATGTTCTTGCTTCAGTGTATATGTTATAACTCGAGCTTGTTGGCATGAACTCTTGGAATTCTGTACTAAAACACTGCAGGTACACATCTTTCTCTGGTTTGTTTCCTTTGTTGTCAAAGGGCAATCTGCCTCTGGTTCGAGTTGAGGAGATTTCCCAGACCATCGATTCTGAGAGTTTCACTGTCCAAAACTCTGTTGTCTTTGCTGGACCTTTAGCTACAACTTCCATTAGTACCAATGCCAAATTCGAAGTCAGAAGTCCAAAACGTGTCCAGGTGGTTATCTTCTTTAACATTTTTCTAGTCTTGTCATCGTTCCTCGTACTTGATCATCATTTTAGTCTCATGTTATACTCTGTGTGTGGTTCAGATTAAATTTGAAGAAGGCATAATTGGAACACCCCAGTTGACAGATTCCATCGTATTGCCTGAGAACGTCGAATTCTTGGGACAAAAGATTGATCTAAGCCCCTTCAAAGGCTTGATTACTTCAGTCCAAGACACAGCTTCCTCAGTGGCCAAGTCCATTTCAAGTCAACCACCAATTAAGTTTCCTATTACCAACAACAATGCACAATCATGGCTGCTGACAACATACTTGGATGATGAGCTTAGGATCTCCAGAGGAGATGCTGGCAGTGTTTTTGTGTTGATCAAGGAAGGCAGTCCCCTCTTGAAGCCTTAAAGACGCATGTTTTTGGAGTTGTGTATGTTTTTCATAATATAGGAGAGCAAACAGTAGAAAGTAAAAAAAAAATGATGTAAACTAAAAATAAGTTTTCCTCAAGTCAAACTCTATAGATGGCTTGTCCTCATGATTTGTACTTATGGCATATGAAATACTAAAATATAGCTTGAAAGAAGTAGACATATGAATCACTTTGCAGGAGTCCATTCAAATTTATAGCCTTCATTGTAGATTTACATCGAGCTTATCTCATCTCAGTTTAATTTACTCATGAATTTGAACCATTTATTTTTCAATCATTCTTGCTCGAGAGATGCTATTTAACAAGAAATCAATGAACAGAATAATGGTATATGTATAGTTACATATGACAATATAAATTGCAAAATTGAATCGAAATAAATCAAAAAGTACTAAATCTAGTTCAATTTGGATTTCTACTTACGTTGAGGAGTATTAAAATTTCCCAAATCGATTAAATGCCCACCCTGGTAAATAGTGGTAACAAAATAACTTTAAAAGGAAGAGAAATAAATGAAATAAAATCACAAAAATAACGGAATATGCTTTTTCACCTTTCCACCAACCACCTCCACCTAAAAAAGTGTGTAAAAAAGAAATGAATAATTAATAGTATAGTTTGGTAAATCCCTAACAAAATGGCACACTTGGATGGTTGTATGACGAATATACTAAAATACCCTTTTAATAAAATAAGTTTCTTACTAAAATACCCCTATCTTACTCATCCGGCGGAGTCTCCAAGGACAATTTTGCCCTTTAGCAAATCAAAAGCGACAGAGCACAATAAAATAGGGAGCTCCGAAAGATCTGATTATTTGCCTCTCAACTTGTTCACTGCTACTCCTCACTAACCCCAAAACAACTCCTCTTCTCTTCTCCGGCGATTTCAATGGCCGCCGCCACTCTTTCTTTGCTTAACAACGGAGAGTTAGCTTCTTCCGTCAAGTCTCCGGGCACCGGACGATATGCTGCCGTTTACAGTGAAGTTCAAAACAGCCGTTTAGATCACCCTCTTCCTCTTCCTTCTGTTCTCGGAAGCCCTTTCAAAGTCGTTGATGGCCCTCCTTCATCTGCCGCCGGTCACCCAGGTCTTTTTTCTGCATTCTTCCTTAATATTTTTTTTCCCGTAAATAGATCAAGTTTTTTCTTTCAAACCTTAATAAATCAATTTCTGTACGGTTCTGCATTCCTGTTTAACTGTATTAAGTTTACATTTTCCACTCGAAAGATCAAGTTAGTTCTGTATTCTTCCAACCATATAATCCTCCATAACATTGGTTTTACTGAAGCAGATCAAGTTACTTTACTGTTTGCATTCTTTAGACTGTTTAATCTTGTACTTCAATGCGTTAATAATTGTAATAGATCAAGTTGTAAGTATATTCATGTGTTATAATGTTTCTTTCCTAATAGACCAAGTGACCGTGATGTTTTGCGTGATCTCTCTTAACACGTATTTCAAGTGAAGTGTAATGATTTCATTCATGAATTTTCAATTGCATATCCAAACATTACTTCAACTTCCAAATACTTCCTTTTCAACTTCAACCAAATATTTTACAAACTCCAATTAAGGAGGATCAAATCTTGAAAAAGTTGGATTTAAGAAGTTCATAAATTATAATGCTAGAAGTTTACTGTTGCAAGTCTTTTTCCTTCTGCACCTTCACTAAATAAACTTTATAGAGCCTTCTTTGGGAGCATGTTGTTGTTTATTATGTGTATGATGAATTTGAGGATGATTTGGTGATTGCAGAGGAGATTGCAAAGCTTTTTCCTTCCTTATACGGACAACCATGTGTTTCATTGGTGCCTGATGATTCTGGGGATGTTGCGATGAATCAAATCTTGAAAATTGGAGTGGTGTTATCTGGAGGTCAAGCCCCTGGAGGGCATAATGTTATCTCCGGAATTTTTGGTAAGTTCATGGTTGAGAAATTTATGTTAGTTCAATTATTGCAGATTTTTCTCTTTCTTCTTTAATCAAGTTTTGTGTATTTGGATGGTAGATTACTTGCAGACTCATTGCAAGGGAAGCACAATGTATGGGTTCAGGGGTGGACCAGCTGGGGTCATGAAGGGAAAGTATGTGGTGTTGACCCCGGAGTTCATTTACCCATACAGAAATCAGGTATGTTCCCTAGCAACTTTTTTCTGTTAACAAGATATTTTAGAACTTCAATCTGTCTCCTAATTCAACGTTCAGAACATTATTTAAGAGTTCATATTCCTTCTTCTAGGGTGGATTTGATATGATCTGCAGTGGTAGGGACAAGATTGAGACTCCAGAGCAGGTACTCACCATATTCTATAATTATATGAACCTTCTATGATCTATCTAGGAGTGCTCATCTATCTAGCTATGCATCTTACACATGAAAAAAGTATTTTAGTTAATGAACAATTCCATCATTTCAGTTTAAGCAAGCTGAAGAAACAGCCAAGAAGCTCGATTTAGATGGTCTTGTCGTAATTGGTGGAGATGACTCCAATACAAATGCTTGTCTTCTTGCTGAGAACTTCAGGTAACGTAATGTGCCCAAAAATAAAATGAGAAATAAAAGATTAGCAGTTGATATGATTTTTTTTTTTGATGTTTTAATCAGTGCTATTGCTGGGGCTAAATAAGTTGCTGTGTTTTTTCAGAAGTAAAAATTTGAAAACTCGGGTTATAGGATGCCCGAAAACCATAGATGGTGACTTAAAATCGAAAGAGGTTCCCACAAGTTTTGGCTTTGATACGGCATGCAAGGTAATTCTTTCTGATTAACACTTTTTTCTTTCTCTATAAATTTCAATATCTTTCATCTGTATAAAAGAAAAGTAGAGAAAGTGAAGCTGCATGAACGTGATCCTGGTAATCTGGATAATGATGTTAATGATTCAGGCTTACCATCAGCTAGTCTTAGCTATCAGCCTATCCTGTCTCATAGAATAATCTATTAGTATTAGACCCTTAAACACAAGATACTCACAAACGGAAACCTTGTTGTTGGGCATGTACCTGAATCTTGACTTGCTTCTGGTGGTTGGCATGATCATTTTTTCTCATATTTTGTTACATATTTGATTCTGGTTGGCGAACAGAAGATCAGTTTCTCTTCAAAGAACAATTTCTCATTGCATAACATGCTCAATGCTAGAAAATGTTGAAAACCTTCAATGCTTTGTTTGCAAATGCTACCATCTTCAAATTTGTTTGTCATAATATTTCCAAACAGGCTGATTTTCTCATTTTTCTGCTTGAAGTTTTAATTGATAATGCATGATCCTGTGAAGGTTCATGTAATAATAATTTCCATTTTACTCTATAGATATATGCAGAAATGATTGGGAATGTCATGATAGATGCTCGATCAACAGGAAAATACTATCATTGTAAGTTCACTAGCCTTATCATATGGTAGGATCAACTCCATCATAGCACTTCTTATCACATGTTTCCTCATTCCAGGACAGGATTTTTGTGTAATGTAAATTATTCATCAAGAACTGAAAAGATACTTTCTCTTACTAACGTCATAATTGTATTAGAAATCAATCTTCAGGCTATGGATTCCCCCCCCCCCCCCTCCCCACGCACACG
>NW_006239023.1:1456138-1464871 GCF_000226075.1 Solanum tuberosum | reverse complement strand
GGCTATGGATTCCCCCCCCCCCCCACCCCAACCCCCAGGGATTGGTTGAAGTGGTAAAGGTTGACAGACTTGTGACTTAGGGCACAGGTTCGAGCCCAAACCAAGGCTGGTATTTAAGTGGAGAAGAGAAGAGGGGCAGAACCATTACCCAGAGTTTCCAAGGCTGCCGTAGTTCTTAAGGTTGGTTCCAGATGGATTTCCTCAGTCAATTAGAAAAAATGGCTATGGGTTGGACCAATACTTCCATAAAGAGATATGCCCTCTTATCTATTAGTGCACTTACTCATGTCATCATTCTCTGGCAAAGTTTTCTTTGTCGTGAATGTAGCTTTTGTGTTCATCATCTTGTTCCTGGTCGTGAAGGAGGGTTGCTGTTTATTGGATAAAAGTAGAGCGTATGAGAGGACCCGAGAGGCATTGAGAATACCTGACCGAAAGAGATCTGATGAATTGTTTTGCTTTACAATGAAGACTTGGACATTCGTTTATGCATCTTTTCTCTTTCTTTCTCACTATAATTTTACTACTTACAACAACAACAACAACAACATGCCCAGTGAGATCCCACTAGGTGGGGTCTGGGGAGGGTAAATTGTACGCAGACCTTACCACTACCTCGTGGAGGTAGAGAGGCTGTTTACTACTTACCTGTTTCTTTAATGTTATTTAATGGATTAATATTATTTTTTTGATGATGAATTTTCACTTGATTTTTCTATATCCATTTGCTCTTTTTGTCTTTCCTTTTGGTTCCAGTAAGCAGTTATGACTTTGACATTATCAAACTGTCGGTTGGTTGAACATTTTTGCTGCTCAGAGCTTCTTGCACTGGTTACCTCATACAGGAAATAGCATGTTTCTTGAACCTAAATATATTTGGAAGAACGAACTTCAGATATTTGGATTTTGATTGCTTTCCCCATATGCCATGTGTCTCCACTAGTTTTGAATAGTTATATACTGTCCGTTTAGTTTGAGAAAATAACTGGTTTAAAAAAGAATGACCTCTTTCTTTTTTTGGCAACATTTTAATTTCAGTTTTTTGTACATTTGACATGATTTTAATTTAGGACCACAAGATTCAAAAGTCTTCTTTATTTTCTTAAATTCCGTGCCAAGTCAAACTAGGCCATTCTTTTTTAAACGGAGGGAGTATTATATACAAATGTATCCAATCTATTGAAAAGCAAAGAGAAGTGGCCAGTCTCCATGATAGTTATGCAGCAATTCTGTCATGAACTGAGGCTGCCTTTTTGCTCTGTAGTCAAAGCTGAATTTTACTAGTTTCTTATGTATTCCACTCCTAAGAGTTATCTTATGTTTCTTTTTTTATTTTTTCCCATCATTTAATGTTTCATTAACTGCAATATCTACCAGTTTGAGTTTCATCTTGGTAGGAATTAAAGGGTCTGTGCTTGCACGTTAAGGAATTGCCTTATCTAAATGAATGAATTCATCTTCTGTTCATGTGATGTTTGTATTTGAACTTATTTTCCCAACTGCTCATAAATTTCAAAAAAAAGAAAAGAAAGAAGGCTTAACGTTATTCTTACTATATGTTAACCATCACTGCTCTTGTATATTTAGTATCTGAAAATTCTAATATGTTGGTGGACTTCATTAGATATAATTGTGTTAAGGCATAAAAGTATTGCTGTTCAAATGTCACAAAGAAGGTCTTCATCGTACTCCGTTGTGGTCTTCTTTGAGCAACAATTATCTGCTCATTTATCTCTATTTGCTTTGCATACATCTGAAATATCATAACCTTGTCTGTTAACTCGTTACAGTTGTGAGGCTCATGGGGCGTGCTGCTTCACACATTACTCTAGAGTGTGCTCTGCAAACTCATCCAAACGTTACTTTGATTGGAGAAGAGGTATCTTTCTTAATTTAACACTCTTCTGCACCAAAAATCTTTTGAGAAAATATAAACCTTTGTTTCTAGTCAAATAAGAAAAATAGATGAGTACTTATCTTGAATAAAAAGGGCATCATTTTATAGAAAATGTTGCTCTACGTTGGAGATTTAATTCTCTTGGTGTGATTTGTAAAGGTTATACACCTTTTGCTTTCAAATATGCTCTCGATCCAAGAGTGTTCAATTAAAGTTCATTGGAAAGAAAAAGATTTGGTTTTTTTGTGGGGGGCGGTTGATTTGTGGTCTACTCTTGTTACTTTAATGCATACAATAAGGGGTCAAAATTTAAAATGCAAGGGGGAAAGGAACCAAGATTATTGAAGGTGCACACAAACGCAGTTAATACTGTGTAATTGCTTTGGCATACGCCATTGAGAAAGTGAAGAAGTATTTGATCACTTATCTGTAGTTATACGATGCTTATATCGCATTCCATTAGTTTAACAAACTTCAAAACCAACTATATCTCAAACGTGTCATATTTTGGCAGGTATTTGCAAAGAAACTGACTCTTAAGAATGTTACGGACTACATTGCTGATGTGGTCTGCAAGCGTGCAGAGTCAGGTTACAATTATGGAGTTATTCTCATTCCTGAAGGACTTATAGATTTCATTCCTGAGGTAAAGCAACGTATAAGCTAACCTAATGTCGTCAATTAAAGTTCTGACCTAAAAATCTTTCTGGTCAAACTATTCTTTTTTCTTATACTGGTAAACCTTTTGAAAGCTGGTTGTATGTGTTCTGACTTTCTAGTGGTGTTTTGCAGGTTCAGCAACTCATTGCGGAACTAAATGAAATATTGGCACATGATGTTGTGGATGAAGCTGGTGTTTGGAAAAAGAAACTTACTCCTCAGTGCCTTGAGCTCTTTGAGTTGTTGCCCCTAGCAATTCAGGAACAACTGCTTCTTGAGAGAGATCCACACGGCAATGTCCAGGTAAATAAATATTGATCATGGTTAAAGTCATTCTACTCTGTGCTACACAATTTGATAACAAGTGGTATTTCTGCAGGTTGCCAAAATCGAAACTGAGAAAATGCTTATTCAAATGGTTGAAACTGAGTTGGATCAGAGGAAGCAGAAGGGTGCATATAATGCTCAATTTAAAGGACAGTCCCACTTTTTTGGGTACTCTTCTTGCACGATCTTTCATTGCTTTAGCTTCATCTTATTCAAAATGAGGTCTTAGCACTAACAATTGGTCTGACTTCACAGTTATGAAGGAAGGTGTGGCTTGCCATCCAATTTTGATTCTACATACTGTTACGCATTGGGGTATGGTGCAGGATCACTGCTTCAAAGTGGGAAGACAGGGTTGATATCATCGGTATGTGCTTCTTCTGCTATAAAATAGTTTAGTTCCAAATTGTTTTATTAGATACATTATTATAATTTCCTAATTAGTCACTATTTGGACCTGTGCGACTCATTTTTGAATATCCTAAAATTTATACATCAGCTATTGTATTGAAGTCACTCATGATTTTCCTTGTGTATCAGGTTGGTAATTTGGCTGCTCCTGTTGAAGAATGGACCGTAGGTGGAACAGCACTCACTGCGTTGATGGACGTAGAGAGGAGACATGGTACAACTACTCGTTCTTCCCTTCATTGATTTTCTACACAATATACACGTCCTTGCTGCATCATTTCATTTTATTCGTACTCTAAATGCATTCAATTCTACAGGCAAGTTCAAGCCAGTGATCAAGAAGGCTATGGTTGAGCTTGAAGGTTAGACTCTCGGATATAATATAACTCCTATTCTTTTCCCTGTGACTTTATTTGTTTCCTTCATTCTCAGAGAAACTGATTATCATACATTTAGTTTCGATGCTAAAATTATCAAAACTGTTTCTTCTTACTGAGAGCAACTACACCCCGTTCATGTGCAACCAAGTAGAAAACTAATTTGGAATGTTTATTCAGGTGCTCCATTCAAGAAATTTGCTTCAAAGAGGGAAGAATGGGCTCTTAACAACCGATACATTAACCCAGGTACGTTGAGTTTGATCTTGGTTTATGAAGAGCATTAGTTAGTGATTATTATCAATAACTCTGCTGTCACCTTATACGACACATGTTTAGGATAAAATGGAGCATTCAATCTCACCATCTCTTGTGGTTTTGTGACTACAGGTCCCATTCAATTTGTTGGTCCAGTGGCAAATAAAGTAAACCACACTTTACTTCTGGAGTTGGGAGTAGATGCTTAGGAGAGGAGATATGAGTTGTTGTGAAATACATTTGTTGTACTATGAGTTTTTCGAGGGAGAACGTAAGCACTTAGCGCTTATGTTTAAGTTTTTTATCGGCTTATGATCTTTGTGAAACTCGAATCTTGCTTTTAACATATGCTTGATTACAAGATATTAGTGTGGCATTTGAATAATATAACCTCTTCTTTTTAATTATGAAGATAAATGAAAAACGAAGTGCCTTTGCATCTTATTACTGGGTTATTGTCAATGGATTTTCCTTTGATGAATCTGGCACCCTTTTGTCAATTTCTTCTTGGACTACAGACTAGAGTCTTTAGCGGCAATAATAAATATGAATATTCGCTAAATGGATGCAACAATATCAACTCAAATTGTCGCTAAATACTTTTTGAGGATATTCTAAAAGAAAAATCTATTGCTATTATATGTTTCTTTGGTTGTATTTTCACATGAAATAGTAATTTTCTTGTTTTGGGCAAAGCATATTTGGCATAAGACTGTGGTGATGAACGTCACATGAATCAGAGTTTAAAAGGGGAAGGAAGGACAGAGAGACAGGTGAATAGTTGTTTGTAGGTATTTTAGACATAAGACTCCAAAAAGGGATGCAACCTTTTTTACCTTTCACCAAAATCCATGAAAAAAGGTTCATACTTTACATCAGAATTTCCACGTGCTCTACACATATATGGTCTCTCACTTTCCCGTTAATTTCTCCTTTACTTGCTCTCACTTTTCCGACTTCAAATATTCTCAATTTCAATTAAATATCATTTATACTCTAATCAAGTTGAAAGGATTTACAACAATATGCAATTGTTTATATCAAAATTTAACATATATAAGTGACTTGTAAAAATTGTTGATTCAATATTTCAAGTTGGTAAGAATTACTTATTTCTAATTAGAAGGTTTTCATCTTGAGTGTGCAGGAACATTAGAAGAAATATCATGATTTTGTCAAACTATTGGATACACCATATACCAAATGATTGTAAATTGTAATTCGGTACTGGTATGAAGATTTTCCGACTAATATTCCATCTTCTAGATGTTCTTTATTACCCGCGTGGGTTGTGTTGGATGGTTGGGATGACTTCATCCTAAATTAGAAGTATTTGATTTGAGTTTTATGTATGAAAGAAAATATTGTTGGAGTGCCTAAAATAATATGCAAAATAAAATTAATCAGATTACAATTTGAATATTGGATATCGAGTGGAAACCAAAAAAACAAGATAAAGGAATATTGGTACCAACTGGAAGACTTTAAATGAAACATATAAATTATTTATACTTGTGATCTTAGATCTTCTCAACTTACTTCTTACAACTATTGGCTAGTAGCTAAGCATAATATAAACAAAACATCTTCTCCTAATCCAAGTAAATTAATTATGTGACGTATTATTATTTGAAGAAGTCATATTTCGAATGGAGCAAATGCTACGAGGGTCAATGTCTGTTTTTACATATTTTTTAATAGTACTGGTGTTTTTCTAAGTACTTCCAGAATATGTTGAACTTTGTTTGAAATAAATAAATTTATGTAATTGATGTCTACGTTCACATTAATAATTCCAAGTCACTTTGACTTTCATACTGTTTGATAAGTTTTAAAATATTAAATTTATTTTATTTGAGGATGATATAATAAAATTATCATTTTATTTATTATTTCTTTAAAAATGTGTCAAATCAATATCGGATAAGTAAACATAATCGGAGAGCGTAATTACTACACATTTGAGTACGTACTTACATTTTTAAAAATTGGTAGGTATGAATCACAATCATAACAGCTTAAGAAAGATATGGTTCTCCTCCAACAAACAAAAAAGAGAAGACAATTTCGTTGTTAATTAGGACAACCTGGAACAGCAAGCTAACTATTCCATGGCTAAAACTTTTCTGGGATTAAAAGTTTTAAAATTATACTCGAAAGAAGTAGAGGCAGATTCAAAATTTGAAGTTGGTAGATTCCTATAGTGATATCAATTCTCAAGTTAATAGTATAAAGAAAAGTATTGAATACTCGTAAACTCGGTTTGAAAGTCTTAAAAACATATTTTTATTTGATTAACTGAACTTAAATATACCCCGATCCTACAACATCAGTGAAATACACCTCTACAAGTTTTGAGTTGTTTTCAACACTTCTCTCAACTTTTTATTAAGAGTCTTATATTTCTATAGGAGTTTGAGGCCACTTGTTAAGACCGTTAACGATTTGGGGACAAACCAAATAATTTACGGCAAGTGTATAGGCGTTTGCGTTTTCATTACTTTCTCTCTTTTTATAATAATATTGTGTACAAGTACATATTTATAAGTTTTCAATATATGTATATGTTTATATTTAGTCCTACCCCTCTATTTAATAAATAAATAATATTAAAAAATTATATAGCCAAAAATATGTTTTATACATAATTAATATATATTTTAACTTATTTGGCAAGCGTTTGAAATTATTTTGATCAAGCAATCAAATACTTCAAAAGCCACTTAATACGACTGAGAGTTACTCCATGCGTTCTATTCTATGAGGCGTTATTTTCTCATTATTTATGAAGAATTATACGGTATATTTTTATTTTTAGTATAAATTAGTTTAAAATTTCTTCTTATTCTTAAAAGAATGATATAGTTTTATTTTATAGTTTCATAAATGTCATGTAAGTTGAAGATCATAAATTTACATTGAATATATTAGACCCGGAGGAAGGCTGCACCTACAAAACTAGGATGAATGGCAGCTGATTTTTGGGTCCAATAATTCTTGCAGGTCTTTTTTGGATGTGACACTCAATATTAATTTTTGTCACAATTAATATATTGTTTCTGGTAGAGGGTTGTAATCAGTAATTGTCATGCCTTTACTGCTATGCAAAAATCTGAAAAAGAAAAAAAAATCATTTTTTTTAGTGTTGAATAGAATTAAAATAAAATGAAGAGAGGGAGTTGCTCGGATGGTAAGCACCCCTCACTTTCAACCCAAAGGTTGCGAGTTCGAGTCACCAAGGGAGCAAAAGGGGTGGGGAGCTCCTAGGAGAGGGTAAAAAATAAAAAAATAAAAAAAATAGAATTAAAATACAAATCTTTAGCTTTCGATCATAATTTTTGAAGGTGAAACTTGAAATGTAAAAAATTAAGTATTTAAAGTTGTGTTTGGGGATGTAAAATCCAAAATCAGTCTGAGAAATTTTTTGAAAACTTGAAAATATTCGAAGAATATTATCAAAATCTAATCAAATTTCATGACTAAACTGATATTTGAAAATAAACTTTTAAAAATCACTTTTTTCTTTTGTTGTTACCTAAAAGTTATTATAGTTTGCATGTTCGGACTCTTAATTTGACATTCTAGTGTTCTTTATTCAGTTTAATCATCTAATTAAAGTTGTTAACCACGTAAAATTAACCTTTCTACGTCTCAAATAATGTTTTTTTTACTTTTACCCGAATTAAAATCAAGCAATATTTTTGTTTATAACCTTGTACCTTAGGTAAATGTACTTGAAATATTCGTCTAGGTTAATCATTAGTACAACTTATAGTTTTTGAAATTCAAAAATAACGAATTCAATCCTCTATTCCTCTCTACTTAAATATCATGCTTAATTTGCACGATAATTATTAAGTCGAATTGTTCTTGTAACATAACTCACAAACTATTACCTTTGTCACTTGAACTATGCTCCATTGGTGAAATTAGTCTACAGTATTATATTCAATAAAAAGAAAAGAAAATACAAACAAACTCAGATTTTAATTTAATAATCGAAGTCGTACCCATTTTGCCAAGTATTTATTCCAAAGAATCAAACAAAGTTTATGAATATGAAAAATATAATTTTACTATTTTAAAAAAAAAAATACTACTTGGAAATTTGGGATGTGTACGACCTATATTGCATTATTTGCATCTCTTATTTCTGAAAATTTGGCAGGAATTGCCTCCCATAAAATCCCATCCCCATCTGATGTCTCGTGCGGCATATAATTTATATAACTTTTTCAAGATTCATCAATTACTCCAAACTTTAATAATTATAAACATACAAATATATATTATTTTTTAAACAATTTTTATGAGCTATAAGAGCCTCAACTACCTGCATGATGAGGCCACCATATAGTATAAAGTCAATAATACAAAAGGGTTACATTCACATTTAATTTGAATCATATTTTGTCCGATCTGTGACTTAATTATATTTTAATACTGCAGTTCCCGTATTCGTCACTTTTAGTTTTAAATATGTAAGTATAAATCAACATATCAATATAATTTACTTACTTTATACATGAAAGTACTCACTTTTAGTTTTAAACTAGATAATGTTGCCCGTGCTATGCACGGGCCCAATAATATAAATTGTATATTTTGGGGCTAATAATCGAGTTTTTGAAGCGATTGTTTGCGTGGATAAAGGAATAAGTTTTTTTTATCACAAACCTGTACTTTGTTTGACGCTATTTAAGGCATAATAAGACTACCCACATACAACATTTTTGAAATATTTTATGTTGTCAATTATCATGATTTATAGTATTTTTACGCAATTTTTAAATATAAAAAAAA
>NW_006239023.1:1439732-1455926 GCF_000226075.1 Solanum tuberosum | reverse complement strand
GTCACTTTGTCCTAATTTATGTGATATGGATAAAATTACAAAATTAACCCTTTTAAAATGTCTTTCAGATATTTTAAGTTGTTAATTATTATTATTTATAATACTTTTTTGGTAATATTAAAATGATATGTGTTATTTTTTTGTCCCAATATATGTGAGCCTGATAGAATTCTGAGAGTCAACCTATTTTATTATATAGCTTTTAAATATTTTAAAGCTTTTTAAGTCATTTGTAAATGATATATGTTGCTTCCTTGATTGAGACTTCTCCATTTGTGAGATATATATATATATATATACATATTCTATATTATTTTAAAAGAGAGTTTATGCCCAAGTTCTACTATATAATAAATTCTACTATAATATTGAAGAAACTTCCTTTTAAAAGTCCCACAAGTATAATATATAATATTCAAGATTGGGAAAAGTCTCAATCTTGAATATTATATATTATATTTGGGCCTAAACTCTCTTTTATAATATAGTAGAATATGTAAGTATAAATCAACATATCAATATAATTTACTTACTTTATACATGAAAGTACATGGTTGCAATAATTTAGTTCTCTTAAACAAAATCACAATCGGTCTTTTCGTGATATTTTCCCACTAAACCAACTTTTCAAGTACTTAATACTCCCTCCGTCCACAATTGTTTGTCGGGGTAAGGTCATGCACATCCCTCAAGGAAAATTTAATACAAGGTGTAATTTGACTAATATAACCCTACTATATCAATAATACCAAAAGTCCACAAAACTTTTAAATTGAACTACACAATCATTAAGGGCAGAATTGGAAAAAAGTGACTAATTATTTCTTGATTGTTTAAATTGACAATTAATCTTGGACATCTATTTTTAGTATACCTGCCAAACAATTGTGGACGGAGGGAGTAGTACTTTCTTCTAGTATTACTAATAATGTAACATATCAAATTGAATTAATTTCTTTTTAGATATTTTATGCAGTTATATGTTGCAACATAAAATAGATCCAATGAATCATATTCTTCGGTGTTTATTTTTTTCCTCTCTTCAAAATACACATCCATTTATACTTTGAGTTACCTCTGCCGTATTCTGGAATCATTTATAAATTAAAGTATGGTGTTGAGTGCCGTACACTACAGGAAAAATTTGAATTACATGGAAATTTTTCTGGGGATTAGTATTAAAATTTGCAGGAAAATAAGTTTTCTACGAATTTTCATACTAATCCCCAGAAAAATCCACATGTAATTTACACTTTTCTTGTAGTGGTATGCGTAAATATCTAATAATATAATGGTGTTGTGTGATCAATTTTTGGATTAATCATGTTAATTAGACTTTACATTATGTTGCACCACACATCAAATACCAAACAAAGTGATGATAACAAAAGAAAAAAAGGAAAAGGTAAAACGATTGAAGGAGGGACCTTCGTTATTTCTTGACTTAACTACAAATATCCAACAAAGAGGTGACAAATTCTTAAGGCTGAAATTTCTTCTAATTATTAGGATGAGTCCATATCAATCAATTAACATAATAGTGTTAACTAGAACACTTATTTGGAAAATTGAGATTTCATACTATTCATTTTGATCAATCCTTTTCTTTTCTTTGTTAGTTTTGGTGAATAATTGTATAGAAAATTTATTTCAAATCTGTATGATATCAAGTATCTACTTTGAGATTCGACTAATTCGAATATACATCGAAAAATTCCTACCATGAGTGTGATGGGTTAGAGTTTAAAGCAAAGCAACAAAATATATTTAATAAAAGGAAATAAAACAATAATGGTGGCACGTGGCAGTTGTTATCAAGTTGGGGGCTGTTTGTGGGTTAGGGCCCCAAAAACAATAAATGGAATTTTAATTTTAATAGATTAAAATGATACTCCCTCCGTCCCTATTTACTTGTCCATATTTCCTCTTTTAGATGTCCCTATTTACTTGTCCATTTTGACAAATCAAGAAAGGACAAAAAAAATTTCCTATTATACCCTCATTTAAACTTCTTGAAAATTTAAACTTCCCCCAACATTGATTAGTTATCTTGAATAAATTTATTTTGGAATCATAATTAATAAGGGCAAAATTGTAACTTCACTATGCTAATCATTGTTGCCTTAATATGTGTGTCATTTCTAAAGTGGACAACTAAATAGGGACAGAGGGAGTACTATGGCAGAGGCGTATCTAGAGGGGGTGCCGTGGGTTCACGTGAACCTATGCTCCCCTCTAGGTCATATATAGTAGTGTTATATTTTTTTTTAAAATATTTAAATATAGATGTGTGAATCCATGTTCAAAGTATCATATAATAATACGATGATGATTGGATGCACATCTCTAAGTGAGGATAAAGATTTAAATCTCATATCTATCTTGTCTTTTTGAGTAACACATTATCAGTTGACGTTTCAACTAATTTTGTTTTTGTTTTTTTCCTTTGATCTTTCAAAATTTTCAAGTGTTACATTGAAAATTCCTAAAAAATTTAGCACTGTACATTTTTTATATAGTTAAATCAAATGTGTATATTAAAATTTAAAACTAGTAGTATTATATATTTTGGACCTATAATTTTTAAAATTTAATAGTTCATATTAAGAAATAAAAGTCAAATCGATCAAATGTATATTTAAGATACAATTTTTTAAAATCGTGCACTCATCTAACCGAAATCCTGAATACGCCTCTGTACTATGGTATATTTATTTGGCGTTTGCACATGTGAGTCCAATTATTTTTGCCCACAAAAACAAACACCTTTAACTAAACATATCGCTGTTTAGATTAATTGGTCCCTACTCAGACGAAAAGATTTTAATTCCAAATACACACAGAGCTGTCATATTTTGGACATTTTTATTTAGCATTTTCTGCACTTATACCCTATCCCCCCACCCCCACCCCAACCAATTTTATTTATTATAAATTAATATTTATTCTTTACCAAAAGAGATGAGAGATTTTTTTATATCTTAGTCATTGATAAATTATTATGTTAGTTTTTGTAATATTTGACAAAATACGTGTGTAATCTTCAATTAATTGAATGCATGATCCTTTTTAGTAGGAATATTGTATATTTATTCTAATTTAAATTTATATTACAATTAAAAAGTATTAAATAATAATACAAATTTAATATAATATATGAATAATTAAGTGTTGAAACGATTGATAATTTTATGAATATTCATCTGTAAATATATGAAAAGTGCATGTTTTAATTAATTCATGGTCACACAATCTTAGGAAGATATTACAAGGACTAAAATCAAAGCTATAGTTTAACCTACGATAACATGCATGTTATCATCACTAAAATACTAATTAATAACTTTATCATAAATATTTACCCATAATTATTTTTAAATGATTTGGTTATATAAATATTATGCATAGACTAATTAATACAAGTAAAATAGAAAGAAATGAACAACAATTTTTTTGGGAGAACGTGAGGCCCATCATAAATTGGCTTGAAACAGAATCTTCCTCCATGTTATTTCTCCAGTCTTATTTTAGAGGTCGTATTTTGTAACTATTACGAGTCATTTCGTTTGAGTTATGATGAAAGATAAATTATATTAAGATTTTTTTTTTATTGAGTGTTTGATTTGTTATATTTAAAATAATAAATTTTAAGAATAATTTATTTGTTTACGAAACTATTCTTCATAAATGTGAAAAGTGAGGTATAAATAAAACTTTAAAGGGATAAGTTATCCCGGAATTACTATACCATTCAAAAAGAGGGATTACTAAACTCGGTACTAATTATTAATCGCGGGAGAAGTTATTTCAGACTTGCCAACCAAACAACAAATTAAGTGGTACTATAATTCAATCTCAAGACTATTTACCATTATCCTTCACACCAAACAATCCCTTAAAAATTATTATATTTAATTGAATTAAGAGACTCTAAAAGAATTATTTAGTGTGAGATATACAATAAAATAATTTTAAGATAAAATATAGAATTATTTTATCCTGTCTTTATGAAGATATTTTTATCCCCAAGAAAATAAGAATCAAAAAGACACATTTGAAGTTCTATAGGACTATATAAAATGTACAAAGAATGTAGTAATTTTGGGCTCGTTTGGTGTGAGGGATTAAAAATAATAGTGATGGGATAAAGAAATAATTATGGGATAAAAAGAATTATGTTATTTGGTTGTCATGTTTGGGATAAGTTATCTCATATACATGGTGGGATAAGTTATCCTAGGATAGCTAACCCCAAGATAACTTATCCTAAAATAACTTGTTTTCAACCAAACGACCCGTTAGTTCTCAGTAGATATATGCTCTGCTGCTTCCTCTTTTCTCTCTCTTTTTCTTTTTTGGTTTGTATGTGTGAGAAAAAATAAAAGTTATCTAAATGTTTAATAAAAAATTTAGATTTGAAGATTTGAGCCTTTTAAAGTATAAAATCACATTTATTTAAGAGTGTTTTACTTCGAATATGAGATTTTTTATTGTATACACAAATTCAATTTAATTGAATTTTAATAAAAGTATCGGTTATGAAAAAAATTACAACTTGCATTCAAAGTCGCAATGCAATGAACATGTGAGATGAAAAGTTATTCTATACTTTAAAAAAGCACAATAATGAATCTGGATTGTCAACGCTATCATATTTTCCATCTAACTAAAAGTTTTCACCAAATTTTTTACCCATTTTCATTTTCTTTCTTATTAATTTTGAAAGTAAATAAAGTAAAAAAGGAATCTTTTTATCTATCGACATTAAATACAAGTATTTTAAGTTAATTACTATTCCTTCGGTTCAGTTACTTGTTCATTTCTAACTTAGAACATTTCTTAAAAAAAAAATTAGTATATATATGGGTATATTATAATAATATTTATATTAATTTATATACATAGCTTATGTCCTGGAGAATAAGTAATTAATATTGAGAATAAAATATAAAAAATAAGTTTTTTTGTTGACTAAAAATAATAATGTATTTTTAATATAGTGAACAAATAAAAAAAAGATAAAGTAAAAATAAAAAGTGCACTATATTAATAATAATTTATCTCTCCCTCTCTCTCTCTCATATATGGATCATACTTCTTTCGTCCATTCATACTTGATCATTACTCTAAAAATAGATATTCGCTTTAGAAAAATATGAGATAATTTATTAGTTAGTTCATAATTTACAACTTATTACTTATTAATTATATACTCCCTCCGTTTCACAAAGAGTGGCCTAGTTTGACTTGGCACGGAGTTTAAGAAAATAAAGAAGACTTTTGAATCTTGTGGCCCTAAATTAAAGTTATGTCAAATGTACAAAATTGCCCTTTAATCTTGTGGTCTTAAACATGCCACGTGAAAAATTGAAAGTAAAATGTTACCAAAAAAGGAAAGGGGTCATTCTTTTTGAAATAGATTAAAAAGAAAAGGAAGTCATTCTTTTTAAAACGGAGGAAGTAATTATTTTGGAATGCATTTTTGCATCATGAAGACGTAAAATACGTTGAATTTTCGTGGTAAAGAGGTTAAAGTGGAATAAGTAAAAAAGAAAGTTGAACAGTTAAAAAGCATGAGAATATGATGACATGACATCAATCAATTCACTTTATCGCTATGGATTTCGGTTCATTCATCTTTTTTCTTAATTTTCTTCGCCATAATAATAAAAAAAATATCACAGTACATTATTGCAACTTTGAATTTCCTCTCTGCAATTCGGAATATACTCGCCCCACATATCATTCAAATAAAGTAATTCGGTGAATATATGTCCATAATTTTTTTTGAAAAAAATTGACACGTAAATTTGTAAGTGTTTTCAAACATCTGTTACATAGATAAGTTCATTGAAACATTTTTTCACATGTTCAGCTATGTAATCAAAACATAAGTCTACCATATCATGTATATATATTTTGATTACATATTTTATCAATTATATGTGAGAAAAAAAAAACTAATAATACTTGTAAAATGATGTATATATTTGATGTTTTTACCCTTCGTAATTTACCACTAGCATTAACCTTGGAACTCACAGATAGTACAAAATATTCACTGTATTTGGTGAAACTTAATAAAAGGCAGCAAAAAAGGGTGTACCAGTTCACTTTTCCATTTTTCATAAATTCTTGCGTATGTTTCCACTGGCTAATAACTATTGGTATTCAATTTGTAACAATTTACTCCTATGTCTCTAATTACTTGTTCATTTTTTCTTTTATAATTGTTCTTAATTATTTGTTCATTTTGACAAATCAAGAAAGGACAATTTTTTTATACCTATTATACCCTCTATTAAATGATTAATTACTTTGAAAAATGTAAAACTTTTCATCCACTTCATAATTAATAGGGGTAAAATGGTAAACTCACTATGTCATTAATTAATTTCTTAATTGGTGTGTCAATTCAAAAGTGAACAAGTAATTAAGAACAGAGGGAGTAATATGTTTGGCAGCATATGAAGCCATTTGTAAATACATAAACATAGTTGTATAATTTTAAGAAAATCCGACGCAATCACATTATAAAATGCATATAATATATAAGTATATAACATAACATGAAATTCGATTCACCGCTACAATAAAAGGACTTAGAAGTTACTCCCCTTGGCTTCCTCTCCGGCGATGTTCATGCAATAGGTCCTAAATCATTGTACTAATACCTAAATAATATTTGTAGCATCCCTTAAAATTATATTATGTTGACCTTGTTAATGTGACAATCTCCTAGGCCATCGTGCCCTAAACAAAAAATTGACTTTGTACAAGGTCAAACTTTCATTTTCTTTGCTACTCTATAGTTAGTAGTCCTACATCCAAGACTTTGACCAAAAAATACGATTGGCTTTGAAAATCTACTAAATTAACCAAATTAAGATCTCATGTAATAAAGATTATACTAACATATATTAGTATTATTAATCAGTGATACATTAATTATTACTGTATATATACTATATAATGAGAGTATGCAATAACTATCTTTTGAAATGTTTTTTTTCTCGTATACATTTTATTCACCTTTTCAAGAAATAAATATAATGTATTAATATTCCCCAAATACAAAGTATATATATATCATAACAGTATATGTTAACATCCCATTAATCAATGATTTATTAGTTATTACTAAAGTTAGCATACGATAGATATAGTATAACATTATTACCAAAAAAATAACTATAACAGATTCATTGTATTTGAATTGTAGTCAATTTGATTAAACTATACTTTAGGAATTTAAGAAATTTTAAGGAAATAAATGATTGTATTTTTAGGTGATATGATAATTAACCCATCAATTAAGAGGAGAATCATTTTATGGCCTATTATACGATTATTTAGTTTATGTATGAGTTATGTAAAAATATATTATATAAATATACTAAAGGATTGCAAGGTACAACTTACAAGCATTATTATATATACCACTTCTAAGAAAGAACAATCCCTGTCAAGATTCTCATATACCTATGTAAAACTTTGTCATTTTTCAAGGTAAAATGATAAGATTTTCTACTTTTTTTTATTAACTTTTTGCGTGACTTCATCCAACTTCCACCCTACCACCCACAAGTCCCCAACCTAAATAATGGATGGAAAAAAAAAACTAAAATAATAGGAGTATGTAAAAATAAAATTGATAAAATATATATATATATATTGCTTATTAATTTACTGTGCAATATGAGATAATTCTAAGCACACTAATTTACTGTGTTATATGAGAAAAATATTAATACACTAAATTAGTACGTTATATAAGTTTCATCAATTATAATAATTGTTAAATGTAATCTGAAGAGTAAATTTTAGGTTTAACAAACATAAAAATCATATTTGTATGCTATAGCTATAGTTTGTTGCCTAGTTTATATAATTGCACTTCAAAACAAATTTTATGTTTGCTATGACTATTAATATGTATATTTCGATATACATATACAAAAGAATCAATTGTATAATCTGTATTTGTATTAAGCGAGCAATTGTATAATATGTGTTTGTATAAAGCGAGAAAGGCAAAAGAAAACTGGGCGGGCGAAGATCTGTATTTGTGTAATTATAAGTGTATAAGACGAAAATATGTGTATTTATATTTGTATATACAATTTCCTCTCTCTTTATACAAACACAAACACAATTTATACATTTGTGTTTGTATAAAGTGAGAGAGGCGAGCGAGATTCTACGGGGAGAGAGGCAAACGAAAATATATGTATATATACAGTTTTCTCTCGCTTTATACAAACACAAACGTAATTTATACATTTGTGTTAGAGAGGCGAGAAGACAGCGAGCGAGATCAGGAGAGTGGCGAATGGTAACTGTTTGCTATGAGTTACAATTAAATGAAACTCTGATTATAGTATTTAATTTGAATTAATAGTTTGCTATTTTATATAATTTTTCGAATAATGAACCATATGTAGTTTTTGTCAACTTTATATTTGTACTTTCTCTTTTTTAAAGAAAATGATTTACTTTCTTTTTTAATGTATTTAAAAAAAATGTTTATGTCCTTTTTTGATAGTAATATTTTAATTTAAAATTTTCATATAACATTTTTAATATTATTTTAATTTAGAATCACAAAATCCTTAAAATATCATTATTTTTTAAACTAAAAGTTTACATTTTTTTTTCTTTTTAAGTCCATCATCCAACTTCCACCCTACCACCCTCGTACCCCCACCCCCACATGCAAAAACTGAGAACTCAACCAATCTTATTTACAAATTTCATCTCTCCATCTTTATTAATTGTAGGGTCTTTCTCTTTCTTTTTCTTTCCTCGTAAGAACACAAAGGAGAAAAGCATATAAAGAAAGAGTTATTTTTTGTTCTCTGCAAAAAAAGTAGAGAATGGAAGATCCTGAAAGGCTTACATCATGCAACAGTGGAACAAGGAGAATTAGCTCCGACTCTATCCATTCACCCGAATTCGAATTTTGGATGGTCCGAAACCCATCATTTCCTCAGCCTAATCAGCTCTCTGCCGATGAGCTCTTCTCCGATGGCATCCTTCTCCCTTTAGACCTCCTTCAAAATGACCCAAATGCTATTTCGCCTGAACCGTCCGGGTCCGGCCGATCCGAAACTGATTCTGGAGGGGAGCCTTCTGCTGCGATAGTCAACTCGTCCGCCGGAGGAGCTTCTTTCACCTCCTCGAAGCGATGGAAGGATATTTTCAAGAAAACTGACAAGAAAGATAGTAATGAGGAGAGTTGTAGAGAGAAGAAAAAGGACAAGAAGAAAGAGAAAAAACTTGTTGGGGGAAGCAATGGGGTGACTGGGGCTGAGCTCAATATTAATATTTGGCCCTTTTCGAGGAGTAGATCCGCCGGAAATGGAGGAAGTAGACCTCGGGTTACGGGTGGATCCGGATTAGCGACCCGAAAGGTAAGTAGTGCTCCGTGTTCCCGGAGCAACTCCGCCGGTGAATCCAAGTCACGGAAATGGCCCAGTAGTCCCAGCCGTGGTGGGGTTCATTTGGGCCGGAGCAGCCCAGTTTGGCAGGTACGACGGAGCTCCGTTAACTCAGGATCCGGTAGCCGGAGCTCCGATAACCTCGTGAGAACTAATGAAAAATCAATTAGAAAAGAAGCCCCCCAGAAAGAAAGCAGCACCAAAAAGGTAGTTATTAAAAAAGAAGGCGTTGAAGGCCGCCGGAAATGGTCGTCAGCGGCGGCCGGCGGTGGGCCTAAAACTAGAGTCTTAAACTTGAATGTCCCTATGTGCATTGGTTACAGGAATCAGTTAGGTTGCAGAAGTGATGAAAATAGTGCCATCAATATCGCCGCCACCGCCAACGGAGGAGTCGTTGGTGATCAGAGTGGTAGCAGCACGGTGACCGGTGAAGGGGTACGTGGCAGTAACTTATTTAATATCAAAAGCCTATTTACTAAGAAAGTATATTAAGTAATTAAATAGTGGCAAATCCATAGTAATTACACACTTTTTGAATTATGTTAGTGTATCTATCATTATCCTTTTCTATATATTCTCCTATGTAACTTTTTCGTAATGTAAAGTCCTAACTTTTGACGTTTGCAATGTAATATTTGGACCTCAGTTTGGTCAACTTACTGCATTCTTGCTATTAAAGTTGAAGGGTCTGTATAATTTTGCTTACTTTAGTATTTACTTGTTCTGATAAACTCTATATTGTCAAGTTTTTGACAGTGCAATTGTGTTAATTTATCATTATGTTACATGGATTCTTCATCCAATACTAAATAAAGAGATATGCTAATTTCTAATTAAGCATGAAAGAATAGTTACTGATTGGGCGAAGATATTGGGAGGCACAAAATCAGAGAAGGTGATAAGGTTTCGAACCAAAGTGGTTATAAATTTTGACATCGATAAATTATGGCTAGCAAAAATACAGACGTCAGTGGGCGTTACACCATGCTTTTCATTTACCAGTTAAGGTCCCATGGGGCGTTGGACATTACTTTCATTCCCTCTTTCGTTACGTTACATCCATAAAATTAAGCTGCTTTTGTTATTATATTGTCAATTTTTATCGTCTGTCTTCACACATTTTTTTGGCTTCTTCTCATCTTTCACCGTTTCATTCAATCAATAATGTCTTCTATCTGAAACTAGTTGTATTTTGGTAGATGAAATATCTGTGTCCATTCTGTTTTAGTGGACCTTATCCAAATTCCATTTACACTTGTTTTCATTTCAATTGGAATAACTTTTTATTTCCAACAGACTTCAACCGGAGGCGGATCCATAAATTTTGTATCATGGCTTCTAGCTCAACTATTTTTAGCTCGAAAATTGCTATATAGAATGGTTGCTCTATTAATATATTTCAATGAATTACTAAATTTTGTACATAAATAATAAAATTGTCACAAAAGGCAGTGATAATGCACAACATAAGTCCGCTACCAACTGGTATTCTAGCAATTTTTTATTGTCTTCAGGGAGAAGGAGATTTGTGTAACTATTAAGGGAAGTCATAATTTAATATTAATGTTTTTGAATTCAATACACTGCAGTTAATGGCATCTTAGTAACTGAACTATACCGTTGGAGACCTGCGAAATGTGATAAATAAGTAGACAAGTACATGAGAAATGGTAAAAACGCTAGGTGATTTTTTTATTTGTCCTAGTTTTGATGAATATAGTTACCTAGTATCTGTTGCTAGTGAGAGGTGATAGTTATCCCATGAAATTACTCGAGGTACATGAAAGCTGATTTGGAAACCACTGTCAGAAAAATAAGGAAAAATTTACCTATATACACACATTTATTTACCATAATTTCTATTATTCCCTACCATTTCAAAATATTACCAAAATCCCTTATTTTACTCCCACATCCTAACCTCCTGATATATAACTTCATACTCCCAAAACTAACGTTTCTCTTCCTTAATTCACTCCATTAATCTCTCCCTAACTTCACTCCCACAATCTTATCAATTAATTGTTTACTAACAATTTGAAATTCAAAATCGCTCTCTCTCCACTCAAATCAATTTCAACATCTTGAATAGGTAATTTTTGTCTTCCTTGATTTTCACCGTTCATCCATGTTTTTTTTTTTTCATCATCAATTTACTAATGTTAATTCAAGTCTCAGTGGGCACATGTTGGTAAACATATGAAAAAAGCGTGTGCAGAATATGCTTACCATACTTGACATGTTGACCCAATATCGTAATATTGTAGTTGATGACATGATCTAGCCTGATGAGAATGAAACCCAGAAGGGATCAAAATAAATAGGGACAATAAGGATCTGGGGAACTTGGTAGCCTTTGTTGAAAAGATAGATGTTGACTTTGTTGGAGAAGGCAAGATCGAAGAAGGATGTATCTTCACGCCTATCTTTATCAAAGTTATCGATTGTCAATGTATCTTGTTTATTTTGTTTCTTAAATTAACCTTTATTAGTGGTATGAAATTTCGGATACATTAATGCTATAATAAATTTATGTTTTATGTAATGCATCAGGTATATATTTATTACATTGATACATAATTTTAATATTGTTGAATATTTGACTATTGAGTTTCATGTGCAATACTTATATACTTGATACATAAGTAATGCTTAATGGATCATTTACAATATATCAAGTTTTATAATGATCATCAATATTTTTTAATTTAAAAAAGATATAGAACACTTTACAAGCAATCTTTACTTCTCTAATGTATCTGATTCTCCGTTCATCCTTGTTTTATACAATGTATCATATTCATATTTAAGGTGTTGATACATAACCGTAGTATTGTTGAATCTTCGATTAGTTTTATCATGTTCACTATAAATGTACTTGATACATAAACACTACTTAATGTATCATTTGCATGTATCAAGTTTTTCAATGAATCATCAATCTCATTCAAATTTAAAAGACAATATAGACCGTAACAAATCACTTATGTGTTATGTATCTACACTCTTTAATATTTGTTCAGTCTTATCCAACTTAGAATGCGATAATAATCTTGATAGATAAAAACTCAGACGACATGAAATAATCTGCAAACATTAAAAAATTCAATGATACATTATATGAAATGCATTTTTTTCAATTTTCAATTTTCAATGCAACACATATCTAACAACAAACGAACACATGTCGGCACAATTTTGTAACCATCTTATAACATGTATTGGGTACATTAGAATTATCAATGATACAACCAATCACAAAAATTCAACATTGATATATATTAATGTATCATCCATATTTGTCTTCATCTAAACAAGTAATTTACATATCTTAATTGTTACACTATTTATATGTACAATATACACAATAATAACCTGATACAAATGTATCTAATCTGTTCCAATTGTTAATCCATTTATTACATGTATCATATACAATATATTATGATGATACATTTTTATACAAATCACATCTGGATACAAAATAATGACCACATCATAATCTATAGATATAAAATTACAATACATGCGGGTCGTTTACCACTAATATATCATGACTTACATATTCACATCAAAATGATAAAATAATACTTTAACAATGACACATTAAAAAAAACTATATACCAATGGTGGAAAGGGTGGAGGAGATGGTTGAACAGTCGGAGATGGATAAGGAGTTAATACAAAAGATAATTTCTTTGTCGGATAAGAAGCGAATGAAATAATGGCACAAACACCGTATGGAAAATCATTGTTTTTTCTTATATATCCATATCCCTCCACTCTCCATGATTAACCCCATGAGTTCTTGATTATCCAGTAGTTATCATCTCTTTCAGAACTATATCCTACTATTAGTACTCCATGGCTCAAGTCATCTGGACTACTAGAGCAACTTCTATCATAGATTCCCTGCATAATTTCATAATACAAAAGGACAAAGTACACGTCATTTTTGGGATTCTTGAAAGAAGAAAGGGCAAAAAAATGTGTAGAATAGAAGTAACAGATAAGAGTACCCCCTCTATACAATTGAAAATCAACAATTGTTCCATCGATGCTAACATTGACAGGTTGTTGAGCAACAACACAAAGAAGGGCAATTCCTCCTATAGAACTTTTACGATTTCAAATTGATGGAGAAGATGAAAATCTGAATTTTGAATTTTGTGAAGTTGTTACAGATTGGAATGGATTGATATCAATCAGATCTGCGTGATTTATTCGAAAGAAAATCAATTCTATGTTAATATTTCATATTAAGCGCAACAAACAAGTTTTATAATGTATCACAATTAATGTATCCGAATGAACTTATGTATCTGAATGGCTGATATTTTAAGGAATTTTTGTAAAATAGAAAAGAGTAGAAATAGAATGTAATTTAGGTTTTACACTATTGGATTTATGTAAGTTATACAAAAAATAAATAAACGTGAGAAATGGTACAATACTGTATTATTAATTCTGTATCCACCAACATATAACAAACTGTGAGAGTGGAAATTGCCAAAGCCCAACTAGATACTCTGTGGGCTATTAAACGTCTAAAGAGTTCATTTTAGATGGGCTGGTGTATGACATTTTCAGCCTTGTGAAATCTTAAACATTTTTCCATTAGAAAAATACTGATTCAATAGAAAAAGAATTATCTACATTATGTTATGTTAGTTTAGTTATATATTTCATCTTTTACGTATTACATGAAGAAAAGAAAATTGAAACATTTTTACGTATTGCATATACATATATTCAAATGTAGTAACATCTTGACGGTTGTTGCTTTGTTGGGTGTCCTTTCCCTTTCAATTCCACCAAAGTCTTAATCTGCGTCATATGTACCAAAAAGATAAGATGCAATTAAATTATCTACGAAAGACGCATTTGGTTGCCGACGACAAGAGGTATGCGAGAACGCCATATGCGGAAAATGTATTCGCAAAAATAAGTGATCCAATAAAAATAAGGAAAACTATCTTAGATAAATAATTTTACTATATTTATTAATATTCTTTTATACTTTAAAATAATTACATAATCTTTTTCTCGCTGGGTGTCTTCATCTATCTCTCACTCTTGCCATCTTTCCCTCTTTCTGCTCTCTCACCCTTTTTCTCGCTCTATCCGTCTTGCTCTCCCCCTTCACCTCCGTCTTTCTTCTCGATAATGATGTGTATTAGCGCATATTTTGTATAATTTTGATATACAGATATTTATCCACGGATATAATGATAAATGTATCAATGCATATTTTGATACAAAAAAAATATATTTTTGATACCAAATACGCGTGTTTATGGACGGATATACAAAATATTTAATAACATATATGCTGATGAAATTATATTGAATACACGAGATGAAATGATATCAGATACATTAAATGAAACTGATTTCTGGATATACATATATATGAAATTGATAGGATGCACATATAAATACAGACAGTAGAATGAGCAAGAGAAAGTTAGTATATTTGATATACATGTAAATCACGATTAAATACAATATATATATATATATAAAATAATTACATTTAATTTGATTTATATATATTTGAGATACATATATTTATTGACGGATAACATATATTAATAACAATATCTTTCTCACAAAATATAATTGAAAAAACTATTTCAACATGTAATTAGAAGGAATAATAGTTTGTTTTATGGTGTTTTTCCTCTAAAAAAAACTCAGAGGGTCAACACCGACCCAAAATAAAGTAATTAAATAAAAAAAAGTGCATGTTGCAAATTGCAATATTGGAATTGGCACCCCCAAACAAGACAAAAGAGGAGAAGAATAAATAAATAAAAAGCCCTAGAATTAGGTGATTAGTATAATCATTGAATCGAATCGTATTCCCCTCATTCTCGAAGTTGCAGCAACAGAGTAGAATCAATGTCCTCACGCGATAGCAAGAAACCCTCTAGGCAAACCTCCGGTAGCCGTGCCGGTGGAATTCGTACACTTTCCGATCTCAATCGTCCATCCGGTCACGATTCCGACAGCGATTCCGATGGTCCCCAAGAATACTACACCGGTGGTGAAAAAAGGTACTTCTATCAATTTGCTCAAACCCTAATTCCTCTCGCCATCATTCTCTATTCCTCAATTGATTAATCAGCTGTTGACTTTTACACATTTATTCTCAATTCCATAAATCAATCAACTAACTATGCCAAAATCGAAAACTTAGCTGATTGCAGTATGTATGAATCTTCTATATTCATGAAGGGGATTGGAGATAATTAGATTGTTTTTTTATTCAAATTATGTTTAGTTACTTCTCCATAGTTGCGTTTAGTTGAACATATATTAAACTGTTATATGTTTGCACGTTTTGATAAGGAATGATGTGTTAGAGTTTGCTAAAGCTGATGTGTTCCATGTGAATTGTATATTTGCTATGTTATTCTCAGCAAAAGGCAGAACCTTTTACCATTTTCCTTTTGTAGTTTGTTCTTGTTAGAGGTTTTCTGTTGTAGTTTGTGAGTTTGTTCTTGTTAAAAGGCACCATATGGGATAAAAAGGTTGTATGTTTAGTTGCAGGTAGTCTGATTCTTTTGTTGCTAGTGCGGAGCTGGTGGATTTAGAGAACTATAGTCCATTGTTGTTGATATTTTCAGAATGATTTTCTTGATCATGTTTTTATAGAGAAAAGAGTGTTCCCTAGGTAATACAGAGGTAAAAGTAGGGTGTAGGATGAGGTTTTTGTGTGTTTTGGGATGGGAGTGGGGGGGGGGGGGAA
>NW_006239023.1:1406038-1439385 GCF_000226075.1 Solanum tuberosum | reverse complement strand
TTTTTGGGGGGGGGGGGGGGGGGGGGGGGGATAAATCTTCAGGCTCAAATGGAAAAAAATGGATATTGATGATTCTTATCGCCGATGTCAACTAGCTTGAGATTTAGGTGTTGTTGTCATTGTTGTGGCTAAAAGGAGTGCTTGATCTGTTGGGGTGCTAAGAAATTATTATAGAAAAAGAAGATGGTGGCGAAAGGTAGGGGTAAGGTCTCCGTACACCCACCCTCCCCAGACCCTATGGGATTTCACTGGGTATATGACAATTGACAAGTATATAATTAGACATTCATAAAAACCTTTCCAAAAATGCATGTCAATTTGTTGGTTACTTTACCTATATTTTGTGGTTGTATGCTGTTTTCCATCATTCAGCTTTAATGTTGTTCTTATCTCAATAATCTAAGGTAGATTTTGAACTAGTCAGATGTGATATTGCTGAATGTGTCGCTTCTCGTGATTCTAACAATTAATTTATTTTAGTTGTTCAATCTATGAATTGTCTTCTATTCTTTTAGCTCTTTTCTGCACTTGGATGATTTGATAGATAGAACTTTAAAGGGGAGATAGAGAGGCTAGCATACCTATTATGTATAACTGTATCACTAATATACCTATGATTATGCTTGTAGTGGAATGCTTGTTCAAGATCCTTTAAAGCATAATGATGTGGACTCCATCTTTGACCGAGCTAGGCAAGTGGGTGCCACGCAAGGTCCTTTGGAAAATGTCGTCCCTAGTTCAAGCTCAACAAGCTTTACTGGATCTGCGAGAACACTTGCAGGGGAGACAGTGCCAACATCAGCTCCTCAACCACCCGAGTCCATCGTGCACAATATTGTCTTCTGGAGAAACGGTTTCACTGTAAATGATGGTTCTTTGAGAAGGCTGGATGATCCTGAAAATGCATCTTTTCTGGAGGTAACTGTAGTGAGCATTTAAATAAAAATTCATGATTAGGAACAAACATCATGGGTCGGTCAATCCTGTTAGATAGTCAGTAGTCGGTCTATATTTCAGATTTACAAATTCATCTCCTGCTAATGTTAATTGTCACTTATATCATCACAATTTCTATTATCCTCCTATTATCGGTAGTCTAGGGGCATGACATATGCACATGACTAAGCTCCCCATTTGAGGATCATGCTCTTAAGCTCCCATGTTTTGTTGGTCATCTGTTTCATATTCAAATTATCACTCTGTTTTACTAAATCTTTTACTGGTTTTTTTCCATGGTGTATTTGGTGATAAAGATTTTCTATTTTGAATGACTTTTGGTTACTGGTTCTTCATTTCAGAGTATCACAAAGTCTGAATGTCCTAGAGAGTTGGCTCCTGCAGATACCAGATCCCAGGTGCATTGCAACCTCATAAGAAGGGATGAGAACTGTCCTGTAAGTATTGCGTGTTCAGTCCACCATTTTTCTCATTTTTCATCTCCTTTGTGCACCAAATATGAAAAGGGGACATTACAAGGAAGAGGAACAAGTTAATGAGTGCACATATACAACATTGGCCATAGTACGTTCGTTTCTTTGTGGATCTGTACTCTGTTATATAAGAAAGATTAGGGAAAGAACACGGGAACAAACCTATTTGGATATTCTTCTGTTTCTCTCCCTTATCCCTAGATGTGTGTCACTTTTCGTCCTCTGAACAGAAGTTTGGAAACCTGTGACAGAATCTCTTCACTGGTATTGACTTCATTACTTAATGTTTCTAAACATGTGCAACACACTTGCAGGAACCAGAGAAACACCAAGTTTCGTTTCAGGGAGTGGGAAGAACACTTGGAAGCAGCGCAACTCCAGCAACTTCTGAGCCATCTGCTTCTGCTCCCACAAGCACAGTCCCAGCAGCTTCCACTAGTGTTCTGGATGAATCATTGCCTTCGACCTCGCTTCAAATTAGATTGGCAGATGGAAGTCGCATGGTTGCACACTTCAACTTCCACCAAACTGTTGGTGACATCCGTGCCTTTATTGATGCTTCAAGGCCAAGTGACACCAGAGCATATCAACTACAAACTGTTGGATTTCCTCCTAAAATGCTCAGTGACCCAACCCAAACGATTGAGCAAGCAGGACTCGCAAATTCAGTGGTTATACAAAAGTTTTAGTGAGCTGCGAAAACTCTCTTTTCGTTTTATTATTTCCAGACGTTTCGATCTTATTTACTACTGGATATTATTTTTAATCTTTGTGAATCTAAAGCTGTACCAAGACAGCAGCAGGTGTTGTTTAAAATTCAAATTTTCTTAAATGCAACGTTGTACGGGTCTGTCCCCCAATTATGTGTCATATGGTACTTTCATCTCCTGTAAGAACAGCTGCTGTGTGGAAATGAAGTAGAATGGTTTGTATGATTTGAGCATTCAAGACTTGGTGATATCACAGAATATGATTTACTGATGAATTGCAGTTGGTGTGTATGGTAAAAAAAATGCTAATGAACACTTGTTTGACCAAAATGACTTAAACTTCCTTGAAGCTATTTATAGAAAAATTTAAGAAGTATTCTAGGTGTATCCTAATCTTTTCAAAATTATGCTAGAGCAGCTTTTATTGCATGGATTCCACTTCCTGAAACTGATTTTTCAATACATCAAAGTTAGACATATTACATTAAAGTTTTATCTAGTTATGTATTGTGTTCACCAGTTCTACTAGGAGTAGACATGATACAATATTTGAAAGTTTCTATCCCTAAATTTTGATAATTCAATTTTTAAAACATTATATCATTATCATATCATTTAATTCGGTATGGTTCAATATATTAAAGTTTGGGATATTCTTGATAAATCAGTAATCATAATTTGCTTAACTTCAACTAATATATACTCGTATAATAGAGTATTATGACTTTGACAATTAAAAAAAAGTCTCAATTATATCATACTAACACATTACACATGTAGAAATATATATGCAAATAAAGTACAAACAACTCATTTTGTTAATCAATTACAATTCAAATACATTTCAAAATAGATTGGTCAAAGTTTCAACTTTTAAACATTTAGTTTGTAAAAATACTAGGTGGCATATTTGTTACTATTTTAATAATACATATGTTATTTATGTGTAACTAAATATACTTCGGTATGATATTCGATATTTCGATATGTTATTTCTAAATACCAAATACCATATCAAATACAAAAAGAATAAATTAAAATGCATACCATATACTCTACCAATTACCATAATACCAAAACCATGCTACTAAAAATTTCGATATGACATGGTAATTCGGTATATACCATACCAGGCCCACCCCTAAGTGGTGCATCCTAAAATTAAGTAAGTGCTGGTGTATAATACCACCCAGAGTGTGTAAACTCGGAGCAGAGTAGAAGATAACATGTCAATAAATTTACACTAATTTTGCCATTCAAAATCCAAAAGACTGTTTTGCTAGTTCAGTTTAAAATTCCAACAGACTGTCAACATCTTGCTAATACTAGTACATACAAGAACTACTGACAAAAGCAGGACACAACAGACATCAGATAATATATGCAAAGAACTGGCATTAGTTCCAGTTCAGTGCACTGTACAAAATCCCGATGAGCATCCCAAACATGATGAAAACTAGCTTCATCCATCTTTTACCACAGCTCCGCCTACCTCTTCTGGCGCTTTGGCACAACCTGGAAAATCATCACAGAATTATTAAGCATATCTGCCAATGAGAGTGAGAGAGCGTAACTATAAGCAGAAAAGATGAAGCATGTTACAAAGACTTGCGAATGATACAAGTATGTACCATACTTGCATATGCCCAATGCATTTAGCAAGTTTGCCTAAAACTTTCAAAAATTAAAAAGCATAACCCATGACTATATGACAAGGAAAGGACATCAGAGAAAATGAGGATGCTGCCATGAAGGAGAAATTTGACATAGATGTTGAGCAGAATTGTAATAATAAACAACAAAAGCGAGGGTCAAATCAGAATGAAATTGCAGCATAATCAAAGGGAAGCTGTTGCTCAACAACAGAGTACCAGTGGTGGCATAGGTAAGGGTTCTATGCAAAGCAAGTGTTAGATCCAAGGTAATGCTACAAATGGGGACGTAGGGGTCAAAATGTTAAAAACCACACGCATACATGGCCACTAGTTAAGTATTCAAGAATGGCAGGTTGAAGGAGAAAAGAGCAACAAACCTCACATCTTTGTGTCCTAATAAATATTGTTTAAGGGCAAAAGGCAAAGGTTTGCTAAGGCTTTAAAGAGTTGTTTGGTTCACATACTAGTTATGTGGGAATTATAATACACGAATCTTTATGCAGCGAATAATAATGAAGGGATCATTATGCGGTGATTAACAATATAGGAATTGTTTTGCAACGAATAATAATACAACAAATGTTAACTAGGGATTACTAACTTTGAGAGCACTTTCTCATTGAAAACTTTCATCCCCTTACTCCTAATATATGTTTTTTTTTTTATAACTGTGGTGTACAGGCTAGCTTGCTCACACCTTGACTAATTCAAGGGGGGTAACTGCTACCTCCCACCAACACAGATGTCGGGTATTTTGCCTCTGCTAGAAATTTGAACCTAAGACATCATGGTCTCAACCTACTTATTGACTACTCTTTTCCAAATTCTATTCTGCAGGAAATAATATATTGATTATTGCACAAATTAATGCTTGTATTATTTAATTTACAATACTAACCAAGCACTACACTAGTTATGCAGGGATTATTCTAATAAAGGGCCAACCAAATGCTAAGTTACGCGGCGGGTGTTTTTAAAATTCTCCAGCCAAGCAATGTATTATAGTATGATGAGATTATTTCTCTTAATATATCCCTCTAACCAAATGATCCTTAAGTTCACATCATAATAAAAAAAACATGCATTAGTTAAAAAGTAAGTAGCAGCTGAAGGAACGAACAAATAATATACACGCAATGCAAAAAAGAAACTATATACAGTATGAGTATTACTTCTTTTTTTTTTAAATTGGTAACGTAGTATACAGTATGAGTATTACTCTACTTCTATAAGCTGAATGCATCTACCAGATGCTTGATTAGTGAAATTCACTAAAAAGTAAATCATGTCGCATAATTTCCTTTTGTTTTTTGACAAATCAAAGAAATCCATCTCATTCATGATATACCAAGTCAGTATAGAAAAACAATGTTGGTATATAAAGTAGTCACAGTCATCAATCAAATCTGAGGACTAGTTGGTATATAAAGCAGTCACAGTCATCAATCCATCTCATTCATGATATAAAGCAGTCACAGTCATCAATCAAATCTGAGGACTAGTTTTCATAATCACTAAAGTGGAGAAGTACGAACTTCAGCATTTCAAATGTTAGAAGTCAATCAATAACAGCTAAAGCAAGCCAACAACATAGTACCTTGCCACTGGACAGAGGGACTGGAGTATTAACAGACTTCTTCACAGAGGATGAGCAATCGGAACAAACAAAGTCAGCTAGTTGTTTAGTTTGTTCACTAGTCAATCCCACACAGGCCGGATGATACCTACAAAGATCAAGGAAACAAATCGTAAGAAATGAAAGCATGCAATGCTTTTAAAACTGGAATCGGATCCTGGCTCTATGTTGCTTGGTCTCCCCAAAAATGTTGCCGCACTGTATTGGATCCCCCAAAAATGCACTATTTGACATTTCTGAGGAGTCCAAGCAACATAGTCCTGGCTGGTTTTTTGGTTTAACCAATCAGATGGTTCATGAAGGTACAGTCTTCAGATCAGTGGTTCTAACAGATTATAAAGAATCTGGAACTCATAAAGCAACTTGGACGGCTCCCAGATAAAATTAACTTAACCCCAGATTGTGGCATGATGATTGAGATGTGGAAGTCTTTTATGTATGCCCAGCATGACAACCAATTCAAAATCTATAGATACGCCTAAGGAATAAGACAATTTCTTATTCTTCTTTCCCGATAAGTTGCTAGGGGTGGAATATCCCTCACTTTTTTTTATCAAGAATTGCTAGGGCCCTTCACTTAATATCTAATGCTTTACAAACAAAAAAAAACATAAAGCAAAGACCAGCCGCGACTTCCACCATACAGATATACTCTTCATATATTGTACATAATGCACTAAAGAAAAATAAGCAAGAAATACAAAGCATTCCTTGTAATAGAGCTAAAGAAAGAAGAAATGTCCATTTTAAGAAAATAATTGAAAAACAGTAAAATAAGTAAACAACAGAACTCTCCAAGGCAGAGCAGGGTTGGCCCAACTGTTGAGAGGTTCTTTCAGCAGTCATACACAGGCAACAAGAAAGAAGATCTCTACTCGTTTATGTTCTGTCTCTTGTTTATTTACTTATTTTATAATTTGGTTTTACGGTCTTCAGAGGAGAGGAAATCAATGCAAGTAATTACATTACTAATACTCTGCAAATTAATCAGAAAGATGAAATGTTGTGTATACCAGTCCTTGCACTGCTCGCATTGTACCATTAAATCATCTGGGTTATATGGCATCTCACATTTGCAATACCTTCAGAAATAAAAATAAAGAAATATGAGCAGGAAGAACATTACTCAAGTTCAATCAGCAAGCAAATGAAATCTCATACACTTACACTGCAACACGATCTGGCATAAAAGCTCCAGTTGCCGCTTTATACTCAAACCGACAGTAGTAATCATCTGGACCAACATTCTCAAGCTTAGTATAGTTCTTGAATGTATGAACAGTGCACTTCCCTTCTATAGTGTGGGCACTTTGAACATCATGGTGGTCTGACAAGAATAACTCCTTTGATCCATGAAACTGTCTCCGCCCTCCCATTGACTCCTCTGGCCGGTAATACCATGTAACATGCACATAAGTGTGGTTGTTGCTACCAGCTTCAATTTTCTCGACGCGTGCTACATATGGAGCCTTATCGTTTTCTGATGGCCTCATCAACACACAGTCCCCAACTTCACAAGTCATAGCAATAAAAACCAAATTCAGTTATGCAATTCACAAATCACAATTCATTTCTAAAATCCCAACCAATAGCAACATAATTAAGCAGCTAATGGATATCTTAAATATTACAGGGCATTACAAAATGAGCACAGCACACTCATTTAAGAGTTATGAATGAGTGCAGAAGCAAGCATGCATAAAGCAGCTGGATACGTACATAGGAAACTACAATCTTTACCACCACCCAGACCCCAACAATGTCGCCTCTCTAATGGCCACAAAATGATGCTGAATCCTCTCCAAATGGCATATAATGTGTATGCATAAACAGTTCTCTGCATGTCTGCACATTTATTTAAGCACATTAGATTCTCTTTTCTTTTCCATTTCATGGCCTTTTTCCTTTTCACTGGTGCAAAACAGACATCAGAACCCACTTACAAACTCAAAACTCCCAGCTGAAACCCCATAACAAAGAAACAATCTTTCTTCTAAGTTACTGTTCATAGTCCAACAGAAACAAATGCAGCCACAATTTTAAACAATAAAATTAGGTTAAGCCGTAGTGGGCAAATTCAATTTGGGGGCCCATCATCTGGTGAGATGGGTTCTGATTTGATACACATAAATTAGTTCTTGGGCCTAACTCACGCTACAAAAGATAGCTGATACGAAGGAGGACTGTCCAAGACTTATAAGCAGAGCACTCATTTCATTAACCAGCGATATGGGACATTTTTCATTCTTCAACTCAACAACAACATACCCTGTGTCGTCCACATGCACGTCTCAAAAATAGCCCTATTTTGTTCTTCAAAACAACCTACAGCAAACACTTAATCTCCCATGAAAATCCTAAGAGAACAAATAACGTAGAAACAAAAAAAAAGAAAAGAAAAATCATAAACCCCACGTTCAAATAGCTGGTACAAGCTCAAAATCGAGCTCACCTACCCCACCTTGCTACAAACCTATAGTATATCAGCACATTCAGTCAAGGTACATATGAACACCACAATTTTTTAAGGAAAAAAAAATGTAACAAAACCTTAAATGGTCAATGTAAATGAAATTTATACACGAAACAGTGAAAATGTAAATGTAGATACCTCTGACAACTTTGGTGGTGCCTGTAATGATGTAAAGGGGCAAGTCTCGTTTTTCAGGTCTCTTTGCCATTGGAAATGAGAAGCAAGGGTTGTTGGCTTTGCAGTGTGGTCCAAAAAGGGGATTTTTTAGATAACCTTTAAGAAGAAAGATTGTGCATTCAAAAGGGAAGAAGAAAATTCAGGTGCATTTTCATGGATGATTCTTGACATTGATTTGATTTCTCTGAAATATGAAGGGTTCTTCTTTATAAACCCTAGGATTTTTAATTTATTTTTTTGGGGCGGACGCGGCGAGGTAAGGCTAGCTAAAGATGTATATAACGTGTTGTTTGGGAGAAGCCGATTCGCCACTTTAAAAAAGTATTTTCAAACTAATGCCACGTATTCCACGGACGTTACGCTAACACTAACGCTTGTTTGGTTGGACAAATTTAGAGTCGATATGCTCGAAGATAAATTTCCAACAAATTTAGGATTGTTAGATTCGAAGACGAAATAGGTAAAATTAGTAAATGTAGTATAATTGTTGAACTATATGTTTTATGCCGATCAATAAGTTGTTCAATAATGATGTCCCATTGCGAGGTTTTCCAAGACGTCGAGTTCATTTCTTATGCCTAATGACATGTCAAGGGACCAATAATGATGTCGCTATCAGAGATTTTTTGGAATGTTGGGTGCGATCCTAAAGCCAAGTTAGATGTCAAGGGGCATATGGGTCTACATAGGTAGCACAGGCGTCCCATGTTTGAGGCCAGACGGCATCAGCCAAGGACTACGCGCATCGGTCAGGCGACATCGGTCGTGGCCTGCACACATCGGCTAGCCGAGGCCAGGCGGCATCAGCCAAGGCCTGCGTGCATTGGACCGGCGACATCGTACGTTCCCTGCGAGTATCGTCCAAGGGACATCGGTCGTGGCGTGCACATATCAGTTGGCCGAGTCCAGGCGACATCAGTCAAGGCCTGCGTGCACCGGATAGGCGACATCGGCCAACAACAGACGGCATCGGACATGGCCTGTACGCATCGGTTGTAATATGCATGCATCGGCCAGGCGACATCGGTGGTGGCATGTGCACATCGGCCAACCGACATAGATCGAGGACATATGACATCGTCTATGGCCTATGCGCATTGGTCAGCTGAGATCAGCGAGACCATACGACATCGTTTGTGGCCCCTACCTATCGGTCAGCCGATGTGGCCTGCCCGAATTGGTTAACCGACGTCGAACGTAGCCTGTCTGCATCATATGTAGCCTCCATGCATTAGACAACGACGTCGGCCGCGGCGAAATTGGCCAAGGTCTAGTCGACAACATGCGGATGCCTATGCCGTACAAAAATCAAAAGAACGTGAAATACCCTTCATGCATAATAACGTCATATATTTGGGGATATCCATCTATTTGCCATCATCTATTTTCAACATTTCCACCTCACGTGGTTCATTCGTACCAACTTTCACTACTTTTACGGTTCATACAATATTGAAATATCTTATATTTGTACAATTATGTACTATATCATTTGTTTCACTTACTGAGAAGTGTTTTATAGTATTTCCCTATTTTTCTGAATTTTATTCATTTTAAAAATATATATATATTTTTACGGTTTAAATATTTTACATCACATTTTAAAAACCAAAATTTACTCAATTGTTGGATTTAAGGTTACTACATTTATTGGTAACTTTTTGGTATTAATTTTATATTTTTTTCATATTTTTTATTAATTTATTACTCATTTTTTAGAATTTTCTGCAAAAAATTATTGATATATATATATATATATATAAATAAATAAAAATAAATAAGAATAATAATATAGAGCTTAGTTCTTTTGAAATAAGAACCAAACATTTGATTAAAATTAAACATCTCAAATTTAATCTCTGGTATAATTTATACTTGCATTTTATTTTTTATTTTTATATAGAAGAAGTAAAATGCAACAAAACAATTTATTATGTGTGTTGAAATTCATTCTAGGATGTTATGCAACCGCACAATGTTTTATTATGTTGAAACTTATTAATTATTTGCTTTATATGTTAAATCAAACAACCTCTTTAAGTTCATTTATTTTTATTACTTCTTTCATCTTTATTATATATGTTTTAGTTTGATTGAAACGAGTCGTAGAAAAATAAAAATTATAATCTTAACTTTAAGATATACATAATATACTAATATGTCTGTAAAAATTTATGTTTTTCAACATGTCATATGAGATATTAAAATTAAATAGTTATTAAACATAGAAACTCAGTAACATTAATTTTCGAGACTAACTAAAAAAATAAGAATTTTTTTGAAAAAGATAGGAGTAAGATTAATAAGTTTCTAATACCGGATAATTCAAAATCCAAAATATGGTTGCTCTACTGCTTTGTATTTGTAACTTATTATTATAAAAATAAAATAATGTACGTTATTACACCTTTGATTATTTCTATATGATCAGTCACTTTTCATGATAACGACCACGGTGTGAGATTAAATTATGATTGGCCTAAAGTCAACTACCCCAAAAAAGGCTACATACCCTGCAATTGATTTTCACTCATCCATTAATTTATTTATCTAATAAAGTAATGGAATCCATTGCATATTCCTCCTTTTATTCTTCTGGAAAGAAGAAAAAGCAAAAATGTAATGAGAAGTAACCGTGGGAATGTGCGATCCAATTTTAATTGAGATTGAAATCAATAAATAAGTAAATTCAAACCCCTACCCAATGGCAGAGTTAGAATTCGTAACTTAGGCCCAGTTCTGACGAAGGCTCCCAATATGGGCTTCATTTTCAGATGTGGGTCGGGCTTTTCTTAGTTTCATCACATTACTATTGGGTTGGGTCATTAATTATTGTAAAATGAATTTGTTAGATAATTGTTTTTTTTTTATATATAAATGTATGATTGAAATTTATTCTTTATAATACACTAAACATATATTTTAAATTTGGGTTTATTAAGTGTATATTTTTATTGGCAAAAGAAAATTCAGATACGTATGACTAAAATTTTAACTAATTCTTACGTGCATTTATGTAAGGTATATAAAGTTCTGACTTGTAAAATAACATTGGGTATTTTATTTTTGTGATTGAAATTTCAAATTTTACATGCACTTGAAGAAAAAACATATGAATTTTGCCTTGATAAAATTTCAGTAAAAATATATCCACAATTTAGCTTGTAAAGTCTACAATTTTAGTAAGAAATATCTTAAATTGACCTCGGCAAACCATACCAAACTTCAGGCAAAGAAAGCCTCATGTTTGGACTATGGCTAACACAATATAATAAACTTCATCCCCAATGGGGATTTTTGTGCACGTCGCCCCATTATTTTGATCAAAATTCTTACTATTGTCTCAAGATTAGTCATGACTTATTAGCTCAAATCGAATCACAGCGATGAAAGAAAAGTGCATTATCAGGATTTCAAGAATAAACGAATTGCTTGATCTTACCAACGATATAAATAGTTTCTATGTATTTAAATGTGAACTATAATTTTACAACATAAAAATGTTTAGAAGACAGAATTTTTCTACTTCAAAAAAAACTGAATCTTCTCAATTAATTATTTCAAACCAACAAATAAGTAAATGCCATGTAAGTGAATCATGGCTTTTGGACGCAAGCAGCTTTCTCCCAAAGATAAAATTACGTACAAACTAATAAATTTTATAAGAGATAACCATGATAATAGAAACACCTCTAGCTATTACAAGCACTTATGGTCTAATAAAAAGGTCACAATAACTTCTACTATTACATGCATACAAAGTAATATGCAAATTAAACATCCTTGATAATAATATTACAGAATCTTAAAAATTCATTTTGAGAAGTTGAAATTGGGATAACTCCAGAATATAAATTCAGAGTAGAGACGGTGTCATATCCATTGGGAAATGGTTAGCAAGAACATTATCCATATAGTAATGTGGATGAGCAGCATCCATCACAACAAATTGCATATCTTCTGATGGTTTCCAATGCCTCTTTCTTTGGTTGATAAACCAGTTGTTTATTTGCTTCTGGTCCAATCCCGTTGATTCAGCTAGTGCAAGCTTCTGGGATTCCTGTTAACCAAAAATCGCGCAATATAATGTGAATCAGATTTTCTATAAATTAAACTCAAGGAACTGAAATTGGGGGGGAAATATAATTTAACAGTTTCTTACCTATAGATGTTGGTCCAGATAACCTGACGGTGTAAAATAACTATACATTGTCATCAATGTATATTAATATAGACACATCACAACCTAACTTATCTTATAAGGCGAAAAACAATATAAGGTTTTAGAATGAAGTGATCACCCTAGTAGAGTAGAATTAATATGTAGATATTGAGGTTATGACTGATTTATTTGACAATTTAGAAAAGTAATACTTTTACTGTTCCAATTTAAGTGATATATAGCTTGAATCAACATAGTTTCAAGGGGGAAGAATGAAGACCAAGGAAAACTTTGGTAAAAAATATGGCATAGCATTTGTGTACCAATCATGTCGTAACATTTTGTTCTAAAAGCTTTGCCTTATGGGTGTAAATGGAAGTAGTATATAGTTTAAGAGTGTCATTCTTTTTGAACGGGCTACCAAGTGAAGTGTGTCACATAAGATACAACACAGAGTGTATGAAGTAAAGAAGTGAAGTTATTAAAAGGAAGGAGTGAGGATCATACCGATGGATATGGCCATTTAATATGTCTAAGCCACCAGTCCACCAATTGTTGCCTTGCTTCCTTAGGCAGCTTGCCTTTCTTCCTCTTCTTCATGAACTCCTGCTTAAGGCTTCCCAAGTACCCACTGTACTTACGCAACAATTGACCTTTGAGCTCTCTATCCTCAGCCTGAGGGTCGATGAAACTGTTATTCACGTCAACCTCTTCATCAGATGATCCATTTCTATCCATTGCCTCGCCCAGAGCTACAACTTTAGGACGTTAATTAGCATAAGCCTTCTCCAAAAAACAAAAAAAAGGAGCAACTATAGTTGAGAATATGACTTGGCTTATAATTACATAATAGTAAAAATCAATAGATACTAGGATATGAGTTAAGCTTTGAGTATTAAGGCTATGGTCCTCTAGGAAATTTCTTTTTTGACGGGACGTCCTCAAAAGTTACGTTAGATTAGCCAACACTACAGGCTAACATAAATCATTTTGCTCTAAGCATTTGGAAACTTCTTAGTAGTTTCTTACACAAGAGTACCAAAAGTATGCTAGTGTTATCACAATCAAAAAACAACAAAGGGATTCATAACTCACACTATATCTAGGCAGAGAATACAAAGCTTATAAATTTTATGAGAAACTTAATTTATTCACTGTAATCTTGAGAACTATTACTCTTTACCACTTATCAAACAAAACACTAGAGAGTAACTATCCATGTTACGATTAAGTTAAAAAAGAGCTAATTTCTTCAGTAGTCTCATAATTGCAAGCAGTTGAACCACTCACTTCTTTTAGACTCCTCAAGATTCAATTTCACAACTCAGTGGGTCCTTCAAGAACACATCAGCTACCAAACAAATGTTGTCTTCTTTATCCCATTAAAGACTCAATTAGAGTACCATAGACTATAACTTCACAAGTTTACTATGTCTGTCTATTATGTGAATAAAGGGTCCAAGCAGAGAAATTTCCATAGAACTTTAATTGAATAAGGAAGCCCTTGTCAATAAGCATATGAACAAATGTACAATAAGATCAAACTAAGCAAGCAAGTGTTCACCAAGATGATTTGATGGAAATACACCGTTTACATAAATCAAGAAACATCAAAATGGTAGCTAAAAGTGAAGCAAGGAAGTTATAGTTTCCTTTTCCCCATTTAAAGGTAATGTTAAATCCAATAATTTAAACAAAAGTATAACACATCAAGTAGGTTATATCATACACTCCAATCAAAGCTCCAAATCTAATCAAGAGTATTTTATGGGTCCCTCTAAAAACAAGGTGCATTTCTCAATCATTTGTCTTGTATCTTTCTATTCTTTTAAAGTGTCTAGAGAAGACATAAGGAGGGACCTCAAGGAATTATGTCAAAAATTGGAACTATTGTGTGATACCGCTAATCATTCAGCTGATCAAGGACTTCTTCACAGACCATATATGAAACTTCAGTGCTGGCAAAGATGGTTTGAAGATTTCAAAGTTAAAAAAAAAAAAAGAAGATTGAAATCCAAATATATACAAACTATTGCCATTAGATGAGAGTTCCTTTTTCGGTGTTCATCGAGCTTATACACTGTAACATTTAACCATTCGTAGTTATGAAGCATTTCCAAGACAACTAACTAATTCAGCACATCTTTCCAAATACCATTGATTTAAAATCATCAAAAGCACTACTACTTAGCAACAACAAACAACAATAGCTATAGAGGATGAATCGAGTAATAATATATAACAACCGTGAAAGAACGTTTTACACACTCAGTGTAATTTAACATGTTATAAAGTATAAATTACTTAACATTTGTTTAATTAGGGGTTACCAATCAATACTATTAACCAGAGAAACATGTAATAACCTTTTTCAAAACTCAAAAGTCTATTATTTTGTAATCTATCAAAGCATGAAACTTAAACTCAACTAAAGAAATGAGAATAGCTTTGAGCATCAGAACACCCACACATAAATTGACTTCAAATGAAAGCTTTTAAAGTAATAATCTGCTCCTTACAACAACATACCGGTGTATCCAACGCGCCAAATCTGGGAAGGCTGGTTGTTACATAGGTATTACCCCCCCCCCCTTCTTGACCTTCAGAATGTTTACAAAAGACCCTCGACTCAAGTAAATCAAACAATCTACTTCGTAGAGTGTGAAAAATAAAATCAAGGTAAATATAATTTTGAAATTCAAACTTCATCATCATGATATATGTGGCTTTGATTCAGAAAACTAGGGTTAGTATATTATTAAATCTGGAGCTAGCCATCAATTTATCTGCGATTGGCACATGATATAGAACAAACAATACCTGTACATAAATAGTTGGGAAAAAAAGCTGGAACAAGAAAGACTTATTTCCCAGGGTCATTCCAAATAAAGAAACAAGCCAAGTTGAGTTTCTTCAACATACACAAACATCAAGTTTGAAATGATTAACAAGGGACAAATATATCTTGCTGTTTACACTTACAACTTGTACCATACACAGATTATGAACATGTAGAACAAGAACCAAAACATGATGCATATTCATTGAGACAGAAACAAAACAAGTGAAAAAATCATTGTTACATACCAGAAGGTAAAGTAAAGTCATTTAAAATAGAAAATAAATAATCTGCATATGGAATTGAGCTTATTTTATTAGTAGTTATAATAATTAATTAATGACTGATATCATTGGAAACATGCACATGCAGAGGACATTAATTTAAAGAGAATAAACTCAAGTAAACAGTTAGGATCTGCATAGAATTAATGTGACCCATTCTAAGAAATGAAAAAAAAGAAGAATTTTTTTTTGATATATATCTCACCAGATTCATGAGAAGAATTAGGTGCAAGTGTTAAAGCTTTGAACTGACACTCAATTCTTGAAAGAAAAACCATGGCTTCCTTAAAGGGTTTAGAGAGTTCTTGTTCATATTTTGTCAGCATCTCACAATAAGCCTCCATGAACTGATCTAGTGCAGGATCTTCTCCAATGATTCCACCACTACTACTGTTACGGCCCATTGTTGCTGACGTGGCACATATTTCCTCTAGCCTTGCCACCACTTCCGGCGGAGCTCCTATCTGCATATATAAAAAAAACTAGGTTTTTCAGGTACGGTCCCTTTCATACATGTGATTTTGTTTTCAGCTTAGTCTTTTCTTGCAGAGAGTCGTAGAAAAAATTCAAGAAATATTAAAACCCATGTCAAAAATATAATCTTTTTCACTTGTATTTGGTTTTTCTTGAAAAAAAATTGATTTTTTTCGTTTGTTGGAGTTAATGGGGGTGTGAATTTCACCTTTTGACAACTGAGATAAGCAGCCAAGAGACGAGGGTAGTGAGGATGAGCCATAATCTTTGACTTGATTGAAGAAGAAGAAGAAGAGTTGTTGTCTTCTTGAGGATTATTGTTGTTGGTGTCCATGAAAGGAAGAAAAAGGATATTGTTGTTGTTGCTGGTTTCTGCATTATTATTGTTAGTTAAAGAAGGAGGAGGAGGAGGCATCATCATCATCATTTGAGGAGCACAAAGTGATGCATTTCCATTCCCATTGTTGTTGTTTTCATGATCTCCATAGCCCATCATCATTAAACAAGATGTATTAGTATTTCCACCTTCCATTATTCTTCCTCTCTCTCACACACACTTTCTTCTTGAGTCTAAATTTTGTTCCTTTCTATTTGTTTTTGCCTATGAAAACCATCTCTCTCTCTCACACACACACACAATAAATAATGTAATAAAAAAAAAAACTCTGTTTAATAGTAAATCTCTCTCTCTTTTTGGGGAGGGTGTGTGTGTAAGTGATCTCCCGAGTTTTATGCTTACTGATATCAGGCTTTTTCACAGCAAATCCTTAATGGAATACATAGTTAGCAATACTACTAGTCAGAAAAAAGCAAACACCCAATATTCCTTTTTTTCTTTTTTCTTTTCCCCTCTTTTCTAAGTAAAAAATACTAATTAAGAAACAGTGTAGTGTTCCTTTTTTCTCTCTCTCTCTCTAGTCTAGCAAGAAGCAAAGAAGAGAGTTCCTATGAAAAACATGAAGATGTTAAAGGGTTAGCTTGTATTTGGGTGCAAAAATTTTACCTTCCCAATGAAAACTCATACCCCTTTTTTCTTCACTGCCACTGAAACACTGTCATTATCTGCCAATATCCCTCCACTCCACTCTACTCCACTCCACTCTACTCCACTCCACTCCTAGTGAGGTAAATTTAATTTTTATTTTTAGAATGATCAAATCGAGGTGCACTGTAATTTCTTCTGTGTTTTTATGTGTTTCTTTCTTGTTTCTTGGTTTTGGGGTTATTGGAAAACAGACGGAGTGAATCCCTTACCAATATTATAACTTGAGACCTATTTGTCCCTTCATTGAATATGATTCTTTTTGTTTCTTCTTTCAACCACTAAATCAACTTTATCTCATTATTTTATATTTAAAATTAGTATGGTAAATTAACAAAAATCCTACTTTCAAGGATAAAACCTGAAGAAAACTATTTTTTTCTTAAAGGGAGAGGGCGGAAAATAGGCACACAACAAAGGTGTCATATGAGTGGATATAGTACTGTAGAAAATTTTGAGATTCACTTCTTCAATAGATTAATCTCCTGCTCGATAGTAGGTCTTAAATAGTCTCTGACTAAAATCGATAAGTAAAAATAGTTAAAGAGATCAAACTTGTTAATATTTTGGATAGTTAAAGGATTAAATTTGAAAAATATATATTTAAGAGACTCCATTTGAAACCTAATCTAATAGTTAAGAAACCATCAATGATATTTTCTCTAGATTTTTAAAAATATTATTTATTCATAAAACTTAATTAATTTTTGAAAATTTACCTAAATTTGGATGAAATTTCACTTCACTTATAATATTTTATTTTTTTTAAAATCCAAGTAAAATACTTCACACATGATTTCAAATTTCAAAAAACTACTTTTTAACACAACTTCAAAAATTGATATTTTCAAATTAAAATTATAATTTTATAAGCACTTTTAAATTAATTACTTAGATTGCTAATCACCTAAAAATCACAAATTTAAAATCAGACAAAATCGTAAGTTGGTCACCTTTAATGTATAAATTTTAGTTTATAACTATGTTAAATTTGATAAAATATTTCATCAATCAATTTGGAATAGACTCATTTCTTTACTTTAATTTGCACTTTTTGAGAAAGTTTTATCCCAATTTTTTTTTCTAATTTTCAAAATACTCTTTCCAAAATGTGATGCTAAATCCCTTCCATTCCATTTTCTGTCGTAATCTTTTCGTTGTGTATACATCTTAGTATTTATAATTTTTAAATAATAATTTTAAGGATATATTAATTATTTTAAGGGGAAATTTATTGATTAGCTTTTCTATTAAATACATTTATTATTTATTATTATTATCCTTTTAGCATGTTTTCCGAATACATAATTATCTTATTTATAAAATCAATTTTATAATCAAAAAAATATATCCTCGCACATAATATAATACTTATCAATAAATCAGCTAACTTAGTTTTTATATTAATGGAAGTCAGCAAATATTTAAATAGTAGAATGATTGAAGTGTAGGTAATTTGACTTAAAATAGTGTTGTTGTAATATATTACTATAGTTTTTTTTTTTTTTTTAAATCAGGTTAAAACTCTTGAACAAATGAAAAGGAAAAATAATAATTTGGAATAAAAATATTTGAAGAAAGATTTACCCTATTGGGATAGGGAACTATTTATAACTTTATTGTCTTTTTCTTGTTCTAGCTGTACATGAAAAATGAAATAAGAGATGATATTTGATGTATTTCATACTTCAATCGACAAATATATAATTTAGTTTCCTATTATTGACAAACAACACTCTTCATTCCCAGATATTCTGTTCATTTTATTTATATATATTTTTGGTGCCTTGAGTGCTATTATTATCTTATGGCATTTTCTTGGTTTGTGTATATTACTATAATCCCCACCTATTTCCATTTTAATGAAAAAAATGTAACTTGGACACTTTGCCTCACATTGTTTTTACTCTCTTTAATGGAAAATGCTACGTACCCCACCTCAAAAGAATCTTCAACCCAATATATATATAATTTTTGAGGTCTTTAATTAGTCAGTCCCCATCCTGTTCATCCAAAATTATTGGTTGTAAATAGTAAATTTTATGGAGATATTCAAATTACGGTTTATTTTGATGGAGTATTTAAATACTTGATAAAGTCTTTAGGTTAGATATTTTCAATTTTAAAAAAATGTACGTGTTTTCTAGTGCTCATTCATAAATAAATTAGTCATTTAAAATATGTCTTTTCATTTACCTATACACATTAACTTTTAATAAGTCATAAAATCTCATGCTTATATTTTGATTTATGGGAATTTGTAAAGACACGTAAATTTTTATAAAATATGAGTTGAATATAACTATATATATATATATATATAGATAATACATACAATATACTAATTTTTTTTGTAAAAAGATGGGACGAACCTCCTCCCGTCCCCGTCTATTTCCATCGCCAAGTGTTGAATCAATTGATATATTAAAGTGAAGTACATCAAGTGAGACAGAATAACGAAAATATTGAATTGAAGAGTAATTTGTATCGAAATAAAAGCACGAGTTGTCTCCAATTAAATTTATAATTAAATGAAAAGGTGTCATCAGTCTTTCATCTATCCCATCTAACTCTCTAATTATTTCCTAAAAGAAAATTAAAGTGAAGTTTCAGCTTCAAAAAGCTGCTTATTTCGTGGGACACTACGAATGTCTCTTCTAACTTCTATTCCTCTCTCTAATTATTTTCTTTTCTACTAATCTAGAGCTGTCAATACGGACTGACCCACTTCATTCGGACTGACACATATATACTTTAAATTTGACGGGTCAGGTCGGGCTAGTCCATTTTTTGTGTGGGCCAGAAAATGCTCGGACCAGCCCACAAGTGCGTGGACTATGGGATTTGCTGGGTCAGCCCTCTTTTCTTAAAAGTATATTTTTCAATATTTTTAATTAAATTATAATTTAAAAATATTATTATAAATATCGACAAGACAATATTACATGGTGTCAGTGTGTTAATCAAATACACAAATAAAATTATCTTTATAATATTTAGTAAGTTTGATTTCAAGTAAAAGCATAAATATCTAAACAGAAATATTAACCTACACTACAGGAAAACTGTGAATTACATGGGGATTTTCCTAGGGATTAGTATGAAAATCCGCAGGAAACTTATTTTCCTGCAATTTTTCATATTAATCCCCAGGAAAATCCCCATGTAATTCACCTTTTTCTTGTAGTGCTAATTGTTTTCCAATGATCATAATAAAACACAAAAAATATGATAATATTCCATAGGCTATGACCTATGTAGTGATTCCCAAGAAATTTTAGGGAAATTTTATTTTATCTATTTTATATTTTATAAACATAATTTGTATTTAAATTGTAATATTTCAAACTTTAAACAGATTTTGAGTTTAGACTCTTGTTATTTTTAATATTCTATTTTATTTTTATTTTCAATTAATTTTTATTTGGCCCACGGACCGGCCCTATCCATATTTCTCAAGCCCCACAAATCGGCAGGCTTATTCACGTCGGGCTAAAAAGCTTTTTTCTTAAATGGACTCAAAAAACTATAGCTCAGCCCTATCAAATCACGGGTAAGGCCAAGCCGGCCGAACGGACCTAGCCCATATTGACTGCTCTACTACTACCCAAACAGAAACAATCTCTGATTAAGATTACTAATTAGCTTCTAATTAAGTTTGTACAGTTGTATGATTTGGTTTTCGATCGGTTGAAACATTAGTAATTTTCTCTCCGTTCATTTCTATTTTGTCATATTTCGTTTCATAAAAATTACGTATTTGACTAATATTCAAAACTAAATTTAATATTAGATTCATTTCATATTTTAAATTAAAATAATTGAAAAATATACAAAAAAAAAATTTATAAGTTGACATCCTTTCTCATATTAATGAGATAAAAAATAAACTTAAAGTGTTAATAAATATTTGAATAATTTAACTCTCAAAAATCGAAAATAAAGTAGAAGTAAATATATGAAGGTGCAGAGAATAAAATCGAACGAAAAGAGAGGAAACCCCTATCAAATCTACTATATAGTGCAACCTTAAACCTTGAGGAATGCCAATACCCAATAGATGCTTATCGCTAGGTTTTAACTATAATATGATTTTGTTGATGACAATAAATAAATACTACTTTCTTACTATATATATATTATTATTATTTTTTGTAGACAAAAAAAATGAGTAATAGTACTAGAGTATTTTCTGACATTTTTTTATGATCAAATATATATTATAAGGAGGTTTGCGTCATTTTAAATTCGAAATACATTATACACATTAATCTGCCTCAAATCATGGGAAACAATTTATAGCAAAAAATTATTTATTGCTATATTTTATTTACAATTCCAGTTAATTTTTACAACTTTAAAATTTGTTACACATAAATTTATTGACGCGCCTAGTGAGAGCAAATTTATCTTCAAATGTGCAAAATCTTAACTCAAGTGTTAGGATTGCCTTATCACAATCAGTTGATTTTTCTCCAGAAAAAATGATTTTGAAGAGTATAAAAATAAGGGAAAAACGATAAATATACCCTCGAACTATCGTAAATGGTATGCAAATACCCTACGTCATACTTTTGGGACATTGTTGCCCCTGCCGTCCAAAAACTAGAGCATATATACCCTTTATACTAACGGACATACACGTGTCATAATCTTATCCACCGATCCAACATTTATTGACGGATAAGATTGCACGTGTCCCTATTTAGTCTTCCATTAGAGTGAAGGGCATATATGCTCTAGTTTTTAGACGGCAGAGGCATTAATGTTCCAAAAGTATGACGGAAGGTATCTGCATACCATTTACGATAGTTCAGAAATATATTTCTCATTTTTCCCTAAAAATAATAAGTAACCAATTAGCATCAATGGTCTAGTGGCCGGCCTGGTAAAGCTATATCCTACCATGATAAATAAAAAAAAAAAAAAGGAATTTGATCTGCGTATATATTTTATAATTGTGTACTTTTAAAAACCAACGAGACAGTAAATTTCAAATGAATTTTATAATTATTTAATTTCATGATTTTTAAGAAGTAATAAAAATAAAATTGATATTTAAAAATTAATATCAAATTTGGATCACAACTTTTAAAGAAATCTACTCTTTTTTTTTTTCAAACTATGTCAAGTCAAATAACATATCAAAAAATTAGAGAAAATATTAGACAAATAGTAGCATAAATTAGAGTTTTAAGATGGAAAGTACAAGTGTAAGATGTTGAGACATTAAGAACTTGTAGGGCGTGTTATGACTTGTCTCACACAGTCAATCTTAGGTTCAGTACGAGTAGCTGTGGCTTTAGGGCTAGCTAGGGTTTAAGTGCTTCAAAGACCAAAACTCTCTTGCATCCCAATATACATACATACGTACATTATATGAAAATAGTTAGACGTTTAAACATGCGATATCAAATTATAATTTTGAATTAATATTTGTATACTTGATTGATATATTTGTATTTTGTAAATATATATTGACTATAATTTGTAAAACTAATTATTGGAAAAAGTTAGGACATGTATATATATAACATATATTGAATGTCCTCTTCTTTTATTTATTTTTATTTTACACATTTTGAATTTCTTTAATGAAAAATTTGGCTATGCTGTTATTAATGTTTGTATACATTGAAACAAAAAAATTCTTCTGTATTGTTACCCATGTATACAAGTTAGAAAAGTAGAAAAAAGAGAAGGTCAAAACTGAAGTGCATGCAGTTAGTGGTTGTTTGTAGCTCGTTAGAGTTATTCACGTATTAGTAAAACATAGTAATTTATAATTATAATCATTTATAAGTAAATTTAGGTATTTTAATTTGTATATTAGTTATACATGGATTAGTTATTTATGTATTAATTATTTTATTTTCTATTTTGAATAAAATAATACATATATTCCTTCATAACTTATACATGTATTATCTATGCAAATTTCTAAACTGTCAATCAAACAACTTATTAATTTTTATGCATGAATAACTTATTTATATCTATCTATTAGATAACTTAATTTTTATATAGCTATCAACCGAATCGAATACCGACCCTTATTGATGGACTTAATTAAGATGAAGAGGATTGTTAGAGATTTGATTTGCACATTTGATGAATATATATAAATCGAAGAGAGGAGTACTATTCCCTCTAAACTATATATAGGGCTAAGCAATAGGGTTTATAGCAGGCAGGCAGGCAGGGTAAATATATAGGGGCTTTTGGCTCTTTTGATAGCAAAGCTTTTGTATTTGCCTTTACGTCATGTCCATAACCAGTTGCCAATTGCCAATTGCCAATCAACAACCATGAATATATTATTAATATGATAGATAGAAATTTGGTAAAAGTAGCAACATTTTGATGCTATTTTTTCCACATTACTTATCTCTACTCTTCACTCTTCACATGCATATTTACCGGAATGGTTTTTAAGATGACTAGTCTTGAATTTTTGACTCCTATACTCAGTTTGCTCTAACAACTAAGACCATCTCAAATCCACCTATATTTTACTCTCCATTCTCTATATTTGGAGAGTAAAATAGAGAATGGGCACTCCAATCCACCTCCAAATCACCCTCTATTTTTCAAATTTAGAGAGTTGAATAGTGGAGAACTACTATTCACACTCTCTATTTCACTTTTTCATTTATTTTATTATTATTTCTATTACTTTCTAATTAACATATTATTTTACATATAATTCCATTAATTAAATATCTAATATTCATAATTCTGTTTTAAAATGTAATATAATATTTTTTTAAAAAATATTATTTAATATATACTATTTTAATTTCAAATTAATAGTATTTTTTTTCTAAATGTCGTGAATAATAAAATTTTATTTTATTATTAATTTTCATTATAAAGAATACGCAAAATTAAAATGGCAAGATGAAAGAATTTAATTTAAAAATACAATACATGATATGATAATTTAAATACAAGATAACAATACAATACATAACATAATAATTTAAATACAAGATAAAATACAATACATAACATAATAATTAATTGATCACAACAATAAATTAGAAATCCGGTAGGTTGTTTCCAGATTTAGCACTATTCGTAAAAAAAATTAGGATATGATTCCGAGAATTGTTGCGATTGTGGTTGTGACTGTCGATTTCTTTTTTCAAGTATTCGTTGTTGTTCTCATTGCAGGTAATCATGAACATTTGGATCACTAATAGTTTCTAAATTTTTTCATTAAAATTTTACTTTCGTCTCTAAATTCCTTGGCTTTGATATATCTATCTAGCCTTTCGCCGTCCTGTTGTTTGGATGTAGCAGACTCTGATAACATCTTCCCAAGTCGATTATTTTCGGTTTCGAAAAGTTTCATAGCTAACGAAAGACCTTCATATTTTGATCTCTTTAATTTTGATTTCTTCACCCCAATAGGCCGTTTAGATGAAGTGTAATGACCTGAAAAATTCTCATTTAAATTAAGTGAAAAAGATGATAAGTTAGGAGATGATACTATAGGTGATGTAGGACTAGGAGCCTCAGACTCGATTGCAAAGTAGAGCCTTTGTCCTAGAACTTTTTGCATTCACGTTTTGCAATTATTGCAGGATCGTCACGTTTTTGGAGAAAGGAAGTGCTACATGATATAATGACTACATGTATTATACTGCACAACATGATAATTGAGGATGAATGTGATCTCAATGCACCAATTCAAGATGCCGTAGAGGCTCCAATTCCAACTATAGAAATGGTGGTAGATTAAAATCTCTGGTTTGAACAATTTTTAGCTAGGCATAAAAAAATTCAGGACAAAAATGCTCATTTTGAACTCCGTAATGCATTAATAGAGCATTTATGGGAGCAACGTAATAATTTTGAAAATTGAGTATTTATGTAATTGTATGTCACTTTTATTTGAATTTGTCCCCTAATTTATGTATTATATTATACTTTCTTGCAATTTATGTTACTAAATTTTTAGAATAAAATATAATTTCATATCACATTAAAAATTATATAAAGTAATTATTTGGGGAAAAAGAAATAAAGGATTTATATTATGAAATAAGAAAATAAGAATGAACTAGAAATAATAATATAATATTGAGGAAAGAGAAAAATATTCTTTTGTAGAGAGTAAAATAGAGAATTGCGTTGGAATTGATTGTCTGAAAAAAATAAAGAACTCTATATTTGGAGAGTAAAATAGAGAATTGGGTTGGAGATGCCTTAAGGCAGATGTTATGCTATGATATTTATTTAAATCTAATATTTTTTAAGGTTAAATATAAATTTGCGTAGAGATAAATACTATAAACTTTAATAAAATAAACATAAATTAAAATAAGAACCTTAAAGGTCCCTAAAAGTTTTAATTCTCAATCCATTTCTACATGTGAGTAACAAATTTAACTTTTGATTTGCTCACAATCTAAACAAGTCTCAAGAGTTTAATATCACACATTTTCAAGGTCATTGGGCCAGGTGTAATTTCTCCATATTCTTCTTTAATTAGAGTCTTGTGTTATTTAATTTTGACATAAAAATCTTTAAAATAAACTTTTAAAATTTATTATCGGGAATAAATCATAATATTTGTGTGTTTCTTGTTATTTCTATTTAAGATGAATAAATAAAAATTAAAACCAAGTTTTATAACATTAAGGACCCGTTTGGCCATAGATTTCCCAAATAATATTTGGGGAAAAATTTGGCAAATAATATTTGTCCATATAATTTGCCATTATTTGACAAATTTTTTTGGCAAAATATCCCAAATTCTCAAATACTAATTTTTCTTAGTATTTGGGCCAAATCTCATTATTTGGATCTTTTAAAAATTGAGATTTTTTTCACCAAACTTTTATCTTTTACAAAAACACCCTCTATAGTAGTTGTTTACTTTATATTACACAATCTTCCCAAATAATATTTGGGGAAAAATTTGGCAAATAATATTTGTCCATATAATTTGCCATTATTTGACAAATTTTTTTGGCAAAATATCCCAAATTCTCAAATACTAATTTTTTCTAGTATTTGGGCCAAATCTCATTATTTGGATCTTTTAAAAATTGAGATTTTTTCACCAAACTTTTATCTTTTACAAAAACACCCTCTATAGTAGTTGTTTACTTTATATTACACAATCTTTTACGTGAACACCAAAGTAGTGATGAAATATTCAGTGAATATGAAAGTGATGATATGGTTGTTGATGAAAATGATGAACAATCGGCTCAGGATAACAAAGTCATGTGCTATGTCTACTTCACGATGTTTTTCTAGTATTTGGGCCAAATCTCATTATTTGGATCTTTTAAAAATTGAGATTTTTTCACCAAACTTTTATCTTTTACAAAAACACCCTCTATAGTAGTTGTTTACTTTATATTACACAATCTTTTACGTGAACACCAAAGTAGTGATGAAATATTCAGTGAATATGAAAGTGATGATATGGTTGTTGATGAAAATGATGAACAATCGGCTCAGGATAACAAAGTCATGTGCTATGTCTACTTCACGATGTATGGATTGATGCTTGTTGCACTCACTCCAAACTACCACATTTCTCCAGTGTCATGGACACCACTTGCTATTTGTTGCAACGAAGATCCAATTGACTTGTAATACAAATTTATGACTAGTTTTGATAGTTTTAAAAACTTATGGGTATAAATTATATTTTTCTAAAAAAGTGAAATATGTTTCTCAAATACTATGGCCAAACTCATGACGAAATTTCACCAAAATAATATTTACCAAGAATATTTGAAAATCTATGATCAAACGCTAGCTAAATATTTCATTTTGTTAGAAATTAGGGCAACTTTTCAAGTTTATCAAGCCAGTTAAAACCATGATTATGTTTAGAAAGAAAACCATTTTTTAGTCCAAGGAGTTTAACGTTATAGCTTTGCCATAACTAGGCATCCCCAATCATAAGCTCCAGATAATTAGCCACTAAGTGAACTCACTAATCTTATCATTAACATATTTTCCTTTCCACTTTTGGAATTCCATTATGATTTTATTTCATATGCTCTAATCATTACACACATGGGTAAAAAATCAATTTTCTAATTCTTTCTCTCCACCTTTTTTATTAAAGTAAATTAACCTTTTTTTTCAAGTGGGGTGTCTCCTTGAGTTTGTGAAAAGAAGTTGCCCATAAAAAAGATGACAAAGAAGCACATCAAACTATAGTTCCAAATTTATGTTTTAAAAAAAACAAACTATAGTTCCAATTTATTTATTTTTATATATAAAAAATACTATTGTTTAATTAGACTGATTTACAGTTCTATATGTACTCTTATTCCAGACAGTAGATAAATATTCGTATGTGAAGGTGCGACAGACACACAACTCTATAGAAGAATAATGTATTTTTAGTTCCAATGTATATGACACCTTTGAAGTTCGATATTAATTAAGGTTGCATTTGACCAAAAAATATATATTTGACTTTTAAATATTTTAAGTTGTTAGTCATCAATTTATAGTACTTTTTACCTAGTTTTCAAATATATAAATTTTATTTCAAAAATCTTAAAGCTTCTATGTTTGAATTTACGATCAAAGTTTAGAAGTTTGAATCTCGAAATTTCAACTATGACATATAATTGAGATAGAGTTAGTACTCCCTCTGTGCTATATTAGTTGATCATTTTTCTTTTTACAGGCATATTAGGAAATCATAAATAAGAAGATAAGTTTACTAATTTATCCTTTAAAATACTTCTTGGAATTTTATAAACAAATATGAATATTTCAAAAAGAATTAATTGCAAGGATAATATAAGAAAAAATAAATTAATATTTTCTTGATTTAGTAAGGTAAACAACTAATATGGGAGAATTAATTTTAGTAAAATGATCAATTAATATGAGACAGATGGAGTATAAAAATGACTTTGAGCATATAAAATTAAGGTAGAGAATATTTCCAGTAGGGTTTTGATGGGAAACTGCAAAAACCTCTCACTTTGGCATAAGAATTTATGGAGAATAAATCCTTTTTCCCTTTGGCTCTTCTCAAGCCAACTTTGCTCCCTGGGTAACAGAATAGGGAAATTATGAAGATAAATTGAAAAGAACAGAAAAGTAATGAAAGAATAAACATGAAACTTAGTCGTCAATTAAAGTGTATGACTATCTCTAATTTAAGCTGATCATAAAGAGATTAGAGCATAATTTTATTTATATCCCTCGCGAGTAAGTGAAATTTCTTTTTGATAATGAATTACGATAAGATTCAAACTAGAATTTATGTCTGCTCTGATATCGTGATAACAGAGAAATCAAGAGCTGACCAAGACTATATAAAGAAAGTGTATAACCATCTCATCTAAATTTTGAAACTATTAAAGAAATATTAAACATTTATTCACTTAAATATGTTTTCAATATGCCTTTCACCGTTGCACGTGCTGATTCTTTTTATAGGCCAGACACACAAATACCTTTTATTTTTTTATTTTAATAGATGGCGATAAGCCTCAAACCATAACTTAATTTTTTCTAATACGATATTAAAGTGTGATTACGTCTTCTAAAAATTCACCTAATACCTCAAAAGAAAAAAATAATCATGTACTTGGTCCATAAAAAGAACCAAACCCGTCTGTGAGATGACATCATACTAAAGCTTCACAAAGAGATAAGAATAAGAATATATAGGTTGCTTTTTTTTCCATCATTTTGGATCATGATTTTAGGTAATAAACAGAAGAGATGAACTACGCACAAATTTTAGTTGGATGAAAATTTAATGGTTTATGCCATGGATGGTGGATTTTATTACTATATTTTTTGGCTCACTAGTGAAGTGTTTAAGACAATTAAGATGCAGTTGAAGTGTTTAATAGGTACACCTTATACAATTTAAATTGAGTTTCAAAATAAATAATCGTTACAATTTTAAGGAAATATCTATGTATTTGGCCAAGATTTTACACTACATTGACCATCATAGAGTTGAAATAGAACAAAAACACTAAGGTAGCAACTTTATAAACTTTAACCAGACTTATGTGGAGCAACACGAAAATCAATATTTGCATGCCTAGGTGCTTACATCTCTCAGCTGGCTTAAGGACTTAATTTGAGGAAAATAAATGCCTTCACATTCCTTCCTAAATTTTATCATCCATATCAAAAATTGTCATTGTTCAAGCCAATCTTTTATTTGTTACTCGATCGAGTGTCTAGTCTCTCAAGTCTTTTCTTTCGATCGAATGAGTCTATGTTACTAGAACAAGTCGGGAAAATTACTTACATTTTTATTTACATATAAATAGTGAAAAAAAATAAATACACGAAAATACAATAATAAAATGATTGAATAAATAATGGAGGACTTGACGACATCCACCTTCCATCCAAATGTTGTCATTTTGGTTTGATTCTGTCTTTTGTTGTCCTTTTAGAAGTTTTGCTCAATTTTTTTGTCCGTTTGACTTCAAGCTCTTGGTTTAGCTAGGTTCTTCAATAGACAACTACTAAAATCCTTGAGTTTTTTTATTCTAATTAATCCAAGTACTTGTGTCCAGCATCTGCCATTTATCATATTTCTCATATTGACATATGACCAGTGGCGTACGCAAGATTTTTTCTAAGCGCTGTCACCATTAAAGGGATAAGAATGGCTCAAGGAGAAAATCAATGAAGGTTTTGCTTCAGACCTCCAAAAATTTGAGGCTTCATTAATAGGGAACTTTATGAAAAAATATTTTTCTTAAAAAGTATAAAATTTTGATTAATTTTTTTTAAAAAATTAAAAATTGTCTACTCTTTTAATTAGATAATATATTTAAATTTTAAATTAAATCATTCACATCTTCATATTATTAAATGATATTTTTGAATAGGTAATCTTTCCATCAATCGGCAATGAACTTAAATCAATTACTTTTGTAGATATTTTTTTTTGACTTATTAGCTTGTTCTTCCAAGTCGTGAGTCGTTAAAATTGACTTTGAACGTTTTTTTTTTTCTTTTTAGGATAATACCTCTCTATTAAATTTAGACTTATATGATGTAATCCGCACATTAGTAATTAAGGATCAAATAATAGAGGATTGCGGACAATTGTAATCAATTTAATGAATTCTAAATTATTTCATAGTAACAAGCAAATAGTAAAAAATAAAATTATTATTATGAACAAATAAAAATAAAAAATTCAAGCACATAATAAAAAAAATAGAATAGCAAAAAAATACTAACATGATATGGAGATTCAAGATGTCAAATAACTATGATTGATGAACAAGAACGGAGAGAAAATTGAACAAACTCACAAGTTAGAAATATACAAATACAAGGATTTAAGGATTCAACACTATTTTTATTTAACTATAATTCTAATTGATAAAGGAGTACTCAAAGATTTTGAGTTTTATTTTAATTCTAAAAATAAAAATGCAGTTAGATTTTGAATGAATTAGAGTGGATCCGTAGGTTTTTAATGAAGGAGACCTATTGTTTTGAATTTAAAACAAGCAATTAATAAATTTAAGAAAAGAGAAAAATAAAACGTGGAAAAAACAAAAATTACATAAGTAAAAAAGGAGAAAAAAGAAGCACCCTGTACGGGATCGAACTCGAGACGCTGCAATCTAAGCTGGGAGCATTTTGATATAAGCAATGTCCTTTCAATTATTTTAGAGTTAATTACTTTATTAATTTTTTTTATTTTTTTTTAATAAGTATATTCCTAAAAAATTTCGACGAAGCTGTGTCACATGTAAATCCGCCCCTGCATATGACACGACACTCTGTCTTAGTATTGAATGTGTGGAAAATGTTTCATTCTTTTCTCATTGGTCGATTCACGCACACAGTAGTAGTAATTATTAATTTAATAAAACAAAGGCTTTTCAATTTTCAATGGGCAAAATGTTTATGTTGCTTATTGTTATTATCCCACGAGAGACAGTGGTAATGCAACTTGTATTTTACTTTTTGAAATCATAGACGAATTCAATATTTGAATAGTACGGATAAAAGTTTGAAATTTCTATCATATCCAATTTGATTACTTAGGTTCAAAATATAATACTATTATTTATACTAACTTAATAAATCTTTAACACATGTACAATAGTTCAAGTTTAGATGAACTTATAAATTATCTTTCTATTCGCCTTTATTTTGAGTTTATTATATCAAGACTCAAGAGTCATTGAAATTTGAAAATATTTATACAATCAATTATTTAACATAGTAATTACAAATATTAGTCCAAGAATTAAATCTTTATATATTTTTCTTCTTTCTTTTACATGACAATTGACATGACTCCTAAATATATATACTCCACTATATGGAGCTCCTTGCATTGGCTATATTCTTGTTTCAAAGACTTAAGGGACCCAAAAATATAATGTCGACCAAACCCTAGATAAGAAAAATCTTTTCTCTTAGGATACTTATAATATATAGCTCCTACACTAAATACACATATTTTGGCCGACAAGGTTTTGCTTTTTTTCTCTTGTCTAATCCAAAACATGCCACTATCAATGGATGTTAACTATTTCAACATAAGTTTAGATGCCTTACTATACTAGTATACTTTCTTCTCCTTCAATTCAAATTCCTAATATATATTTTCTTTGACAAATTAAAGTAAAATCTTGTGAGTTAAGAAAGAAAGACAATACTAATATTTTAGAGATTATCACAAATAGCTATCTAAAGAGTGGTTCATGCATATCCAATTGTGTGCCATTTTCACTAAAAAAAATGTGACATCGAAGTTAGCTAAAAGCCAAATAAAACATGCTTGAGCAATAGTGAAAATGACTACATATATGGGAATTGAGATTAGAACTTATTTTCAAGACTGGGGATCTTATAAGTAGCTCTGTTGGTTGACTACTTGCATTTTCATCTTATTTTTGTTGATAAGAGTTCGATTCCTATATTGTAAACAGAAAAAGAAGAAAAAAGGACTTATCTTCAAGATGAAAAAGATGTCATGTCTAGTATTTTTTTTTGGCTCATATGTAGGAACAAACCTAGCTAGACGGCATTTTTGGACGAGTTTGGTGGTGAATGAACCTAAATGGATTATTTGTGGGCAATCAAAGAGGTTGGCTCGAGCAGGTTGACTACTATATAAAGAAGCTACTATGTTCTATGAAAAAAAAGTAGGATTCAACTTATATATGTATATATAACATCAATGTATGTAATTTCTTATACTATTGCATGTAATTTAACACGTTGTTGCAAATAATCTGCCTTGTTTTCCGGTTTGTACGCCTATTCCACTTTTTAAATAAATGATGCAAGTAGTTATATACTATCTTTTAGGTGATTTGATACCGTAAAAAATCTATTTATCTTTTATAATAAAATATAATGTTTTTGTCTTATATGTAGGATCGGAACTAATCCTAAACGAGTGTTTGGTAGTGACTGGACTTACACTGAGAATTATTAGTGGGAATTATAGAGGTTAGCTGGAGGAGAGCGACTTGTTGTCACTAATCACACAGGATCATTAATATTATTGGAATAGTTAAAACAATATTTGAATTAATTATTAGTTCACAGATTTTAATTTATATTTTGGTCATGCTAATGCTAGTCATGTAACTGTGAGAAACTAGAGTTTAGTGTATATAATCTAGACTCTAGAGTTTGTCATTATTGATATGATTGTTACAAAAACTTGAGTATAATAAGATTCTTAATTAATAAAAATATTTTCAAGTCAATTGCTTATCTGCTTTGGATATTGGTCAATTGGTTGAGTGATTATAGTAACCCTTTCTACTATAATTAAATTAAATGAAAAGTGAAATTAAGACTGCACTAAATAAGTGTAAATTTCATATATGACATATATTATAGTACTATTTTCATGTTATAGCAGTAGATTTAGACTTTCAAGCTATAGCATTAAAAATTTCAAGTTATAACAAATTCACAAATAAAAGAAATGTTTTTATTAATTAGAAAAAAGTTTTTAAAAAATTAAAAAAAAATGATTTTTTAAAAAAAAAAAACGTAATTATATATAATAAAGTAAAAAACTGAAAGTGTGGCTTGTAATTTAATTTGAAATTTATTGTAGATAATTAATGATTAGCATGAAATAAGGGATCCAAACAAATTAACAATATTTTTTATCCTTAATTCACTCAAAATCAGTTAAGATAAACTAAAAAATCAGATCATATCATTTTTTTGTAGATAATTAATAAATAGCACGAATTAAGGGATTTAAACTAATTAAGATTATTTAGTATCCTTAATTCACTCAAATCAGTTAAAATCAAATAAAAATTCAGATTTTATCTTCTTTTTTTTTCAACGTTTCTCTCTCTTCAATTTGCAACAAAAAAATTTCAACGTTTCTCTCTTCAATTTTCAACAAAAAAAAAATCCCACATTCGAGTAATTGAAGTTTTTTTCATCTTTGAAAATACTTGATTTTGTTGTGTGGAGTGACTACGTATCA
>NW_006239023.1:1382520-1405654 GCF_000226075.1 Solanum tuberosum | reverse complement strand
AAAATTTAAAATTGGAAGTTAAAACAAATATATCAAATAATGAGTGAAAAGATTATGAGAATTTATGAATTTATTGGTAAAAAATACTCTCAAACAAATAATAATAAAAAATATATAATAACAATTTTAATTATATAAATTATATTAATATATAATAAAATTAAGTGAAAATTTCATATATGTCATTTATTAGACTAATATTTTCTAGTTATAGCAGTAGAATAAAACTTTCAAGTTGTAACAATAAAAAATTTCAGGTTGTAACATTTCATTAAATAAAAAAAGATTTTTTAATTAATTGTAAAAATCTGTTTTGAAAAAAATAAAAAGGATAAAAAATCGATTATGTAACAATAAAAAAATTCAGGTTGTAATATTTTATTAAATAAATTTTTTTTTTAATTAATTGTAAAAATCTGTTTTGAAAAAAATAAAAAGGATAAAAAATCGATTATGAAAAAAATAAAAGATAAAAAAGGAAAATAAATCGATTTTGAAGAAAAAGAAGATAAAAACGGAAATAGGTATATTAATAAAATTTGAATTGATTTATGATAATTATTAATTAGCATAAATTTAGGAGATTCAAACTAATTAGGAATATTTAGTTTCCTTAATTCACTCTAATCTATTAAAATTAATTAAAAAGTCTGATTTTATCCATTTTCTTCTACGTTACTCTCTCTTCGTTTTTTTTTCCAGAATTGTTGTCACTGACGAGTAAATCAAGTTTTTTTTTTTTTGAAAAATCTTGATTTTGTTGTGATGGACGACTGCTTATCTCTATTAATTAAACATAGTGGTAGATGGGATCCTTCAGGTTGAATAAATGTTGGTATGAATAATTGGATGTCAACTATATACAGTTTGGATACCAATTATATGGTATTCATTTGATCTCCAATTAAATATCAAAACTAAACTGTTTATGTATCCAATTGTTATGTAGTTTGTATATAACTGATATCCATAAATTTATATCCTATTGATATGCAGTCTGTATATAACTAATATCCTGAAATTATGAGAGTCAATTTGTAATTCATATGTAGTTGATAACTGACTTGAAGAAAACAATGCATATTCTATATCATTCAATACTTAAAACTATATCAAAAACAAATATATATCGTTCAAAAGTTAAAAAAGACATGAAATACTAAAGAGTCTAAGCTGCAATCAACTATCTCAAATTTGATCTCCGTAGTCTTGGTGTAGGATAATTGTTGGTATCTGGAGCATGTTCTTTGCTATGCGGGATCCATCAAATTTGCTAGCAACAGTCGGCCAGTTACTTCACTCTCACTGATCGCGCCATCATCGTTCTTTGTTTTTCCGCATTGCCATCAACCTAGTTGGAGAAATTGAAAAAGAAACCTTCTTATTATAAATAAAATAAAATAGGTATTATAAGAAAATACCATTTCATACCAACATTAGTCATAATTTATACACAAAAAAAAAGGGTGATTTAACAAACTACAACCAATTCACATAATTGGACCACTGGTATCATACCATTTTTTTATAAAAATAATACACAACTTAAGTCAGCTTTCATACCAACAATAAATCAATTTCATACCATATTCATAAATCGTATATTAAGTCAGTTTTCATACCAATAATATGCATAATATAATAATTTTAACAAAAAACTACTAAATTGATTTAACCATATCCCATGTAATAAAAAAACTCAATTAACTTTTGAAGGACTAATACAAAAGACAAATCATGTAAATCTTTTCCTTTTGAAAAATGTACGAACAAAATCATGTAAATCATACATAAACAAGAATTTGTACAAACACCATACATCACATGCATAGATATATGTTATAAAATACAAATTGAAAGATCAAGATCATACCTTTTTGGTCTAAGCCAGATCAGTTAAACCTGTGATCACAAACGACATATAATTCCTTTCTGTCAACTATTAACTCCTCATGAAAAATGTTCTTTTTAAATAAAAATAAATAAAATTAGATTTGAATAAAACTGATAAAATCCATCACGCTTTCCCTTTTAATATCCTTTTCCAACTTCATATCTTTAACATTTTTGGGGCAAAAATAGATAAACCCTTTCACCTTCACCTTCACATAATTAAATTTCTGGTAAAATCGTTAGTCCCAAGAAAACCCCAGAAATTCTACAGCCAAATTAGAAAAACAGAACATTTTCACATGAAAAGCCTCAAAGCACTCAACTCCAAAACAAGTCTTCCTGTAAACACAACAAAAACACAAAAAAACCCTTTAAAACCCCATTGAAAGTCCATGTCTCACAAGTAGAGATCTGCCCTTTTGTTTTGATTGTATGGAGAATATATTTCTCCTAATCAGTTTTTAGATGTTGAAAATCGGCTTCAATGGAGTATGGATGAAAGAGATGAAAGATGAATTTCTGTTTTTTTTTTAACGTGAAATTGACGTGGGGTGAGGGATTTAGGTGGGGTGTGGAGGTGGGACTTGTAACTGTAAAAAAGGAATAGTAATCAATGTAAATCTCTATAATTGTGTAAGAGATAATTATGGGGTATTCTTTATTTAAACAAGTTAATAATAATATAAAATAATAAAAAATTACTTATTTAATAAAGTAAAATTTAATTAATTTATAAATAATTAGTGATATGTTATAACCCGTAATTAAACTGTTATAAGCAAGAATTTTTTAAAAGTAGATTTAAAACCTGTAATATTGACTCTTAAATGTGTATATGGGGTGATTTTTCCTATATATGCTAGCTATAGGAAAATATTGAAGCTTAAATGTTGTTGCATGGCGATTAAGCCATTTTATTGTAGACATCGTAAAGAATTTCAATGCGTATAATTTTAACCATTCTAGTAGTAACAAGTTATTTTTCCATGTTAATTCGGTGCTTACTTTTTTAATCGATATATATAGAATATACACTGATAATACATATATTATATACGACTTATACATTTATGATATATACATACGGATGGGTTCCATAGGGTTGAGAGCTTTCCCTTCATATCAGCCCATAGACAGGTGAGGCTCCATTCACTGGTCCATACTATTCTACATTGTCCCAACCCATTGATGCGAATATTTTTGATTGAACGATCAAATATGTTAGCTTCTCCAAAGATATATTTTATAAAAAAATCTCTTGCGTTTTATTTAGAGCAAATTATGCAAAGTGTCAGCTCATTAGGTTACTTACCATCTTTTATTTATAAGGCAGCACTCAATTTCCTTCTCTGTAATTTCACATTTACTAGAATTACATCCTTTTGGATATTTCATCAGGGTTGGGCAGGATACTCAACAAACTCATTTTGAAAAAAAGTGACCGCATTAGAAATTAGAAGAATAAGAAATGAATCATATAATGTTACAAAATTTAAAAAAAAAAGAAAAAGAGCTTGATTAATTCAAGTTTTAAATGGAGACATATTACATTTACATTTGCGTGTTAATTTCCCCCCCTAAACTCAGTTGACAATGGACCTAGTTAACTTAAGGGACCTATGTGTTGCACATGCATTCCTTACATCGTGGATATCTGTAGACGCTCCTCCCAACAGGTCGTGAAAATACCCGTTTCGTTTGTCTAACTGCTTTCCTCACTCTTTGCTCAAATGTCCTCCAGTCTATTGTGTTGTTCTTGACAAAGATATCAGCCAGTCTACGTTTGTTTGGCCGTATAGTAGCCATTTTGCCTCCGCCAAAGTATACTCGGAAGCCAGAGACTAACGATGAAAATTGGCTTCCCGAGTCTGTCATGGCAAACACATCTGCAGCAGTGCAAACTATGAAGTCCAGTGCTGCTAGCTGCATAAAAGAGTTCATTTTAGTACTAGTTGCATGAGTCGAGTTCTCAAATCAAAATATATGATGGTTATGTTCATAGGGTGCTAGCTTTCCTCTGCATCAGCTGGAATATACAACTGCATGTTAGCAACAAGCAGCTACATAGGCATTCAAATGTCTGTTATGTTCAGAATACAGAGAAGCCCTACACAAATATATATACTTGAACGGCAAACAAAGGTTTTATACAAGGATACAAGTACATGCTCTGCATTGCTTCCTTTCTACACCTTAAGTAAAACGATTTCTAAGAGCTTTATTTAAGCTCATTATCTTTTTATTGCAAGAATTCAAAGAACAACCTCCCCATATGTGTGAGTAATTTATACATTCAAATTGAAGTATAGCAGTTTGCTCCAGGTTAAATTTAGACCCACCTAGTGCATCTATTAGCATTCTGTTTGAATCTGTTCGCCATAAATTCCCATGAGACGAACAGCTCATTTGAGAAACAACTTATATAATCAGTCAATATCAAGCACATGAAAGTTTTGTTTATTATTGATATTCTTTGTACAGTTTGGTGCTGGGGATAATAAAGCAAAACCATGTTGAACCAATTAATGCAGAGTTTACCTGAGATGAGAAATTCATGAATGGTTCAATCTCGGAAGAGGAAAGTAAGCTTTCCTTTGTGACCAGATTAGGATACAAGGTGGTCAAGGAGGCTAATCTTGATTTGCCTCCATAGATATGTGCACCTGCCAAGTATATGCGTGTCTGCCGATTAAAACCAAGGGCAGCAAGCATTAGCACCGTCTCTTCAGGCATTAAAGGACACAATCCTTCAGCCTTTAGAGCTGCTGGGGACGGCAACCTGAACAAATGTTTTTTTTTTTCAGAATCAATAAGTGAACTGAGACTAGTTTTAATAAATTTGAATGTTATAACCTCAATAACATGTCTCTAGAATAGGTTAAGGTCATTTGGCACCTATGAAGAAAATACTACTCATCACTTTGACATGCTTAATTAAAATTGTCCAATAGAGGTAATCCAGAGACCCCACCCACTTTCGCAACAAGAAGACGTGAACCTCTCTAGATGCTAGAGAGATAAGAAGTAGCTACTGTTACCAATTTTCTCATATTTGGACAAAATTTTGAAAAACATTATCTCAAGGAAATCAAGTTCCTTAAAAATGAAGAGGTTCCCTTGTAAAAGTAGGCAAAATAAGCTCCATAAGTGACATTCTCCATCGATTATCTCCTCCTCCCCACCCTACAACCCACCCCGCCTCCATAGTGTTTTCCTAGATATTTTTTTTTTTTTTGATAACCGAGAAATCCGTCTGTGACCCGCCCTTTGGACCAATCACAGCCTGTGTTTTCCTAGATATATACAAATGCTTTTGGAACAATTTTATTTGTTTACTTACCAAACAACAGAAAATATGTAAGGAAACCACTTATTTCCATGAAAACATTTTTCTTCAAATCAAACAGACCCTTAGCTCAATATGTTTGTGTGTGTGTCAGGTGCAATCTCTGGATAATCAAAGATGCAAACAACAGTCTAGGAAAATCAAACAAGTTAGCCTAGCTTTTTCTTATGAGTTGTGCAAGTAAAGGAATTGAGCAATGATTATATATAACATACTTCGTGGTCTTCTTAAGCTCCACTAATGCAGGGAAGTGGATTTCACGATATGCTTCCAGTTCATTTCTTTCTTCTTCACCCCCACCGTATTCACAGAGCGAATGAGCTACCATATCAATTTCAAACCTCATATGCAAAGCTAAATATCTAGCAACTTTTTCTCCACGATTTCGTTCACCCTTCAGCATAGACTTTGAGAAGGGACCCACTAGGTGACGATCCAAGGGTCCCAAACGTGTAACATTCTGACGCATTCTCCGTATAAGTAAAGCTCCAGTTTCTTCTATCTTTGGAACAAATTTCAGAGCATGAAAATTACATCTGCATCGAAGTCTCTAGATGAAGTCCCCAAATCAGGAACCAACGTAGAAGTTATGGAATCAGACTAAATGAGAAGATGAAATGAAAATTTGAGAAATCAACAAGGAAGCCTAATATCAAGTTCGATGGGTTTACCTGCACCTGAGGTGGTAACGGGTCAGATGCCAATCGATTCCCAAATCCAAGAAAATGGACAACTCTGTTTTTATGTAAAATAGGAAGAATATATTTCTTGTAGAAACCTGGCTTTGCTTCTTTTACAACATCTGCATCTGTCACCTGGATTTATTTCCAGATTGTAAGAAACTAGATTCTTCACATGATCATATTCAAAATGATTTATCTAGGTGAGAGTCTTACCAAACTGCCAATGGCCTCTAGATCTAATGACTGCAACTCTTGAGGAAGTTCTCTAACTACACGAATATCAGGTTTCAGGTAGTCAATGAAATGCTCCTCCTGGTAGATATCGCCAAACTGGCTAAGAAATTATAGTTTACATCTATCAATCTTCAATATAAGGAACTAATAAGGTATCAAATGTTTCACATTAACAAGGAAACAAGTTTGAAGGAAGCAAAATGGGAAAGGCACATAAATATCTTATTTAAAAGTTCTAATTTCTATTTGATGAAGATCATACTAAAAGTTACTGATGCAACACTTCATATAATTTTTTTCGGACAGGGCATAGCTAGTTGTAAATGAAAGGGTGGTTAAACAGCAGTTAAAAACGCATATGGAGATACTTATATAGCTCAAAGCACATTGGGGAACAGTTTAGGAAAAGAACTCTAGCATACTTGCATCTCTAAAGTAGATACAACAAAGAAAAGCCAGGCGAACCTTTGGGACAATCACAAAGTATTGGAGAGCTCATGTTTTGTAGACAAGCGATCAAAAAGAAATCAGTGTTACATCACAAATTTCCAATTATTGAGTTAAAAGAATTTCAAGATGAAGACAGTTCACATGTTTAATTAGTTATGAAAAGAAAATGGAAAAGAATTAAATGAAATACAATTCAACTAGTACGTGTTTCAAGTCAACAACAAGAATTCGCAAGTGAAGGTACAAAATGGTATATCGAAGATGTTGTGAATCTGTAATCGAAGATTCCACTATTTAGACGGTTTTGCATAATATTTTGCAATCCCTATTGTACAATAGGAAAAAGGAAAGAAAGAAGTGAAACTGACAATAAGTAGTAAGTTTTTACCTCACATCTTTCCAAACACTACTGTACAGAAATCTCGGAAGAACCAAGGTTGCATCGAGTAATCTTGCAATAGCAACAATATTGCAGACCTGTTGTGCAAGGAAGAAATGTGTTAGTTAAGAAAAAAAGACGATAGCTTTCATATAATATTAGCACTGAGCCTTTGTCTTTAGCTTGGCAAGCTAAACTAAAGAAATATGGAACAAATAATGTCAAAGCAGAAGACATAACTTACAGCTACTCGCTGCTGATTTATCCCACCATTTGCAGTGACAATAATGTAACCATTTTTTCCCTCTGAAAATTTTTGCCACATAAGAAGCAGGTTAACTACCTGAAACGTAACATGCATGAAGAGAGGGAGAGGGGAGAGAGAGAGATAGACCACTAGGTAGCCATTGACGCTGCTCAGCACAAGGTTTCCAAGAGGAAGCAACAAAATAGGGTTCAGCCCACAAATCTTTTGGCTCGGATTTTTTCTGTCCCTGCAATGTGTCGACCTCACATTATCAAGTAAAACCAACTAAATAGATCTACTCACTTCCTTGTAGAAACAAAAAGTACCTCAGCTAAGGAATGAGCAGCTTTAGCCAGCAATCGTGCATAGATTGTTTTCTGAGGCTTTCTCCCTTTGCCAAGCCCAAGCCTTAGCAGTTCTTCCTACCATATCAAAAATAACATTTACTCCATATGTATGAAAAGACCTCCAACTCAGTGAATCAATTCATACTTCAACAATCAATTAAGCCTCATTCCTAAATTAGTCAGGTCAGCCATATGAATCCTCTATATCCATCCCCTACCAGTTGCCCCTATTTCATCCCCAATACAAAACAATTTAGAAAAGTTTAACTTTATAGTTTGTCGAATAAGTAACATATATCTAGTTGCTTAACATCTCAAGATTCATTTTTTCAACTTCACAGCTAAATATTGAGATGATTTCACAATATCCGAAGTACCATCTTTATCAAAATTCATATTCATAACCCAGCTTTCAAAACTTGGACTAAGTTTCAACATTAGTAGTACCTTTTTTCGGAAGTATTCAAGAATTGACATAAAAGAGTGATTCAAACATACCCGAATTGATAGAGTGGAGGAATTATCTTCCAAGAACCTGAACTCCACCCGAGAAGCCCGACCCGAGTTCTGGATCCGGGAAAGCATCCACCAATTCATCCCGACAAAAGCGATCACAAAGAGAGCCAACCCGACAATTGCTTTTTCCTGACAAAAGGGTTTCTTCTTCCTCATCTTCTTGGACCCGAACGTGAAACCCAATAACCCGTTAAACGAGTTGTTCCTGTGACCCGGATTCAGGGGCTCATCCCGATCCGAAGTCGGAACGGTGGATTGTTCCTTATCATCGTAGTCGTACGATGATTCTGAGAAATTAGAAAAAGAATTGCTGCGAGAAGTCATGCAAGTTTTTATCTTTTAAGCTTTGCTTCTTTCTTTTTTTGGTTTGAAGTTTCTTGCTTCTGTACATTAAAACGGTTTTAAAACAAGGTGAGCAAAAATAGCATTTGGTCATTTTTCTTTTTAGGCAAAAAGAAATGGAAGTGTGATTTTTCTTCTTCAATTTGATAGTGAATTTACTATATATATCAAATAAAATTATTTTTGAACTTTATCTAATGTTTACATCAGATGACACAAGTATTAAAGAATTATGAAAGGAAATTTCAAGTAAATATTTTATTTTCTTTAAATTAGTATTCATTTTGAAAATTTTAAAGTCGAAATGAGTCGTTTCCTATATATTGGAGAGTAAAGCTAAAGACACAAATGCACTTTCGTTTTTTTTGTCTCCTTTTGCTTAGTGTTTGAATCGAATGAACATGTCAACTTATTTATTCTTAACATGCACTCTTTTGTGGTAGCCTTAGCTATTGTAGTGTGTTTGTATATATCAGGAATCGAACTATAGCTGGAGTCGATTAGGGATGAGTTGACCTCAGTCACAATTGGTCATTTTATTTTCTAATGTTATTATAAAATAAAAAACCTGGAGAATATAATGAGGAAACTTGTTGTAGACAAGCACCATAGCTACTTCCTCCCCCATATGAGAAAAAGTGTAAAAGTGCACATGGCACAACCTGGCCTCATATTTATTTTTTCACCTAATATAGAGGCGTGATCCATGAAGCTTGTCTTTAAGTTATTAGCTATTATATTGGCTTAGTCTCACAAGGTCATTGCATTTTGCTTTCCAATGCACTCGTTTTCTTTTTATAACATAGGTTAGGTATAGTTTGTATACGTCTCGACTATTCCAATACACGTTAACTCTTATTCTAATATTTGTTACCTCTCATCAACATAACTATTCTATGATTTTACGTCTTCATTAACAGCCCAACCATACCCTTTGCATGTGAAAACAAAGATCAACCACGATGCAAAAACCAAATCGATAAAAGTGTTATCGATTTATTGTTATTGAAATATTGAGTTAACGCTTTTTTTAATGGTTTTATAAAAAAAACTATTGGATTATCGGTTCAATATTGATTTTTAATATTGAATTATTGGGTAAACCGATTACCCATTAAGACTAGTAATTTACTATTTTTACTTGTACATAAATATTATATATTAATCTCAATATCTTACTAGTTACTATCTTTAGCATTTAACCTTCAATTCACACTTCACAATGACTTTGAGTTCACAATTTCACATTATACAAAATGTTCAAATCTAAAGTAAAAACCCGATTCTTCTTAATTTCTCTTTGTGCTACACTTGTATAATTCTTTTCATGTTTGTTATTATTGTTTCTATTTTATGAGCATTTGTAAAGTTATATTATTGTGTTTTCGCATCAAATTTATTAGAAAAGTCATATATTTATTTTATAAGTATTTTCTTATTGGTTAAACCGAAAACCGATAAAAAATATCTTATTGATTTAACATTTTTAAAACCGATAAATCGAACCAATAATACATAAAATCGAACCGAACCGACCGATGCACACTACAGTTAGCTCTTAGGCTAGCCAAAAGTTATTGGAAAAACTGTAATATAAACAAACACAGAATGATAATGTGTAGCAATGTTCTTATTGACAATAAATTATATCCAGTAGCCCAAGATGGTTTGAAAATATACTCTGGAGGACATTGTCAGTGAATTATGTACCTCAAATTGGGATGCAAAAAAGCTTCTTCTTTTTTTAACGAGGAAGATGTGAAAAATAATTACATTTTTAATGTCCCTGGTATTGACACCTCGGAGTTTTATCTGCCATAGTTGCTCTTGACCTTCACAGAAGTTACTTACAAAATTGCAAAGGCTGCTTCGTCGTGTATGTTTATCTATGGCATGTCAACCGTCTCATGATCCGGAGTCTTGTATGTGAAAGCTGATTCATCACTGGATCGCCTTTTGACCACACTCGCCCTTTGCATTAACCGAACCAGTGCTTGCACAACTTCAGACATTGGGGGTCGAAACTCTGGTTCAGGCTGTACAGGAAATAGATGTCAAAAGTTATTACCAAGGAGAAAACAGTCGCATTCAAATTATTGCAAGTAAAGTAATTCACTTCAGATATGTCAATGAGCAAGTATTCATTATAATTTTGTCGAGTCCATCAGATTTTTCTTCGTGAGTCTTGAAGTCACCTTAGATCAAGAAAAGCTTAATTAAGAATTTCTCATTTAAAGACTAAGCACCCAAAGCCACTATGGACCATGGTATGCAAGGATTACGCCTTGGAAGTTCCCAAACTAACTTAACCAAGATGGGTGCTCTCGCCATTCCAAGAATCACCGGGTATGTGTAAGAAAGGTCATCTATTTGCTGAAGCACATCGATTCACTTCAGCACTGAGCCATGAGCAAACTCAGAGTGCAGGTGGTCCCAATTTATCCACGCCCCTGAATTTGGATTTATATAGAATGCAAAAACTGGTAGTGTATCATTTATTTGACGGGTTAGAATGTCAAGTTTGGTCCTTAAGTGGGTAAATTCCCTATGATCATTGACTTACGCCTCCATCAAAGATATTTTAGAAGTGGTTTCATCTTTTAAGCTTCACATGTTAACAACTGTTATGTTCCAAATGAAAGAACATGCAAGTAAAGCTCACCTGAACACAGAGTGCAATAATATCAGCGAAACGGGACAAAGACTTTGCAGGATACATGCCATTTAGTGCAGGATCAACCATTTTTGACAAGGCATCTATATCATGGAGTTGAGGCGTAGCCCATCTCACAAGGGACTGTTCCGATCTCACCCTTGAACTACATGATTGTTAACAAGAATGAATTCATTAAAAGAATTCAATAGTGTAAAAGTTGACTAGCAATGTAAAAAGATCTAGTTTACCTATCAAGTGGCTTCCTTCCTGTCAACAATTCCAACATCACCACACCAAAACTATATACATCACTTTTTACCGTGTATATTCCAGATAAAGCAAATTCAGGAGCGCTATAACCGAATGAACCAATCATTTGTGTGGATGACACCTGTCAACATTCAGAAGTAATTACAATATTAGGCAATGCCCATAACAGAGTCAATTAGCCTTCCCACATTAGCTTCCTTCACCCGAACTTCTGTACAAGAAGGTTCTCTTTTCACAGAAATAATTCACAGAACTAAATGGAATTTCAAGCAGGGGGAAGGGGTCTTCCTTAAAGTTTGTGCACTATGGTAAGCCAAGTGTTTAAGCATCTAACAAGATTGCTCCAGAAGAATTAGAAAACAAAACTAAGCTGCCACAATCAGAATCTCCAATTTCATGACTAAGTCTGTAAAGATCTACCTAGAAATAGTTGCTTATTAATATTGCTCCTACTACAGTACTAGGTAAGTTGATTGACATCACCTCACAAACATTATATGCATCACGTACCACCCAATATTATCAACACCTTCTGTTAAAACGACGACGTAGATTAAATCTTCTTTACTCACCTGGCGTTCTGTGTTTGGAGTCAAAGCTGCTAACCCACAATCTGATAAATGGGGATTGAGCTCTTCATCTAGTAAAATATTTGCGGATTTGAAGTTTCTATGTACAACAGAAGGTAGACAGACTTCATGCAAGTACCTGAAAAGAAGACGGTCAAGTTTTAAGCTAACCCAACAAGAAAAGGGCAAGAGAGGTAAAATACTATACAGCTATAGCATACTCTAAAGCTCGAGCAGTGCCAAGTGCTACTCTAACCCGGGCGTTCCAAGTAAGCAATTCGCTCCTCTCATCAGCAAAGTGCAGCATATCATGCAAGCTACCATTTGCAACATGGTCATAAACCAGAAGACGCTGTCCATGCTCAGCACAATATCCTATCAATTGAACAATGTTTGGGTGTCTCAGCCTTGACATATTTGAGACAGCTTCAAGAAAGTTATCTTCCTCCTGCAGCGACAGTGCAGCACTGTCGATCTTTTTGATGACCATTATCTGGTAAGGACAGTTCAAAAGATCAATTGAGATTTTCAGTTGGCACCTTCCGTAGAAACTACATGAATGAAAAACTAAAAGTTTCCTCATCAAAAATGTTGTTGACACATGAAATTCTTAAATCATTTATTGGAACACAGTTGGCATCAAGTTTGGAGCAGAGAAATAGTCAACACAATTGGTTCATTCAAAAAGAAATAACCAGTAGCACATCCAATAATAAACCACAAAGTAGAAGATATATAATGTCAAACTTTGAAACTGCTAAGAATAATTTTGCTTAGGACTGCATCATGTAACCAAAGGACAAGGTTATAGTATCATAGTTAATTCAGGCTGAGAAGAGAAGTGAGATGACCATCAAAGTGACCATATAATTACACCCATCAAACATCACAAGACAGATAAAAGCAAAGATGTGGCCAGACCACCCAGAGGAGTGAACAATTGACATGTGTTCATCAGAATATGAGCCTACTGTGGGCAATCAACTTTGTGAAAGATCTAAAAGAGCAAGTTGAATCAAAGAGTATCAAGGACTTAATCTCAGTTAAGAGAATCACTCAAAACAGATTATGTACTAGCAAGAGGACCCAATACTTTAACTCCCATGCGAGCAGAGTATCAAGAAGTCTACTAACTTCTACTCAGGTTTAGTAACACATAGATCAAGTATGTAGCCTTTTAGTGTTTGCCCGGTTTGACAAATATTGTGAAAGGATCTAAGGGTTCAACCATAACGTTAAGGCAATGGATATAGTAGGACAAGAACCTTATATACTACTTTGGATGCCTTTGTTAGAGTGGGTAAAAGTCTCACATTGGGTGGGGAATGGACTGGGGTCTCCTTATATGGACTTGGGCAATCCTCCCCTCATGAGCTAAGCTTTTGGGGTTGAGTTAAGCCCAGGTGCCATATCTTTACATGGTATCAGAGGTTCATCTCCATTTGGGCTCCCGGTCCATGCTCCAGCGGGCCTGGGCCTGGGCGTGAAGTGGGGTGTTAGAGTGGGTAAAAGTCTCACATTGGTTAGGGAATGGACTGGTGGTCTCCTTATATGGATTTGGGCAATCCTCCCCTCATGAGTTAGCTTTTGGGGTTGAGTTACCATATCTTTACAGGCTCATTTACCCGAGGTTGGACATTAGGTAACGCAACATTGTCCCACACGTGTAACGGCTTGATACTATGTTAAAGCATCTTAGCAATAGGGTGATAGGTGGAGTGGCCAACATCTTGATATACCCCTTTTGATGTCCTTATGTATCTGATGAACGTTATACAACTCACAAGTATGTGATTCTCCGAAGCATCAAAAATGAAAGATGTCGATGAGAGACAGATTGAATTTATTCAATATTGTTCAGCTTCAAATAGTTTTGAATGCACATCACAAGTAGGAAAGGTAAGAAGTTACAACGTTAAACATCTGAAATTACCTTCCCATTAGGAAACTCTGCCCTATAAACACGCCCAAGAGATCCTTCACCAATGAGATTTTCTTGACTGAAGCTGTTTGTTGCTGTTTGCAATGCAGCAACAGTATAAGCAGATGCAGTTATTGGAGACTTCACTCTCCTGACAGATCCATTCTTCCCTTGTATCATTTCAACAGTCACCTTTTCGGTAGGTGGGGGCTTCAAGTCAGCAACAGCAGCCACAGGATTCGCCCTTTGCTCTTGTACCTCCATATTCACTAAGATTAAACAGCATACATGAGAAATCAACCAAGTTTGTACCAATTTCCAAATTAAGATGGCACATCACACCACAACTGTTAGTCATCTGAGGGTATTAGCACCAATGACAATATTGAGTCAGGAAGGAAAAAAGTTCAAGGGAACACACCTTTATCTGTGCCAACTGGAAGACTTCCTGTAGAGGGTCTTGTAGCAATTTCCTTGCCCTTGCCCCTCCGGAAGCAAAATACAAGTGCTACCAGAGCAAAAAGAATTGCAAGAGAAGATCCAAGAGCTATGCCAATGATAGCTCCAGTTGTCAATCCCTTTTTTTTATCACCATTTTCTGGAGATGGCTGGCCATCAGAACCTGGTCTTGTACGTGAACTAGGAGGAGAATGGCTACGATTGTTGCGAGATCTTCCAGGAGGAGGTGCAGTGTATGGTGGTGGGGGAGGAGCTGGACCATTTGCAAAGGAATTCCCATCGTATCTGTCATATTAGATGTTATGTCACACCCCTTGAAACTGTAACATTCTAAACCATGTAAGAATATATAGGATGTGAAATTACTTACATGAAGTTAGGGATAGATAGAAGCTCATTCGGGATCCATCCATTGAAATGATTCTTTGCAACATTTCTGCAAAAAGGTTTTGTTTTACCCATAAAACACTCTACTGGCATTGAATCGAACGAGCTAAGCCCATTAATTCAAGAAGAGGTATTGAAACTTACAAATTAGTCAACGGTAGACCAACCAGGATATTGAGAGGGCCACTTAGCTGATTGTTTTCCAGATGACTACAAGAGATGCCAATTTCATGGGTAAGTCAAGTAACGGAACAGCAAATCCTATTAGTAGAAAGTTATTATGCTTACAGTATGGAAAGATTTGTCAACGAACTGAATGAAGAGGGGAGATCTCCAGAAAAATTATTCGAGGACAGATCCCTGCAGTAGCAGCAAATCAGTGAAAATTTATAACTATTAACTAGTGAAACAGATGTTCAAAAGACATGAGGAATCAATATCGCCAGAAAGCTCTTTGTAGCAGGAGTACTGAGCTCTAATGTAGGTTTACTTAAATGGGATTCTGAAAGAACAAATAAATGAAAACAAAAGGCAACTGAAAGCTTCAAAGAGGAGCAGGGCACCTATCCTAATACAATCAAAACGAATTTCCACATAAAAAGGCTACGAAGGAAAATAAAATGTTGGACTTTACAAGCCTCCAGACTTCATTGTTCATTAAAATTAAGCAGATAATGATTCTAAAAAGGCATTTGTATATGATTATATCCTATATTTGTTTTGAGAACATATTTGGAAGCAGTCATGTCTGTACATTGCAGGCACGTCAAAACAAATGAAGGGCCAGCTACTGTGGGTCGGAGACACCATGGTGTTATGAATTCAAGCTAGTAACTAATTGGACTGGTGTAGGAAAAGAGGCCCTTCAAGTGTGGCAATGAATGAACTCTATTAGAAAAAAAGAAGAAAAGGAAAAAAAATTACCAGAAAGGATCAATCAATTAAAGATTAAGTAGAACACTTACAAAGCTCCCAGATCGGAGTGATTGGTGAACAATTCTCCAATTGTTTGAGAGAGTGAGTTATGGCTAAGATTCCTGAAAAAATGAATCGTAGGGTAAGCTATTTTAAATAGTTGCCTGAAATGATTCAATAGAATAAAGAGAAGACCAAGCAAATGTTATTTTTGTTTTGGAAAGTGCCTAGTGAGTCTGGCCACTCACAGATAGCTAAGTGTAACCATGCCAGCAAAGGAATACGGAATGTTGCCACTTATATTGTTGTTTGCAAGATTCCTGCATTGACAATGATTATATTTCCAGTGAGACAGTCATAAACCGGGAAGTTTTCAAACAAAACAAACTCATAACAAGGAGTCAACATTACAGGCTAGTGAGATTGGGTGGAAGCTGATATGGAATAGAATCATGAATGTTGTTGCCGCTCATATCCCTGAAGACAACAGATTGCAGAAGTTCAATTTTATTGTGATAGTAGGTCCTCTATATTACCCTTTACCACTAAAAGGACAAGCTCTTACAAGTTCTTTAACGAGGTAAGACCATTTAGCATGTATCCCAACGTTCCATTGAGTCCCAAATCAGGAATTTGACTGTTTCAGCAAGAACCAACCATTATATCAATCAAATCATAACTAAAATGTATAATGATGCGCACAAAGTTAATGCTATGCAAACTTACATTGAAACAATAGAAGAGGCCTGACAAGTGATTCCTTTCCAAGACTCACCACAGGGATCGCCACCATTCGACTTCCAATTAGAGAGCTGTGAAGGACTATTCAGTGAAGCATACAAGACCTGAAGAGCTTGCACTGCAGATTACAAGAGTCAGGCAACGACAAAGCCAAAGCCAGAACATCTCTCCAACAAGAAAACCAAGATTCAATATATATCTTATCAAGATTCAACAAGTACAGCCTCAATCTTAAGCTAGTGTTGGCTCTGAAACTAATTAAATACAAGAAAGACACCAAGAAAGGGCAAGAAAACATATTATCTTACCAAATCAACCAGTTTTAGCATTCAAATTCAATTGCATGCGTCCTCACATTATAATCACAGAAAATCCCAGTCATATAATTTTTAGTATAAAGATCAAGAATCCATATTTTTTGTACTAACGCATCAATCTTTGACTTGCATTGACTAGGAAACCCAACAAAAAGGGGAAGAAAAAGATCCCAGAAAAAGGGCAAACAAATACATTACCCCCATTAACCAAATCAGGCATTCAAACAATCACAAGAAAGGCATTCTTATATCACAACATTCACAGAGTGACAAACAAAAAAACAAAAAAAACCCTCCTCCTTCAACACAATCAAGAAAACAGAAAAAACACCCAAACCACTAAGCTCAAAATCACTAATGAAGCTCTAAAAACGGATCCAAGATTTTCAACCAGTGAAGAAACTCACAATCATTCGGATCAGTGTTTCCTTCCACAACAAAAGATGAGTAAAAAACCACTACCACAATCACCACTACTGGCAAAAGGGTGAAAAGGGTGTCTTGCTTACAGCTATTTCTATTCATTTTCTGTTTTGGTTCTTGTTAGTCAAGAATTAAAGGGGTTGTGCAGAGACAGAGGTAAGAGGAAGAAGAAGAAGCATGGCGAAAGAAAGACAGGGAAATGACAAGAAGGTAACATCGTCAGTAGCGGTAGGTGTCACCATCGTTAAGAGACTCTCCGATTCCAAGCATTCCTTTTAATGAAGAGAGAGAGAAAAATTTATACAAGAAGACTCCACTGGCAGTGTGTATCTATAGGTGTCGGCGAAAAATCGATAAAAAGATTAGAGAAACTACTACTGTAGTTTGTAGTAGCTTTAATTAGAGAACTCCGCCTAATTGAGCTTCTTTAAATTACACATAGTAAGTGGTCTCAAACTTTTATATGATATAAAATATTTATTAAAAATTTGAAAAAAAGGATAGAAAATACCTCTAAACTTAAAGAAAATTTAGAGGTATATTTCACGTAAAGTCAATGTTGTATTAAAATTCAATTAGTCAAGTAAAATAGTATTTTTAAGACTGTTAATAGTTCAAAATAAAATTAATAATTCTCCCCTAATTTAGGTGTGTTTTCAATATTTCTCTCTAACCTCTTGCTATTTCTTTTAATCAATTTTGATATTTTAAACTAGTGCGTAGAAAATAATTTCTCTTGTCTTTAAAAACAATATGTTATTGTTGTTAAATTATAACTGGTCTCAATTCCAATCAAAATGATCCATAGGCCTCCTTAGAATTTAAATTTCAAAATTAATTAATATAGATTTTTAAAATTATTTCTACAGACTTTTATATTAATTTTTACCATGCTTTATATAAAATACATAATTAAAATAGCATTTGTTACAAACTGTAACCAAATATCACAAATGCACGTAAAAAATGCAATAGGTTAAACAAACATATAAAATGAAAGTAATGTGGAGAATTCATACGGCCGACCAAAATAATTTATAATTAAAGGCACTATATATAGTACTATATTTTTGTCGTTTACAATACAGAATTATAACTCTATAAAAGTTAGATGGTGTAATATTTATTAGTACCTCCGTCCACTTTTAATTTTTATAATTTCTGTTTTAGAGTCAAATGATAATAATTTTGATTAAAATGTTATGATATATTTTTTCATTATATTGATATGCAAAAAATTAAAATTTATAGTACTTTTCGTATAGTTTTTTAATATCTAATTTTTTTTTGAAAAAAATAATCAAATTAATGTAATCAAATTTAACTTTAAAAATTAATCAAATTAGCTTTTGAAAAGCGCAACATAGCAATTAAAAATGAACAGAGGGAGTAGAATTCCAAAGAAAGGTGATGAAGTGACATGGAAATTTGCCTTTGCATGCTTTATGGTGCTTATTAAGAGTAATTAATTTTTTAAAATTAAGAAATTTATGTTTGAATATGGGGTGTTTTTGTTAGGGAGGAAAATATACATTTCTTTATTTAATTGATTAAGATACTTTCTCTAGATAAATAAGCTCCTAAAAAATGAGAAAAATATTTTTTTCTCATGAAAATAGTAAAATGCAGGTTCACTTTCCTTCGTCACTGTCTTCTCTCCACTCACCCATCACCCCTAACCTCGAGCTTTCAACCATCTCTCCTCCATTACCCCCAAACCCCTACTTTCCATTATCCTATATAAATGTTATTGAAATAATATTTTTTTATTTACTTATCAAATATTTAAATATAAATATAAAATTCATTTGTTTTTCAAAAAAAAAATTGTCGTCCTACAAAACACATTACACACCTCGCTTTGCTCATGAAAGGGAGTAATTTGTTCTCAGTAATTTTTAAGATGTATTTTTTTTTTTCATGATGAAAAAAAATCTCTTGCTAAAAAATAATACTTAATTCAATTACTAGTTCAGCCAATAGCTTAAAACTGAAAGACAGTCATCAGATATATATTCTATATACCATCTATATGCATATCGACTAGAAAAAATAAACATAAATCTGAAGGCTATTTGTGTAAAAGTTTTGTATGAAATAGGAAGTCAACCTGCAAGTAACATCTTCGCTAGGGAAAATGGATATTACTTTAAAGGGATGATGTTTTTAGTGTACGAAAGTACCCCTCAATGTAGAGGCTTACTGTTAATGTGCGATTTAATTACCGACAGCAGTATTTGGAATAATAAAAATAAATAAATGGGGTATGAATGGGCATGTGGAATAGGACTAGACTTTCTTTCAGGGGGGTTTATTCAAACTTTGAAAGGGACTAAATTGTAGTGATGTGAGTTTGGAGGGGTATCTTTTTGGTATTATTATAACTTTTTCTTCTAATTTCCACATCTTTGACTTCCTTTAATTGATTTATTTTAGATTTGACTTCCTTTAATTTGTTGGAAAAGCAAATTGTGGTCCATCAAATCATCCTAAAAAAATTTGGCTTTAACTTATATTTATGTTTTCAATTTTTGGTGTATATAAATATATACTTAAATTTGTATACAATTACATAAGTAGACACACATGTTTTACGTGACATAATACTCATAGTACGCCACGTAGGATACAAAAAATTGACATGTAAAACGTCATGTAGGAAAATTGTGTCTATTTATTTAATTTTAAACAATTTTAAGTGTGTACTTACGCACACCCAAAATTTAAAGGTCATGATTGTCTGCTGAAGCCAAGTTAAGGATCATGTTTATGTATTATGCCTAATAAATAAAAAGGAGTTTTAAGTTTCATGCACTATATATTTCATGTAAATATTCTTAAAATACAAAATTTGAAATTTTAAAACTAAATTATATGTTACATGCTATAACATGTAAGATGACTTGATCGATAGTATTAATTTTTTTTAAAATATTTTGTTCATTTTAAAATAAGTGGTGTTTATCTTTTTGTGTTATTTCAAAATAAATGGTATTTTTACCTTCAAGAAGGTATTGATGATATTTTTTCATTTTTTCCTAATAAAGAGAGTTATACGTAATTAAAAAATAAATACTAAAGTGCTAACGTCTTTTTCGAAGTATTTATTACGGATAATTTAGCAAAGATATATTTTACTTCTTTTTAGGAAAGATTTTCTTTTTAAAGAAGTAGTGCCTACATTTAAAACACCAAAGCACTTGGTGATTAATTAGAAGATTGATAGGAAAATTTTAAAATCCATGAAGTAGAGTTGTTGAAGATTCTTTGAGTATGAATTTTACAAGTGTTTTCTTCAAGTGTAAACAAGATTGTAACTTTTGAACCGATGATGATTTGACATATTTGGCGATCTTTTCTTGAATCATTTATAAGTTTTTAATAATATTACCGCTATTTATATTAAATTATATTAATTTATTATAATTAAATATTTTAATGGGTGAAAATACATGTCAATTACGCATATTTAGTATTAACATATTATGTATAAACGCACCTCACACATTTATTAATTTGGTGTAAACATTATAAGGATGAATTCAACGGTACTACAACGGCATGGAGTATAAATTATGTGTAAAATCTATTGAAATTGTAATAAACAATAGATATGAATTCACAATTTTAAAAATATAATAAACTTAACAGTATGAACCTTAACTATTAAATTCATAAAATTTAAATCTTAAATTCGGATGCCCCTCAATTATTATCGCAATACAATTGTATACTTATCACATGCTAAATACTTGTGTGATTATGCACTACTAGCTTAATTATGCAGTTTAATTTGAACTAATTAAATTAAATAAAAACTACTAGAATTGTCGGTACCGATAATATAGTAGGAGTTGAAGGAACTTAAGAAATTTTTTGTATTCAACTTTATATGAATACCATACACCAATAAATATTACGACAGAGTGGTAAATTTTGTTCTTAATTAGAAATTTTAAGTTCAATTCTTATTAAGTAAATCGTTTAAATATTGAGTGAAAAATAAAATAAAAAAATAATAATACTATACTAACCTACAATATTTTTTTATTTTTTATTTTTCACTTGATTTCCATAGTTTATTAAATTTGAATCAGACAATGCATGGCTCATTTAGGAGTGGTGCACCCAACAAATTTTCTTCATACGCTCGAATCCGAGACGTTCTCCGAATAAAAATAACATAGTCCATCACTGCATCACAACCCATGTTAGTTACAATTTATGCTATTAGCTTAGATTAGATTAGAAAAGAAAATAGAAGATGTTCATTGTCGAAGTATTTGATTCGGCATAATTACTAGCTAGTCTACCTTATTGTACTATGTATAGGTTTGGAACCGACTATGCTTTATAATTATATAATATAATAAATACATCCTATGTCAAGTCCGATTATGTGGTCAATTAATTAGGTTACGTTCACGTCGGAAGTTTTACCTTATTAGAGTAAAATATATATTTTAATTACGTTTACGTCGAAAGTTTTAACAGATTAAAACAAAATATTATTTCTATGGTTCGAATCTAATAAGTAAAAGTGGAGTTTTCCAAAATCGCTAACCTAAAAATATTAAGACTATTTTTTAAATATCATTTAGCTACATCGATTAATATAATCTAGATCGATGGGAGAAGATTGAAATATTATTTTATTTTACGATGATGAAACGTTTCCTTTTTTACTGTAGTTTATTTTGATGGACTTATATTTACATTTACGTAAGTAGGAGGAGACAGGAACCTTTTTGTTGACTTGAAATTAGAGGCAGCATCACAATTCACAAATTAGATTCCAATATTCTAAGACCATATATAAAGCAACAAACTAGTGTGCCTTTTTAGATTCCATCTTTTAATTATTTATAAACTCTTCAATGTCTTTTAAACAAAAATACGTTTTTATTAATGTTAATTGTTTAGTGCTTATCCGAAGAAAAGAAAAGGATCAACTTACTTTTGCAAAGAATTTTAAAAATTTTACTTTGTGGTACTGCATTTTTTTCACCAAACAAATAAGATATTAAATAAAGAAAAAGTAAGAAGACAACAATAAAGAATCTACCTACAAATTGAATAACTCACATAAAAGCCTCTGCCAAATTATGAGTGTTATCTGGAGGACATTAAATTGAAATAGAACAGAAATAATTAGTGGTTAGGTTCACAATAATTAATAGCATTGGCAATGTTAAATGCCCAAAAAAATTGGCCAGAAATTTAAAAAGTTTATAATATCCTTTTATTTTAAAATAAATTGATTTTTTTTCCATTTTTAATTAAAATGTATTAAAGTTAAAAAGTTAAAAATGTTCAAAAAAGTAAAATAACATAGTGTGAAATATTTTATTTTATCATTCTGGCCAAAAGGATTTTTCCTAATAACACGAGAGTCAATTCCCTAAATGGTCACCCAAGTTTAGAGAATTGCCTTGAAATATCATTTATGTTTCACTTAGGACCAAAATATCACCCAACTATCACTATTTTCCTCCAAATATACTTAAAACTTTAAAAACTTTACTCTCTCCTAGTTGGCATGCCATGTTATTAAAGTTTTTTTTAAATGATAGACCTATTCAATTCATCAAACTCATTTAACTAAAATAATAATCTTATTATTTTAAAAATATTAACTAAAATAATAATCTTATTATTTTTAAAATATATATATATATTTGTTTATTAAGAAGAAAATTTCATACTAAAGAATCTTTTATCATAATTAAACGTTTTTTTTTATGCTATGAAAAAATAGGGTTTTAAAATATACTATACTGTCACCACTTTTGAATGCTTATAAACACAAATATTCAAAAAAAAATATTGATATACAAATCACTCATGAATGTTAACTTACATCAATTAATCATAAATTTTATAATGAATCAATAATATTAAATGTCAATTAACTATTACAATAGAATTAATTGTGTACTTTGAAATTCATGCTTACAATATTTAAAAAAAATAAATAAATAGAAAGTGACTAATATTATTACTAATTTATTTCCCCCCCCCCCCCAAAAAAAAAATAAT
>NW_006239023.1:1370310-1382513 GCF_000226075.1 Solanum tuberosum | reverse complement strand
TTTTCCCCCCCCCCCCCCCAAAAAAATAATAATATAATAATACCTCAAAAGTCTCCTTCTATTCTAGTTGATATATCATGTCATTAAATCATCATTTTTTTTAAAGAATAATACACCTATTCAATTCATTAAATTTATGCCTCTACATAACAAATATATAAATTACGTGAGAATTTATGAAGATTATAAAAAAATACTTTTAAAATACCTAATTCCTTCATATTTTTCTACCAAACAAAATTCAATGAATTTTTTTTGTGTGAAATTGTTACCTGAGAATTTTTGAAATCTCCAATTAAATTATTTGAACATTTTAAGTAATTTTTTTCATAAAAGTATTCAACTAAATTTGTAAGGTTGACAAAATAGTTGGTAAAAAGGAGAAATTTATTATTTAATTTTGATCAGTGATTTATATATCAATATTTTTGAATATTTGTGTTTATAAGTATTCAAAATTGATGACATTATAGTAAGTTTTTTTTTAAAAAAAATATTCTTCATAGCATAAAAAAATAAAAAGTTAATTATGATAAAAGAATTTTTAAGTATGAAAAATTTCTTCTCAATAAACTAATATATATATATATATAAAATTAAAAAAACAGTAAGATCATTATTTTAGTTAATTGAGTTTGATGAATTAAATAAGTCTATTATTTAAAAAAAGCCTTTCAATGACATGGCATGCCAACTAGGAGAAAGTGGGGCTTTTGAAGTGGTAAGTATATTTGAAGAAAAATAGTGATAGTTGAGTGATATTTTGATCCTAAATGAAACATAAATGATATTCCAAGGCAATTCCATAAACTTGAGTGACCATTTAGAGAATTGACTCATAACACGACGTACCAAAATATTTTTCCATCTAAAGTTTTAGCCAACTGGCTAAAGGGTCTCATTACCAATGATCGAAAAGAAGTTGCAACAAATATTTCATTTTCTTAAGTTTCGGAGAATTGTTTTCTCTAGTAACATATATGTGCATGCATGAGACACAGTTGTATTAATTACATGTTAAATTTTAAAGAGATTAACTTATATCCACTGACAGTGGACAAAAAAAATTACACCATCAGTGTATTTTTAGAAATATTTATTTTTTAATATTTATTTATTATTAATATTTAAATAATAATAATAAAAAGTATTATATGGTAACTTGAACTCTAAATTATTTATAGGAGTTTGTTTAGAATTCTTCTTTGGTTGCTAAAGATAAGAAGATGTTTTCACTGCTTTCTTGTCCTCATTATTTTTACCTCATTCTCCATTGACACCATTAAAGCAATTTGAGACAATCAATGGTAACTTATTACTCTTTTTTGTCCTTTTTAAAATTTAGACTAACTAATCTCATAAAAAATATATTCATAACTTATTAAGTTTTCTTTCTAACTTGAAAAAGTTTTTGAATAAGTGCTTCCATTGCACTGATGGTGTAATTTTTTTTGTCCACTGTAAATGGATATAAGTTAATCTTAATTTTAAATCTTGCAATAATCAAAATAGATTTTTCTAAGATCATTCATTGATCCAATGATCCTCGATTATAACAACACAATCATGTTTTAATGCTAAATGGCCAAAAACTTTGGTCAGAAATTTAAAAAGTCTATAATACCTTTTTAATTTTAAAATAAACTGATCTTTTTTCCATTTTTTAATTAAAAGGTATTAAAGTTAAAAGAGTAAAAATATTCTAAAACGTTAAATAACATAATGTGAAATGTGTTATTTTACCATTCTGGGCAAAAAAAAATTTCCTTATCAGATTATCTAGTTAGGTCTGTAAAGCATCTCTTTAACTGCAAGTTAGGTCTACTATTTTTTTTAGCAATAACCATGTTCTGTGTTTTGATAATTTTGACTTAAATCGAACATGTTGTAAATTGACAAAAAACTCACTTAATGTACATCGGAAAATTAAATACATGTAACACCTCATTAATTATTTAAATTGTTAGAAATTAAACACTTTGATTTCTTTATTAATGTATTTCAGCACAATATTATTCAATCACTTATTTTTCCGGGTAGAAGTATTCCTTTGAAATACTACTTCAAAAAATAAGATGCTCATAATAAAGGGAATCAAAAAAAGAAAAAAATTACTAGGGTAAGAAAAGAATCATATGTGACTGTTATATTGGATAAATTAAATCTTAAGTTTTTTTTTTTTTTAATTACATAAATGGTAGCGAGAAAAAAAATGACAAAGAAGATTACTAGGAGGAAAATCAAACCTTAACGAATAAGATGAAAATTCAATAACAGATCAACTGAGTTATTAAAATTTTTTGAAATCCTAAGTTGTTATTAATGGAAGTGGGAAAAAAATCAAGTAGCTAGGGGTCAAATTTTTTTTATGGTAGCAGGTGTAACGTTCCATCATATTGTCAATTTGTCAATCAATTATTCAATTATTGCCCAATCACTGTTAAGTTCTCCTTCACTTATTACTTGACACATATTATCAAAATTTAGCTGAAAACTTAATATAAAATAAAAGTGGTAGATAGGGAAACAGTTCAACAACATGTGATACTATTACCATATTTTTATTTTAGAATAGTGGATAAATTGTTTCTCACAACAAAGCATTTCATTGATTGGAACATCAAATTATATATGCTACTTAATTAGTTTTGATTAATACAATTTAATGAGAATTTAGGCAAGTAGGTAGAGGAAATATATATAAGTTTTTCTTAAAATAAAGAACTATGTTACTTTTGTTTTAATTAATCAATATTTCTTAGATTAATGAGCATTTATTTGGCATTGTATTCAATACTTTGAAATGATATACATACAGAATCTTAAACTACTTGTTTTTATTTTTATTTTCTGGAAGAGTAGTTCATGGACAACTAAGTTGGCTGGTACACTCAATATATAATATAGTTATATAACTAACATTAAAAATAATTACTATATTTTATTGGGCTAAAAAGTTTGATGGTGATATATTTATTGAAGTGCGTTGACCAATTGACCATCAAATAAAATCTCCATTATGCCACTTAAGTTACGTTATGTATTAGTAGTTGTGGATATTTCTCTGTCTGAAACTATATTTTATCTTCGTTGTGTCATTTTCGGTTGCTAAGATGTTGACGGTTTATGAATTTCACAATAGCTGAATATAGGGATGAATATTAATAAGACATTCATTGGTAAATTGATTATCTCTATATTAATAATTTTTAAATATACATAAATTTATAATTAAAAATCTATTAATCAATAATAGTAATAACAAGTTATTCTTTAATATAATTCTGGTACGAATACGCCAAACAAGAGTTCTGTTTTGCAAAAAATTAAAATGATGGCTTATATTTTACAAAATATAAACTTATGAGACAAGTTTTACATTATTTTTTTTGAAAAAATTGAGATTTAAAATCATGATCCTAAATTACATATATCTTAATGCTGACTTGAAATCATGATTTCATATCGCATATCTAAATGCAAATTAAGTTATACACACATAGTTGTACCACATATATGTATAGTTTTTAGAAGAATGAATACACAATGAAAACTCTGTTTTTTCCTGTTCGTCTAATTTTAAGAGCAACAGACGAAATGTACGAAAACTGGAGTTTGTGGGTCAGATATCCACTAAATTTAATTTGTCGTATTGTTCAACCACAAACAAAACGCAGCCCCTTTTTCCTTCAAATCAATTTTTCTTTATATATATTACAGACAAAAATGAGCTCATGAGCTCCATTATTCAGCTGGAAAAACACGAACATATGAATTATGAGCTGGCTTTTTTTAGACTTTTTTTTTATTTCTCACGACTAAATTCGAATTCGCACCGAAAAGTCCCACGTAAAGTGCTGGCTAACAAAAGCGACTCAATAAAAACATGTTTTTTCTTATTTAAATTCCCCCCTTCAACATTTACCATTGTGTCCTCTTTCCACTACGTACTACTTTGTTACGGAGACAAACCATTTATAGGAGTGGGTGCAATTTATTGTGCACATACGTACAATATTAATTAGCTAGGTCTGGTATTTGTTCGAAGTCTTTTATATATTTTTAATTATTTCTTTAGTTCACTTTTACCTATTCACTATTTCAAAAAAAAAAAAAAAAAAAACTTTGGTTGAAAATAATTCTAGAAAATAATACTTAATTAAAAAAGAGAGGTTAATTAGAGGAGCTGAAAAGGACAAACCTATTTGGTTGTTTGTGAGTTGTTAAATGTTTTAATTAGGTTGGTGGATGTAGGGCCATTAATTTAGCTGAACAATTTTAGCTGGGTTGACTTTTACTACAAAAAAATAAGTGTTAAAAAAGGATTAGCCTATAATTATTTATCATGCTTGGATAAGTATAATGATTCCATGCATAATTATGCTAAGCACTCCATATATGTCACCTGAAAAACAGCAATCACGTACAATAAAAGTGAAACAAATTAGCTAAGCATGTTCCACAGTAGTACGGCTAAATGATTAATACATGCATTGCACTTTGGAAAAGCAATCGCATAAATAGAAAAATTGAAACCAACCAAATCATGAAGTGAAAAAGGCCAAACTGTACTAATATATACTTTCATACATCATGATCTTTTTTATCGATCTCGAAATCCAGAATCTAAATTATTTTACGGATCAATTCGATTTAATTCGTTGTCATATATCTTTAAGTATAAATTATAGGAACCACATATTAAAAGTACTAAATAACATCCTATCCCTTCTAGTTTTCTATTTACCAAAAATCCCTTAAAAATGTTGTTTGCGGGATACATAGTGTTTTGGACGGGATACATAAGGTTTGATACATTCCAGTTAATAGTTGTTGCGTTTAAGAAGGAAATAATAACGTAAATTTGATTTAATAACTATAAATCCCATAATTCACGCCTGACAGATTGTAAAGTTTCAATTCAATTACGTAACTGATTGATAAATTGAAATTTCAAATTAGAGCTCCTTCAGCTAACCAAATTTATCGTGACAAAGTGGATCTACATTCTAAGAACTAAAAAAAAAACAGCTTTAGACGATGAATATCACAATTTTGTTACGGCATTCTGGAATTTGGGTAAGCGATGTTAATTACGAAGGTTACAAGGTTGATGGAATTGTCGTTGGAGAATCAATTTCATTTATGAATCTAAAAGCGTTGATTTTAGCAGAGTTGGAGATCGACTGTGTTAGAAAAGATATGAAATTAGATACATCGTAGACGGAAACACATGTCCATTGAAAATCGAGAACGACATGGGTGTGAAACTTTATTTGGAAGTAAGAAGAAATGAGCCTGGAATCGGCATGTATCCGTTATGTATTGATACAACTGAGAAAATGGTTGGGGATATACATATCTTTGATTGTTCATCCGGGGAAATCATGTGCGTGGAAGGTACAGAAAGAGATAGTGAAGCTCTTGCTCTGGTCAAATCGAGAATTTGTGATTTAGATTATATTCCAGAATTGAATGCTACAAATTACATAACTGATTCCAATAGTACTGATGTGAAGACGGGCCAGTTGTATAAGGATAAAGAAACATTGATCGCTGTAATGGCGAAATATAAAATAAAGAACAACTTCAATTTCAGAGTGAAAAGATCGGATAAAAAAAGGTATTGGAATGTTTTAGCTCTAATTTGATTTGTTTTTCTTCGGTTTATGCATATAATTAATACAATTCTAGTTTCTATTGCGTTTGATACATTAGTCTAATTATTATATGTATTGTATTGATAAGTTCGTTGGTGTTTGATGATTTAAACAAATTGGTAAGTATTATGATTTTGTATTCAAATTGTTGTGTTCTTTATTAAGACAAATACATTAGTTGTGGAAAACTTTAACAGTGCTTTTGTTATATGACTTAATCTAATGAAAAAAATTGTACAGCTATGTGTTAGTTTGCTTCAGTGATGAATGTGGGTGGACTTTAAGGTCTTCGTGCAGAAAGAAATCTGATGTATTCAAAGTGAGGTACTTTAACAGTGAACATATGTGTCCGATGCGGGATATGATACTTACAAAAGTACAAGCAACAATTGGATTTATTAGTGGTGTGACTACCCACAAGTTGTTTAATCATAAACGAATTCATACACCGCAAGATGTAATTAAAGATATTCGAGCAATATATGGGGTTGAAATATCATACCAGCAAGCATGGCGTGCTAAAGAACGTGCACTGGAAATGCTAAAGGGTAAACCATCAGAAGGATATAAGCAGATGCCGAGATACATATAAATGACTAAATAATGTGTATCCAAATTCATATATAAGGATGACAAAAGACGGAAAATAATCAATTCATGTATCTTTTCATAGTACTGAGGCCATTGATAAGAGGGTTCGACTATTGCAGACCAGTAGTTGTAGTGGATGTTGCACATCTTGGCGGGGCTTACAAAGGTACTTTTGTATCAGCGAGCACACTCGATGGTGCAGGTATGACTATTGTAATACTGATGTAATTTTGAACTTTGTTTCAGTGTATAATCAGTATATCTTAGTGTAACAGTTATGTATCGTATAGTTAAATGTGTGCTGCTTTGTAAATAGGTTGCATATTACCGTTGGCATATGGTGTTGTAGACACTGAAAATGACTGTTCGTGGACATGGTTCTTCGAACAATTCAAAAATGCATTTGGCGATCGTGAAAATATGTGTATTGTATCAGATAGAAATGAAAGTATTATGAAGAGTGTAAGCATTGTATTCCCAAATGTGCCTCATTGTGCATGCATATGACATATTTGGAAGAATGTATGTTCAAAATTCAAAAGGAGTAAAAACACACTAAGTGATATATTTTACTCAATGGCAAAGGCATACAGAAAGGAAGATTTTGATAAATTAATGGCTAAGGTGGTGAAAGTTGATCATAGGGTGAAGGATTACCTTGAGGATGCTGGGTATGAGAAGTGGTCAAGAGTTCATTCAATAGTAAACAGAGGTAGAATGATGACTTCGAACATCGCAGAGTGTATCAATGGCTGCCTTGTTGATGCACGTCGATTAACTATAATAGACTTCTTGGAGGAAGCTAGACTTCTATTTGGTAGTTGAAACTGTAAAAATAGAGAAATAGCGTCATATACAAAGGACACATTGGGCCGAAGATTTGAGGAGGTATTGATTGTAAACGCATCTAAAAGTTCAAAGATGAAGGTATTTATCAATATCCATGTCTTTCTGTTTGATGTATCAGAAGCTCTGATGATTTCACTGATTTGCATTGTTTGAGAAATGATATGTAAATGTCATATTATGTAATGCATCAGTAACTTCTAATTACTTTCAGGTTGTTCCATCGTCTGAATATATTTTTTCTGTTTATGAAGCCGGAAGAAGATACATTGTATGCCTTGAGCGGAAAATATGTACGTGTGGAAGATTTCAACATGATGAGATACCTTGCGAACACGCAATTGCAGTTTTAAAGCACAAGAATGTTACGGATTTGCATCCATATTGCTTTGATTACTACAAGCCAGATGCATTAGAAAAAACCTACGAAGTTGCAATGGTTCCAATGCCAGATAAGGAGGATTGGACCGTTCCAGACTATGTTTTAGATGAAATTGTCTTGCCACCTAGGTACAAAAGGTTGGCTGGACGACCAAGGAATCGAAGAAAGAAAAACGCGGATGAGAAGATAACAGTGAACAAGCATTCTTGTGGGAGATGTGGACAAGAAGGTCACAACAAGAGGACTTGTACTTTCTTCCCGAAAGAGAATTGAAATAATGTTTTAAAATAGGATATTCGTGTTCGCGGTTAATAAATTCCAATTATATGTATTTTTCGCTTTAGTAGTTGGATTAAATAAAGTGTATTGTTTAAACAATTTATTTTGGTGTTCAACTAAATGCATTTGTTCATAACAGTGTGTCAATCTTATATTAAATATGTATAAATGAATGAAGTATTGATTAAATACCATGATAATGATTTAAACAAAATTAAGTGTCCCAAAATTTACTTTTGCAAACGTGTAGTCTATGTATCATATACACCACATTATGTTGTATCATATACACTGAAGACTATTAATAAAGCACACATTAAAACTCTTAAAATTGTATTTGATACAGTTATAATTTTGATATATTTTACCTTAGCAGTGTTGCAGTTCAATTTAATAGTTTGTTGTGTTATGTTTGTTGATTTACATGATGTATCATATACATTCGTGTAATTCAAGTGACTTATACATAAATGTACTTGTAATATGTGAATAAAATTCATGCATAATATACATTAAGATTTATGTATCATATACATCATTTCGTAAGTAAACTATCAGATTACTTAAAGTCAAACAGTGATGATTGTGGGGCTTAACGTTATAAAGCAACAAATGTATCTAAAGCAATATAGTGAAAACACAGAATTTTAATAAATAACAAAATATTGTACTAAGTTTTTAGAGAAACACATAAAAAAAGTGAATTTGTCTTCAAAACAAAACAACATGAAAAACTGTTCATGGAATCCCTATTAAGTACTAATCTATGTTAACGAAATCTTGTTCAGTTGGTGTTGTGAATTGACCCTTAGGCTTTGGTGGATCGTCATTCTCACTTATGTATCCACCCTTGAACTTGTCGGTTGTCGCTGCCGTATCTCCACAACAATGCTGCATATCTATTGCGAAGATAACTTGCTAGATGACCATCAGTATCAGGTGGTATAATAAGTTGGTCAGTCAAAAACTCTGTTAATGTAGCTATATAGAACCCGCAGTCCCTACAACAAAATGCAGAAAAATAATTTGTAAAAAAAACTTACACATATGATTGTAGTCAAGAATTTAAATACTTACGTGCTATCATCTTCTTGTTGCATGATGCCTTGAACGTATTCAATATTGAAAGGAATATGTGACTCCAAAAGTGTACTAGTTTGTTTGTCCTTATATGCATCAAGTTTTGACCAGATTGTCCGCTCAGTTTTTTCAAAGAAACCACTGTCAAGTAGGTAAGAAGGTAGCATCCTTGACAACTTTTTTATCTCCTCATAATGTACTTGTTTCCTTGTGCCTATAGAAGAGTCATACACGCGTATCAACCTTCGATTCAATTCAACAACAGCTAACACCCAATGGAAGTGTCCATCACAATTAACCGGAATGTAAATATCGTCCATAAGATGCCATGGTAATGCAGCTGGTATTGAAAATCCTTTCATGACGTTGGTTATTGACCTCTCATGTACAGATACAGCTACAGCACAATCAATGTGTTCTTGGGTACTAATATCATCATCAACCACATTGTTATAATAACTTTCATGGGTATTGTTGATATGTGAACTGAACAAACAATTGACTGTTATGTATCTGTATTGATTCATGCTGCGAAGTTTTGATTTTTTACGAAGGTAGTAAAAAACAACATCGATGTGCTACACAAAACATTATAAACATAATTATACATTTAAAAAGAAAATAAAGAAAATAAAATGTTAGATACTGAATTAATATGTATATAACATCTATTAATTGAATGTATCATATACATCAAGATAACTATATATGATAAATTTCCATTTAATGTAGCAGAAACATGAAATTTACATATACATGTCATATTTACCTGATCAGTCCAGCAGTTTTTGGGCTGGGATATGGCATAGAACCAATTTTTATTGGACGGATATGCAACAACATAATCCATCATTTCAAAACCCAATGAAGAGGCTTTTGCTCTGTACTTATCCTCTGTTGGTTTCCTGTTTTATAAAGTAAAAAGAAAAGATGTTATTTAAAAGTGCAACAAGATTTGTAATTTCAAAATTGAACAAATGTAGTAAAAATTATAAAACTTACTTTTTGGCATGTGTTTTGAGAAGACCTATAGTAACCCACTCAATAAACTCATCAATCAGATATGACAGGGCTCATCTTGTGATCTCACAACCTTCAAATGGAAAATTTGGATGAATTACATCCTCCATGACCTCTTTTCCTTTTTCACTTGACCCAAATGAAGTCAAATAAGGAGATTTGCAGATTTTTGAAGGCATCCTGATACGTGCAAGAGGAGTATTTGTATCGCTTCGGACAACAATCTCTGTGATTGGAATATCAGTGGGTAATTGACTCTCCGAAAGCAAACTTTGGCTGTTGGTTAACTAATGTGGATTTGCCGCACTAACTGGTTTAACAGGAATAGGCAATCTTCCTAGATCAACAATAAGTGTATGCATGACTTCTCGAGTTTCAGATGAAATTGTACCAGATGTTGTAGAATCCTATATGATTCAAATTGATAATTAAATAAGATTTGATAAACCATATGATATATAAATGATACATAAAGCATAAATTACCAATGTATAAAATGTAGCAGTATCTGACACAGACTGATTGGTGTTACGTTGAACTTTATATGACGCATCTTCGTTCATTGTTCCTTCGAAGAACTGTTGAGGTATTTGTGTTGTTGGATCATCCTGAATAACAACATATTGTACAACTTATGATACATTAAACAACATATGTATCATATACGAAGGACTGTTAATGTATCAAGACAAATTACATATAGTAGACAATCAATTTTATTTAGACACACTGATATGTATCTTGCAATGGAATGTATCATATACACACATAATTAAAAATGTAAAGTATCATACACACAAATATTTGATGTATACAAATCACACAAATAAACTGCAATGTATCATAATCACACTTATATGTATCTTGTAATGGAATGTATCATATACACATATAATTAAAAATGTAAAGTATCATACACACAAATATTTGATGTATACAAATCACACAAATAAACTGCAATGTATCATAATCACACTTATATGTATCTTGTAATGGAATGTATCATATACACATATAATTAAAAATGTAAAGTATCATACACACAAAAATTGGATGTATCATAATCACACAAGTAAACTGCAATGTATTATAATGGCACAGTTTGATGTATCACTACAAATTTGATGTATACTAATAGTCAATTTACTATGACAATAGTACCTTCTTATGCTCAGTTATTTCTGCAATATGATGAACATTTGCATCTGATGATTGAAGTTCCGAAACTTCCTTCATTTCTTGATGATTCTTCAATGTATCTTCGGTCTGTATTTTTTAAACAAGTTTTTTTCAAACAAAATATGTTACTGATAAATTGTTTAATTAGATATCCGCAATGAATAAAGTAAAAATAAACCTGATCTTTAACATCAAAACCAGATACACCAATGTCTTGGTCATTAATGGCAAAATCCATCTGTATCGGTGAGGTTGGTTGTTGATCAAACTTGCAGGTACTTGTTTGATGTCCATCATTTCCTTCTTTACCGGAAACTTCAACAATGCACGGCGTAGACTTGCTACCCAAATCCTTCATGAATTAATTTTTTTACAAAATGAGCTATGAAAGTTAAAACACACAAACAAAACAAATATACAGCACAATACCTTTGGTTGTTTGTCGTCCTCCCTATTCCTAGAATTCATCATCTCAGAGTGGATTGCCTTTATCAAATTCACAAGATACTCAAATTTACTGTCAACCTATTCAAAAAAAATTAACATTCAGTTTTATATTTATGAATAAGCAAAAAAATATAAATTAATATCATTACTTACGTATTCTTTCATATGTTGTTTCAGTTCTTCAATATCGGGATATACAGACTTATCTTTTTGGACTTGTGAAGAGACATGGGCAAAAGATACATTAGCATGTGGGGTAGGTGCTTCATCTGGCATTGAGAATGACTGGTTTAATGGCGGCCTTAACTGTTGTGACAATTCAGGTTCCGTGTAATGACCCTCCAGGTCATTTCTGTGTCTTGCCATCTGTGTGTCGTTTAGAGCGTTCCTGTAGTGATCCCAAGTCATTTATGAATTGTTGGGACTAACAATTCGGTCACCTGGTCGTTCGTTTGGTCTTAGTGCGAGTTTTTGTATTTTGGAGCTTATGAACCTTGAACGATCATTTTCGATCAAAACTTCAAGAAGATGACATCAAAATCCAATTCTGATGATTCCATCAGCTCCAGAAGGGTCATTTTAGCTAGTAGCATGGTCTACATGACTCCCGAGGTTTTCAGTGTGAGTCGGTGCGATTAGGCGTTTTAGCCTTTGAAATTTGGCTTAAGTTTGACTTTGGTCAACATTCTGAGTAAACGCGCTCGGATGAGAATTCCGTC
>NW_006239023.1:1368089-1369910 GCF_000226075.1 Solanum tuberosum | reverse complement strand
AAACAAATTTTTTTATATACAGCTAAACAAGTTTCCGGTAACTTCCGAAGCACATTTTTAAGAACTTTTTGGGTCAAATTCAAATATAATCATTTTATTAAGTTCTCGACTCCAAACTCACATATGAGGCTCTAGTTTCACTCTATCATTTTCCGGGTCGTTACAGGTATTGAAAATCCTTTCATGACGTTGGTTATTGACCTCTCATGTACAGATACAGCTACCGCACGATCAATGTGTTCTTGGGTACTAATATCATCATCAGCCACGTTGTTATAATACCTTTCATGGGTATTGTTGATATGTGAACTGAACAAATAATTGGTTGTTGTGTATCTGTATTGATTCATGCTACGAAGTTTTGATTTTTTACGAAGGTAGTAAAAAACAACATCGATGTGCTACACAAAACATTATAAACATAATTATACATTTAAAAAGAAAATAATGAAAATAAAATGTTAGATACTGAATTAATATGTATATAACACCTATTAAATGAATGTATCATATATATCAAGATAACTTTATATGATACATTTCCATTTAATGTAGCAGAAACATGAAATTTACATATACATGTCATATTTACCTGATCAGTCCAGCAGTTTTTGGGTTGGGACATGGCATAAAACCAATTTTTATTGGACGGATATGCAACAACATAATCCATCATTTCAAAAACCCAATGAAGAGGCTTTTGCTCTGTACTTATCCTCTGTTGGTTTCCTGTTTTATAAAGTGTAAAGAAAAGATGTTATTTAAAAGTGCAACAAGATTTGTAATTTCAAGATTGAACAAATGTAGTAAAAAGTATAAAACTTACTTTTTGGCATATGTTTTGAGAAGACCTGTAGTAACCCACTCAATAAACTCATCAATCAGATATGACGGTGCTTGGTTTGTGATCTCACAACCTTCAAATGGAAAATTTGGACGAATTACATCCTCTATGACCTCTTTTCCTTTTTCACTTGACCCAAATGAAGTCAAATAAGGAGATTTGCAGATTTTTGAAGGCATCCTGATACGTGCAAGAGGAGTCTTTGTATCGCTTCGGACAACAATCTCTGTGATTGGAATATCAGTGGGTAATTGACTGTCCGAAAGTAAACTTTGGCTGTTGGTTAACTCCTGTGGATTTACCGCACTAACTGGTTTAACAGGAATAGGCAATCTTCCAAGATCAGCAATAAGTGTATGCATGACTTCTCGAGTTTCAAATGATATTGTACCAGAAGTTGTAGAATCCTATATGATTCAAATTGATAATTAAATAAGATTTGATAAACAATATGATATATAAATGATACATAAAACATAAATTATCGATGTATCAAATGTAGCAGTATTTGGCACAGACTGATTGGTGTTACTTTGAACTTTATATGAAGCATCTTCGTTCATTGTTTCTTCGAAGAACTGTTGAGGCATTTGTGCTGTTGGATCATCCTAAATAACAACATATTGTACAATTTAGGATACATTAAACAATATATGTAGCATATACAAAGGACTGTTAATGTATCAAGACAGATTACATATAGTAGACAATCAATTTTATTTAGGCACACTGATATGTATCTTGCAATGGAATGTATCATATACACACATAATTAAAAATGTAAAGTATCATACACACAAAAAGTTGATGTATACAAATCAGACAAATAAACTGCAATGTATCATAATCACACTGGTATGTATCTTGTAACGAAATGTATCATATACACACATAATTAAAAATGTAAAGTATCATACACACAAAAGTTGGATGTATCATAATTGTTGACACCCAATTTTGACCCTCCTTCCTTCTAA
>NW_006239023.1:1366447-1367989 GCF_000226075.1 Solanum tuberosum | reverse complement strand
CGGTTTATTATAAAATTTTAATATTCCTCCGAAGAAGTTGGGGCATAATTTTGGCACATAACCGAGTTGGAAGCATACACAAGTTTACAAAGGATAATGAACAAGTTGAAGTCAAAAATTTGATGCTCGACATGAGTCAACCTTTCTCCAAATAAATTTTTCTACTCCAAATCAATTTCCTTTCCTTATATTTCCAACGTTAGAGCCCACTAGCTAATACTTTTCTCTCGTCCATTCGCTTTAAAACTTAAATCGTTGCCTTAAGCCTAAAGTTCATATTTTACAAAAGCACATGCATAATCTATTTTATCTAATGTTTATTATTTTTGCATATATTCTCATGCACTAACTATTATTTTTTTAGTTCGTTTCTTCTTTAGAGGTTGCCTAGCATTGAACACTGTTTTGGCTGCGAATCTGTATAAAGGACGAAACTACAATGGAAAACGAATTGAAAGCATTCAACAACGGCATGGGATTTGTGCAAGCACAAAATGATGATTGTAAGAAGAATGTGGTTCAAAGAAATAATTTGGTCAATTTGGAAACTACCTTTAGCCTTCTTCCTACCACCACCAAAGCTTCCAGCTCAACTCAGAATATTTGTCTAACCATATCTCCTCACCCAGCTTCTACCTATGCAATCCCTTCACAAATGCCATCAGTATACACTATCAATCCCAATAACTTTCAAGTCACCATGATGCCAAATATCCATCCTCCCGCAATTGTATTTCCTTTAAATGAAAACAAGCATGACCAATTAGCCACTCATTTATATTCTAGATGTGAGAGAGATATTCAGTCAACTTGCCATGAAGATTTGGGAAAAGAGCTCCTCAATCTGAGAGAAGCTTTTGATGAGAAGTTGCGCTCAAGAATTTGTCAGAGTTTGAAGTATGAGAATTTATGTGTGCATCCAAATGTTGAACTTCCGCCAGGGTATACGGTACCTAAGTTCAATACTTTAAATGGGAAAGGAGATCCCATCGCTCACTTAAAAGACTATTGTAGCAGATTAATTGGTATTGGACATGTTGAAGCCATACGAATGAGATTATTCATTCAAAGTTTATCAGGATTGGCACTTTCTTGGTACACTAAGCAAGACTTTAGCAAATGGCATACATGGGAAGATATGGCTCGTGACTTTGTAAAGCAATACGAGTTCAATAATGGAGATGAATTGCATATAGCTGATTTGCTCAAACTGAAGAAATTGTCGCATGAATCTTTTCAAGAATATGCCATACGATGGAGGTTAGAGGCGTCAAAAATACATCCTTCGTTGTCCGAAGAGGAATTGATCTCAACCTTCATCCATGTTCAAGAAGGGCTATATTATGAAAAGTTGCTTGGAACTTGTGCACGCAACTTCTCTGATTTGATCAAGGTTGGCAAAGAGATTGAAAATGGTATTCAAGGAGGAAGAATTGTAACCAACTCACCAGCAAAAGTTGTCCAACAAAATTTCCAAGCAAAAATACCAGTAAATCTGCAAAGCAAAATGAGAGAAAACAACTTATTCATGACTATGCAACA
>NW_006239023.1:1361130-1365185 GCF_000226075.1 Solanum tuberosum | reverse complement strand
TTGCACAAAATTCATATTTGTAAGTTTGCATCACATTGGGTTAGTCCACCCCAAAATAGGACATATCGGGTTTTTCCACCCTCTAATAGGATATGTTGGGTTCGTCCACCCTAAAATGGGACATCGGGTTTTTCCACCCTAAAATAGAATGCATTGGGTTCCTTCACCCTAAAATAGAAGATATCGGGTTCATCCACCCTCAAATAGGACATGTTGGGTTAGTCTTCCCTCCAATAAGACATTTTAATCTCATTTGTCTCTAGTGAGACATCTCGCAATGCTTTAATTATTTATTTATTGTACCGCATGCTATCCCCTAAATTTCTTGCAAAGCTTACCTGTCTCTAATGAGACATCTCGCAATGCTTTAGTTATCTATTTATTTTTACATATGCACTGCATGCTATCTTTTCAATTCATTGAAAAGCTTATCCCTCTCTAATGAGACATCCCGCAATGCATTAATTATTTATTTTATACATATGAGCAATGCATGCTATCTTTTAAATTTCTTGAGAAGCTTATCGATCTCTAATGAGATATTACGCAATGTCCTAATTATTTTTATCATGCACTGTAAGCATTTTAAATTTCTTGAAAAATTCAGTTACATATCTATGTCTCTTCTACTAACGAGACTTGCAGGCGCATAATTTGAAGCAGTTATTTAAGTTCAAAGAAAATGCAATATATTCGATTAATTTCATCTGGAGCTTTGGTTCCGAAAGGAAGCATCTTTCTTATTATATTTGTCTAAGATATTTATTTATATTTCTAGCTTTATGTTATTTCTAACATTTTTATCTAGATTTGGCAGAAAACACAATATACATGCAGCAACAAGAGACACAATGCAACGTGGAACTTTATCTAAGCAGTGAACTGGGGCAATTTGTTGAGAAAGTCAAGCTTTCCAACAAAGGTCAAAGGTCTACCTCGAACTTGCTCGACTCTACTCTCGAATATTCTCCTCGATCACAATACCTAATAACATCATAATTCAATACTGGGGCAACTAAGCTTGCGATTATCTTGTTTCCAAAATCCTCTACCTTATCAGTTATCCAATGTTCAGATTGTCAAATTCCCTCCAAGGTTGTATTTGTTGGCTGGGACAAAATTGGCTATTACGTCAACTTCTTTGCCCAAAAACTCTTACATCGTTTCTGGTCAAAGAGGGACAAGTTGTTGACACCCAATTTTGACCCTCCTTCCTTCTAATTTATTGTTTTTAAGCTTCTAATTTAATACCATATAAAATTATCCTTCTCACAACTATTTTTATCACTACGACTATATATCTTCTAAAATTATTAGTTTCATTATCAAAATTACTAATATTATCTTTTACACCTCTTTTCTTAAATAGTCGATTGTTGTCATTTTATTTCAAATTTCCTAATTTAATTATAAATCCATTTTCTTGTATCTATATTTTATATTAGCATAAAGTCGTGATATATTCTTATTTTATAAACTAGTAATTGTCATCTTACAATATATGTTGTATTAGTTATTAAGTAAGAAGCCCAAAATTAATTCAAAAGGAAAAGGCTGAGAAATTCGGCCCAAAAGCCTTAAATCATATAAAACTTTCAACCCTTATTTTATATCTGCATATGTCCAGAAATAGCCCAAATTTCGGCCCAAAAACCCATATATTCGGACCAAACTAACCCATTCATTCCAGCACACCTTGGCCCATTTTTTGGCCCAAATGTTTCAACCAAATTCAAGTAAACCTAATCCAAAACTCATTAGCCACCTAATACGATTTTCTCCCTATTCTATTTTTGAAAAGTATTCAAGTGCATACCATGGAGAATCAGAATAGTACGTGCCATTTTTGTGAAAAAACTCGTTTCTCTCTTCGTCTCTTGCTGGCAACTCACATGGTGACCAGCCATCTATCTTCTTCTTGGTCAAAGATAGCCGTTGGACGAAAAGAGCCAAACTTTGCTTTAAAGAGAATCAGATTTTGTACAGAGAAAGAGGACTCTTCAGAGTTCAAAACTTTGATTTCAAATCTCTCTTTGACCTGCGTCTTGGAGCCAAAATATATTCAAATTTCAGTCTCAATCCTAAACCTAGTCTTCACCTATAAATACATCCTTATATCTTTAGCAAAAAAAAAAAAAAAGGATTTTTCAGCCTCCAAAGAAGCCTTGGCATTCATTCTTAAAAAGCTTTTCCTTGCACCATAGCATTGTTTAACTACTATTTTCTTTTCTAAAATATTGTCTTTGCATCCTTCTTTAAATCTCGATCGAAACTCAAGTTTCAAGCTTGCTTGAGTTCGTTATTGTTCGAATATAGACATTTGATCGAAACAGCCCCGTTCACTGCCCTATAGCAGGTGACATTCTCTTTTTCTTCCTCTGTTTTGTTTCTGTGGGAAAATGTTATGTTACTCTAACAAATTTGTATGTAGAGAGTAATTCCTGCCTAGTTTAACTGTATTCAAAGTTATTTGATAATTGTATTTGTGTTTTCGTTTGAGATATAAATTTATTTATTACATGGAAATGGTTGTATTTTAGGTCATATACATTAATTCTTACTCCAAGTTCTGATCATTTGATATATGTATGCATTCCTATGTAAAAACGTGTTCAAGGAATATAATATTTGTTTTGTTTTAGTTAAAATATGGTACAGACCATATCATTATTTTTTTAAAAAAATATAAGCTCTAATCGCGGATACACTACAGCAGCTTCGCACCCTGTATCTTATAAGCTTTTAAGTTTCTCTCAAATTCTACTCGAACTAATATTATTTAGTTCGCTATTATTATATGTTGATTGTTAAAAAATGTGTTTGTATCCTTTTGAGATTTATACAGATCAGAAATTGTTTTCCCCTCATTTACTAGACCTTGAGTTTAAAGAATGGCTTAGCTTTGGATTTAAATATTTTGTTAATGACTTAGTCTCATAGTTCGATTTATATGGGTTGTGTTGTTGCTGTTTCGTTCTCAGTTTAAATGATTTATTTCGTGTGCTTATATGTTAAAATTTCAATGTTCATATTTTCCTATGTATAGCATGCTTAAGGAAGATGACTGTAAAATATATAAAAAATGGTTAGCAACTAAGTGCTCTCTTATTAAGAGTTACGTCTGTAGGAATTCTCGTGCAACTTACTTTTTGCATACAAGTACTAACTTATGTTTTGTGCTCTTTTGTTAATTGTATTGTGTATGTATTTTGTTTTTATTTTTTTTAGTTTAAGTAATAGTATTACAGCATGTATAAATCTGGAAAACTTATGGCATAAGTATTTTTTTTTAATTCAAGTCTTTAACGAGTAGTTCGTTTGTAGCTTAAATATGAGGGGTTGTGTATTGTTTTTTTTTGTGCCTTAAAGGCGTCGTAGTAGTTTGCTTTGAGATTTGTTCCGCATTTGCATGTTTTCATGTTTTGGATGGTATTTTCGTTATGCTATTTAACTCAATTCTATTTCTAGTTTATTCGATATCGAGTAAGGTTTAATTGTCTTACCAATTCTTTTTTACCCTCTCTTTATTTACATGTACACTTTGGAGCAAAATGGAGTCTTTGATTCAAGACTCTAGCAAATTACCGAGTCTCATAGACTCAACATTATCCTCACACCCGCACATGGAATCTTCACTACATCTTTGACCATTCGAAATTGCAAGCAAAACAAGTGGTCCTATCTTGGAGTCACCTATCGCTACTTACATTTTGCATTATTTGTTTGTGTTTTCTTTCAATTTATACTTGCTTGTGTGATTTATATATTTCTAGTTCGGATTCATAATAGTTGACTTAATATAGATGTTTGGGTTTGGGTACCTTTAGTTAGAAACAACCTTTATAGTTACTTTAGCTTTTTTTTTTTAAAACACTTCTTTTGCACCATTTTAAACTCACTAATTTATTAAGTTTTGTTCAAACTTGGCAATATCTTTCAAAGAAAAAATATATTGTTCTAAACTCTTATTTTTCTTAAACTTTTTCTAAAGAGAGCATCTTGTCGGTTAATGAGCAAATGCTTTTTTTTTTTTTTTTTTTTTTTTTATTTTCTTT
>NW_006239023.1:1340934-1360643 GCF_000226075.1 Solanum tuberosum | reverse complement strand
TCTAAACTCTTATTTTTCTAAAACTTGTTCTAAAGGGAGCATCTTGTCGGTTAATGAGCAAATGTCTATTTTTTAATTACCCATTTCTAGCCATGGATTTGTCTAAATTGATCTAAATAAATTACTCTTTCTTAAATCTTTTTCATTCTAATAAATTGCAAAAGAGCTTTTAAAATAAAAGATGTTTTCCAACTTGGTTATTCAATTACTTAATCTTTGGCACTCATATCTTTCTTTTAAATTTAATTAACCTAAGTTTGGCCGGTTAACCGCTTTTAACGGATCTTAAAGGATGCCTTATCCCTTCCCTTTAGGATAATTAGAACTCTTACCTAGAATTTTAAGTTTAGTAGACCTTTTAATTGAAGTCATTTTAATATTACTTAGTTCAATATTTAGGTGTCCTAATTCACCGTAATAATTAGGTGGCGACTTCTTAAGTTAGTTAATAATTTGGAAATCACCAATATGTTGTACATGTTTTGACCTCGAGTTAAAATGGGGTATAACAATAATCACACAAGTAAACTGCAATGTATTATAAAGGCACATTTTGATGTATCACTACAAAGTTGATGTATACTAATAATCAATTTACGATGATAATAATACCTTCTTATGCTCAGTTGTTTCTACAGTATGATGAACATTTGCATCTAATGATTGAAGTTCTGAAACTTCCTTCATTTCTTGATGATTCTTCAATGTATCTTCAGTCTGTATTTTTTAAACAAGTTTTTTTCAAACAAAATATGTTACTAATAAATTGTTTAATTAGATATCCGCAATGAATAAAGTAAAATAAAGCTGATCTTCAACATCAAAATCAGATACACCAATATCTTGGTCATTAATGGAAAAACCCATTTGTATCGGTGAGGTTGGTTCTTGATCAAACTTACAGGTACTTGTTTGATGTCCATCATTGCCTTCTTTACCGGAAACTTCAACAATGCACCGCGTAGACTTGCCGCCCAAATCCTTCATAAATTAAATTTTTAACAAAATGAGCTATGAAAGTTAAAACACACAAACAAAACAGCTATACAACACAGTACCTTTGGTTGTTTGTTGTCCTGCATATTTCTAGAATTCATCATCTTAGAGTGGTTTGCCTTTATCAAATTCACAAGATACTCAAATTTACTGTCCACCTATTAAAAAAAAATTAACATTCAGTTTTATATTTATGAATAAGCAAAAAAATATAAATTAATGTCATTACTTACGTATTCCTTCATATGTTGTTTCAGTTCTTCAATATCGGGATATACAGACTTATCTTTTTGGACTTGTGAAGAGACATGGGCAAAAGATACATTAGCAGGTGGGGTAGGCGCTTCATCCGGCATTGAGAATGACTGGTTTAATGGCGGCCTTAACTGCTCTGACAATTCAGGTTTCGACACCTTTGTTTTAGGTGTATCAATTTTCTTTCTCCTTTTGGGTGGTGGTGGAGATGATGTACCAGACACACGTGATGATTTTCTCAATAAATGATGAGGAGGGCTTGTTGAGAAATTCTCAAAACCTGAAGTGGAAGCCTTTGTTTGCACTTTGTTTGGCAGCACTGCTGTTGTGGATGGTTCAGGAGTATGAGCATCTTGAATATCGGGTAAATCAAGGGCATCAACTTCATCTTGTGTTGGTACAATGTTTGAACATGCATTCTGCATTTTAAAATGGTTGAATGTTATACATATTATGTATCATACAACAATTGTTATTTACAAAAAAAAATAGAAAGCTTATTGAAAAACAGTTAATTGCAAATTTAAAAGTAATGTTACCTCGGAGAAAATGCTGGACATAAACTTTTCGTATTTTGGCTTTACAGCCACGACAGTCCAATTACAAATCCTAGGAATACCATTCGCTACTTTAACAACAATATCTGGATTTACACTAGATGCACATTCGTAAGTCCATACATTGAGTGCAGAAGGCATACCAAATAAGCGATACATTTGTTTGCTTTGGTTGAAGTCTTGCCTGAGTGATGTAATTAGCTTATCGAATGCAATCTTTCCCCAAGGATACAATTCATACGTACCATCTTCGACCATTAGAAATTCTTCAATCTTTATAGAGGTCTCACCAAGATGGCATAACATGAAAGTATTGATGAAGTATAAGATTGTCATCTGAACGGCGTCCTGTGTGGTATCCCAATTACCCATTACAAAACGTTGTATCAAGCGACTCTTGGTTATACCTGCAGTTGAATCAGGGAAATACCTTTGTAGTAACCGGCTCGAAGTGGATTTCGGTTATGAAAAATCTGCCACATTTCCTTTGCATTTAAGGCTAGTTACAATGGCAAATTCCTTTATACCAAACTGCAATACAGTCCCGTTAGCATGTCGAACATGCAATACATCTTTGTTATCGTGTTGCACCTCCAACAACAACAAGCACTTAGTAATCTGGCCTTGGAAATTACATTTCGGAATGTTCAAATATGGTCCAAAGATTGTATTCTTGAACATTTCAACGCCTTCTTCATTTATGGACTTATTTATTTCATTCACAAAATCAAAATTAAACGTTGCTCCAAATCTCAATGGATGTGCTGATATTTTTTTGATAACATAATTCATGCCCTGTTTATACAAAAAAACAAAATATATAATTGTACTTGTCTAATCTCAAACAAATGATGTAATTAAGAGAGAATGATACATTGAATATAATCTGTAAATTCAATAAATACATTATAGTTTTATAATGACATCATATCAAACACGTCGTCAAATGCATAAGATACACGAGTAATTAACATCAGCCCACCCAACAAATACTTGAATTATTTTCAGGAACAAACTGTAAAGGTAAATACATTATAGTTTTATAATGACATCATATCAAACACGTCGTCAAATGCATAAGATACATGAGTAAATTAACATCAGCCCAACCAACAAAATACTTGAATTATTTTCAGGAACAAACTATAAAGGTAAATACATTATGGTTTTATAATGACATCATATCAAACACGTCGTCAAATGCATAAGATACATGAGTAATTAACATCAGCCCACCCAACAAAATACTTGAATTATTTTCAGGAACAAACTGTAAAGGACACTAACAGTATACTAATTTTTAAGGAATTATATGAATGTATTAGATACAACATATACATCAACAAACACATGATGCTTTTACTGAATTCGAAATTAACATGATTGAAGAAACATGAATGGTAAAATTAGTGAATCTGTCTTCATTGTTAAATGACTCTTAATTCGATTTCACAAATCACATGCATCAATGTAAAACTAGGGTTTTAATGTATCAGCAAAACACTAAATTAACCGATTACAAATCGATATTGTTCTAACATACTATGAAAACATTGAATTGATAAGTAATGTATCTTCACTGAAATTGAATTTTAAAAATTTCAGTCCAAAAACAACCAACACCATAACAAAACCATAAAAATATAAAAGTTTGTTTAAACACATACCTTAGGAAGTGTGGGTCTGGAAACAACATATGTCACTTTTCTTCCCTTTTTTTTGGGGGTTTCTCGAACCTTTTTTTTTTTGTTTGACAACAATTTTGTCCTTCATTGCTAATGGGTCATGCAATCGCTTGGATCTTTTTTTAGCGCACATTTCATTATCAGAATCATATATACGATTAGGCTTAGTACGAGAAACACCAACACTATTGGATGGACCCTGTTCCATATGTATCAGTAAAAAGCACGAAGAAGACAACAATGGAGAAACTTAGAAATTGGTACAGTTGAGGATACTCTTACTGAAAATCAAATTGATTTGAAATTTGTTAAGAAGTGGAGAGATTTCAGGGATGGAATGGAAGATTTTAATTGTTAATGGGAAACATGTGTGATGACTGAAAAAAAGGAGTGAAATTTGTAATGGGAAACGTGGGTATTGGCTGAAAAAAAGGTGAGAAATCTTTATGTATCTTACAGATTTTATTAATTGGGGGAAATAAGGGATTTTTGAAGTTTTTAAAATAAGTAGGGATAAATGGATATTAAGGTAAGTAAAGGAGTGTAGTTAAGTAATTTGTCCTATCTTTAATTATTTCGTTCATTCTTAGATGGGTTGGACATATCACTCATGAAAATTAAAAAATTATCAGAAGCTTATTTTGGGCTTTTCATCCTAATGAAATTGGGCCTAAAAACATATAGTGAAATTATAGGTGCTGATTTTGAGACATGTTCCTTTTTTGAATAAGAAAAGAAAAGTAACCATTGCGTTAGGTTTTAGTTAGAAGGAATTCAAAGGTCAAAGGAAGTTTACAAGTATTGGGAGTTTAATAGTGAATGTGTGGTTCTATTTTCCCTTAAAAACAACATTGAAGATCGTAAAAAACAAAACAGAAAGTATAGAATTTAAATTAAAAAAAAAAGAATTTTCATAAAAAACAATATTTAATAGTATTGAAGATTGTAAAAAAAGGTACAAAATTTACATTTAAAAAAGAAGAAAAAAAAACTATCTACTTTCTTACCATAAAGATTTTAGAACTTTGAATTAAGTTACTCAAAATTATTGTATTAATAAATAAAGGTTTTACAACAACATCTAAGGTAGTGTATGACAAATAATTGGCTAACACTTATTAACTAGAAATAGTTTTTACTTCTATAAATAATAATATTGTTATTTGAAGTTAGAGGTTTTATATGTTTTGGAAATACTACACTGAAATAATTTTATAGTTCAAGTTAATCTTCACTTTATTATGGATTGGATTCCATCTTTTTAATTTTGATTTTTAAATTATTTTTTTTTGGAGAAAAAACATGTATGTTAAAAATAATGTTTGAGATTTAATTATTCAATGCAAAATTCTAACCCTAACAAATACTGAAAGATATTTTTTTTCCAGAAGTTTGAGAACATCAATGCTTATATGTTCTCAAAGGAATGCTTATATTTGTTGTGAAGGTTGATGTAAAGTCCACTATTTGTTTTTGAAGTGTAATGGTTTTTCAATGGAATCTTTTGCTTTATCTTGGAAATGAAACTTTTATGAATTGGTTTAAAACATTAATTATTGTGTGATTTTGTGTAACTCTATTCCAGAATAAATAATACTGAATGAATGCCATAAAAAATAGTGTTATCTAATTATATTACATTCCATATCTATTATAAATAAACAAGGAGACACAAAATGAGAGATATTTAATAATCAATTTCAATTCGTTTTTAAGAATTTTTATTTGTATCGATGTAATAGATGTTTCTTTATTAAATATATAAATTACTATTTATTTTATATTTTTTAGTAAGGGTGTATATGACCGGGTTGGTTCGGATTTTTCAAATATCAAACCAAACTATTTGTGTAGAATTTTTCAATTTATAAACCAAACCAAATTAATAAAATTCGCGGTTTTCAACATTGGGTTGGTTCAAATTTTTCCAAAAATCAAACCAAACCATTTGTGTCGAATTTTTAAATTTATAAATCAAACCAAACTAATAAACTTTGGATTTTTCCAATAAAGTATTCATACACTTATAATTAACTTGTGCTCCAAATATTCTTTAGTCCAAAACCAAAATAACAACTATTTAAGACGTTTTTAAGAAAATAAACATAGATATGAGATGAGTGATGTCACTAAAATATTCAACAAAAATTAATAATGAAATCGTATAAAATAAAATATTGCAAATTAAAAAGTCATAATAAAAATGATCATAATTTAAAAATACTAAATCATGCTAAAGTAAGTCAAATAAGTATGAATTACATGATTAAACATTAAAGAAAAATTGAAATCTGGTTATGTATTTTAAGTGTCTAAACCAATGTGAAACTAAAGAACAAATATTCAACATTATTGTCATTTTTAGTGTTGAATTAATTATTTTTGTTAGCATTCGTATTGATTTGATTTTAAATTGAGCTTTATTAGAGTTACTAATATCTATGGACTATAACCTTTATTTGACCATTCAAAATTTAAAGTCTCAAAAAACTTGAAAAAATATGTTAAAGGATAAAAATTATGAAAAAGTATAAGTAATATTTAGAAATTATATCCAAGTCTAAGTGACTTCATAACCTCAACCTACTTTTTTACTTACTGTAGCATAGGCCTTCGTCGGGCTTTCGTCCCTTCGCCAAATAGTTTTATGGATAAAATAAGTTTTAAAAATTATATATATAATGTCGAGTTGGTTTGGTCTCGGGTTGACTTTTTTTTAGTTAAACCAAACCAACCCAAGTATATATTTTTTTTTTCCAATACCAAATCAAATCAAACCATTAGTCGGATTTTTTTCCGATTTGACTCGATTTGCGGTTTAATTCGGTTTTCGGTTCAGTTTTGTACACTCCTATTTTCTAAGATTCATCTATTCATTTGTAATTTTTTTTAAAAAAATTTCTTGAGTTGAAATTCAAATTGTGGTTATAAAAGTAAAATAACAATATATTAAAATTATTGAGATTAAGCGGGTCAGATCGGACGGATCATGACCCAACTCGACTTTAGTCCATTTGAGCCCAAAGTAAACTCGGTTGGATCATGACCCAACCCAATTTTTATTTCAACCCATTTTAGTATCTCCAATTTCAACTCAATCCGCCCATTTGACGCGCTGATATATATACCTTGTCTTTCACATCCACAATAGATAGTTAGACACATAGCTCAGATTACACAATATTTGCTCAGATTTGGCTGAATTTTGCAGCTAAATGGAATAACAGCATATATACAGATATATGAAATTAAGTGAAAACACATGTATATTCTCGTCTTCTAAATACACTGCGATTAGAATTTGAAGGAGTTTGTCTAGTTGCATATCTGCTTTCCATCTGCAATGCAGCTAGTATCCACGATATAATCCGTCATAATCTTTTTATTAGAATCATCCACCATCTGCAATATCCCAAGGTAGTAGCTACAAGCTAAGTAAGAATGAAAAAGAAGTGGCGGAGAGGTTTTATTGTTGAAGAGAAATTATATATACTCTTCTGGTTTAACCTTAACATCTTTATATCGAAAGTTTATTTTTATAGATAAGTAAATAATCGATATCAAAGTAATGGTACCTGCAACAGATTAAGTTGCATTGATTTATGAAAAAATTCATTTACTTTGTTAGTGTGCATAGGATATAAGATAAATCCATGATCTTATAATTTTACCTTTGATGCTAGGCGCTTCAAGTTATCCCACTCAAAGTCGTCCTTACAGTATGCTGATCGAACCTTTATGAAAATATTTCTAATTCAGTTTGATTATCATAAATAAGGGGAAAAAAGAAAAGCTAGAGAGTAAACCAATTACCTCTAAAATGCGCATAGCTGCGAAGAAGCCAATGAAAGTTCCCACAGATTCAAGCAAACATTATCAGAAAAGTCACAACTTTGTTGAAGATATAACTTAAGTAAACAGAAGGGTACCAGAATTCTTAAATACTTGCAAGTGAAATTAGAAAATTGTTGATGTACCTAGATCTTTATGTCTCGGTGATTCCCTCATCAAATCCGCGCAAAACTTATCCCCATCACTCAATGAATGCTTATCCAGAAACTCCCTCAGCTCCTCGTATGCTTCAGGATTGTAGCTCTGTTATGTGAAATTATGGTTAACTATTTTTAAGAATCTTTAGCATTTAAACACCTATTGATCAATGTAAATAATTTTTAACTATTAGTGCATTTGAACCTCTTTAGCATGTAACTTGACTTATTTTTCAGGTTATTAATCTCACTTTTAATGGACACTTATGTGTCGTTATCCTTTAGGTGATCTGATAGAGAAAATTTCAATATTTACATTGCGTATCGATGGAAATTTAACTTAAAAAAACTTAGTCTATGTAGGGATACAGAGACATGTAAGTGAGATACTTTGTTCTGCAACTATTTGCTATTTAAGTAAGAGACAATGAACCTGAAGCTGTGCAGCGACAATTTTAACAGCAATAAAATTGAAAAAGTGGTGTAGATGTTGAGCTGCTGTGGATTCTGGTGATGTCCCAAATCCTGCATAAGTCAAACATATATCTTATGTACTAATGATAAAAGCAAAGGAGGATGCAGCCTTACCGCACCGAGTTCATCTGAATCTAATACTTTCAACTAAGCATACATATATGTGTAAAAGTTCATTAAAATTACAATAAAAAGTATATAAGAACCCATAATTGTAATAATACAAATGCTAAAATGTTGAATCCATAGAGTTTAAATCTTGCAAGTTAACCCAAACACCATTGTTATGAAAAAAGAAAAGTTTAAATCTGAAAATTGTAGGGGAAGAAAAGATAATAGTGATTACACACCAGGGACATACATCTTGTGACACTGGAAACGAGAAGATTGAGAAGTTCTCTGTTTCCATGGCTTGAATAGATAAGTTCTATTTTCTGTTTGAAGTGTTGAAGGGAATAAGCAGAGCTGCGAAAATACAATTGCTGTGGAGTACTCCATTGATACTTCTTGTGCTAGATTGTTCCTTTGGTAAGCCGATAACCAGTGGTCCTGATGAAGAAATCCTAGAATAAAAAAGAAAATGAAGGAAAAAAATATCTCTAGTCCATTGCATAAATATCTCCCTAAAAAAAGGAGAACTACTAGTACTAATAAGATTTTTGATGGTTCTCTTGCAAAGAAGAGTTGTGGATCCCACTCTATCCAACTGAGGGTTTCTCTTTTTATAGATTTTTTTGGATTGTTGGTCATGGGAGCATAACATGTAGGGAAAGAGTTACATGGCCCAAAGAGTTCGATTAAAATTATATTGTGCATATAGATTAAAACAAGAAAAATCTTCTATCATGTGAAGTGGTCGTGAGTTTAAAACGAGTCTGTCAAAGTTGAAATATATATGTACACTCAAAAAAGTACCTGGTGTTTCAAAGTTGATATATATATATACACACAAAAAACAAGTAGAGTTAGACATACATTTCGGAATCCATTGTCTTTATAAACTCAAGAGCCATAGTATTTAACTTCTGAAGCTACCACTCATGTATATGCAGTATGCTTATATGTATGTATGGACAAGCATAAATACAAAAGAAGAAAAAAATATAGCAAGAAATTAGAGGGGTCATTTTCATTGTCTGCTTGACCGCACCAGCAATAAAAATTCACACGTACATCCTGTCACGACGCATATTTTCACATTCCAAAACTGAATATGGCCGTGACAGAGTTTGCAATTTGATATTTTATACTTTCTACACTACTGTTAGAATAAGCATCAAGTATTAAGACGAAGCAAAATGGCAAATGAACAAAACGAGATAATAATATTTATTTGAAGACGGCAACATTTTGTTGTATCATACGTCATATTATTCTATAACTACTCCCTTTTCTTCTAACTTCCTTTGATCCTCTCATAATAATGAATATCAGAGCGAAAACCATAAACCTTACTATTAGTTTTTTTCTCTTCATTTTAAATGGTGAAGCTAAGTCATGTGGAAATGGTTGTGACATGGCGATAGCTTCGTACCATATTTGGTCAGGAGCTAATTTAACTTACATTAGTCACATATTCAATTTAACAATTCCAGTTATTCTTAATTACAATCCTCAAATCACAAGCCAAGATAGTATTACTAGTGACACGAGGCTTAATCTCCCATTTTCTTGTGATTGCTTAAATGGTGATTTTTTGGGACATACTTTTATGTACAAAACTGTGTTTGGTGACACGTACAAAAAAGTTGCCACTATGGCCTTTGCAAACCTTACAGCTGAATATTGGCTCAAACGGGTCAACAATTATGACCCGACCAACATACCGAATTATGCCATGATCAACGTGACGGTTAATTGCTCCTGTGGCGACGGTGAAGTGTCCGACGATTATGGGTTGTTCGCCACATACCCTATTCGTCCGGGAGAGAACTTGTCCACGGTGGCCGTGGGGTCGGGTGTGTCAGCTGAGTTGCTGGAGAAGTTCAATCCGGGTTTGGATTTTGGTTCCGGGTCGGGAATAGTGTTTGTGCCGGCAAGAGGTTAGTGACTAGTTTTTTTTGTTGTTTATTTGAGTTGGAACTAATCAATACCTTGAACATTATTACTTCAAGTTGGACCAACACAAGTAGAAGACTAGAAGTCAAGAATTTAGGAAGTTGTTTTAAGTTTTAATATACATAAGGTGTATAACTTCTTATATATATAATAACTAGGGGTGTCAAACATGGGTTGAGTTTGATACATGCTAGTAAAAAATGAGTTAGGTGAAAACGAATAAAATGTCTGATCCAATCCATATTCGATATAAAGAAAAATAAGTACTTTCATATTACAATTTTTTTCTACTTTTAGGGTGTGTTTGGTCTGATATACCCCTCAATATATCTATATCCTCGTTATGAAAGTGACTCATATATACCCTTACCGTTATACAAATCACTCAAATATACCCTTTTCCCTAGATTTTTTTGGAAAATGAGTGAACCAGAGTCGAGGTAGGGAGCAGACAGCTGACTTAGAATATTCTCTTCTTACCCCTTTTTTACTTCATATTGTTATTGCAGATGCACAGGGAAATTTTCCACCGTTGAAGACAAGGTATTGTCCAAACTTAACATTCTTATTATTTCTGCTCAGTATTTTTCTGTCTGATATTTACTTAATATATGATTCTCTCTGGCTTTTGTTTTGCAGGTCAAGAGGTTGGCTCTATTTTGTTTTCTGCTCTGATCATGAGATGTACTCAACTTAATAAGTTCAAACGTGAAGTAGCACGTACAATTGTTATGGCATTACCATTGCTTACTAAATGATGTCATTCGCCAGGACTCTCACGTGGAGCCATTGCTGGCATAACAGTGGCAGCTATTTTTGGGGCTACCTTCTTTGTAGTTTGTGTTTATTTCGTATTTTATAGGAGCAAGCAAATAGAAGAGGAATCATTTCTCCAAGGGTCATCTGATGAACACTTCAATGAGAACTTTCGTGAGTAGTTTATTTGATTGTGTTGTATCCTTTCCCCAACGAAAAGATAATAGTTTCTTCTTGAAGTATATTGATTAAAACAAAATTGCCTTAACTGGTGATGCAGCGGAAATTTCTGTTGTTTCTTGTTGATCTCTTGTTTTGTTCCATGAATAATCATCATTAAGCCTTAATTATGTGTCCCCTGCATATTTTTTCTGAAAGTGTTTATAGTTAAGCCGAATGTGCCTACTATATCCTTCAAAGCCCGGTATTCAGTATGGTTTGATGAAATCCTTAATGCATCAGGTCCTCCGAATTTGGAGAAAATTACAGAATCAGGTCCTTTGTTTGGTGTTATTTCTCCAAGACCGACAGGGATCACAGTGGATAAATCAGTGGAATTTTCATATGAGGAACTCGCTAAGGCTACTGATAACTTCAGCATGGAAAATAAGATTGGTCAAGGTGGATTTGGATTAGTCTTTTATGGAATGTTAAAAGGCGAGGTTTGTGGATATTTCTTATCATAGTTTATGAAACATAAATAATCCTACTACTGATCACTGGTTGTGGCTACTTTGATTTGTCAATGTTTTCTCATTCACAATACCAATATAGGGCTAATGACGAAGAGCGTAGTAACTATTATTAATCAGTGGTAAACATGGAAAACAGTGTTGAATACTACATGTTATCCGATGTTTAAATATGGTTGTTTAAGTAACCAGAGTAGCATATAAACATAGGTCAATGATTTAACTGAACAAAACACATTTAAATAAGACGATAATGTATCTTTCGCCTTTTCCTATTTCTTTAGCTTAGGCCTTCTTCTGACTTGAATGCAGAGAGCAGCAATTAAGAAAATGGATATGCAAGCATCTAAAGAATTCTTTGCTGAGTTGAAAGTCTTAACTCATGTTCATCACTTAAACTTGGTAAGATTGTTCTTCTTATAATGAATGAGAATATCAGCATTTCCTGTATTTTTATCTTTTTCATATGTGCCTTCTTGCAACAAGCTAAGCTCTTTGTCATTTCCTTGAAATATCAGTAATACAGAACTTTCTCTGCCAATGTTAAAGGTCAAAAGATACTTGTTTTGATTGTGAGACCATGAGATGACATTTTATTTTTAAAACACATTGTAGGTACGCTTAATTGGATATTGTGTTGAAGGGTCTTTATTCTTAGTTTATGAATACATTGAAAATGGAAACCTTGGTGAACACTTGCGTGGATCAAGTAAGTGAAATTCTACTACTTTTGTGAAATGTCATGTAGACCATGTACTATAATCACTGTGCTGCATTTTTCTCACTCTTATAAATCCATCTCGACCTTTGACTTTCAGGCCGGAATCCATTGTCGTGGTCTACCAGGGTGCAAATTGCTCTTGATGCAGCTAGAGGACTCGAATACATCCATGAGCACACTGTTCCTTTATATATCCACCGCGATATAAAATCTGCAAATATTTTGATTGACAAAGACTTTCGTGCAAAGGTTGTGAAAATTGTGATTGTTAAACCAGAGATCAAATGTTTGGCATATAATTGCCCTGAAAGATCTTTATATTTTGAAGGTAGCTGACTTTGGACTTACAAAGCTAACTGAAGTTGGAAGTACCTCTTTCCATACACGCCTTGTGGGTACATTTGGTTACATGCCTCCAGAGTAAGCGTCTGATTCCAGGTGGCATATTCTGTCACCTGGTGAATACTGATATTTTGAGCACTGTGGCTCTCATAGCATAGTTGTCGATAGGAAATTTTCTGATTGTTCGTGCACTGGACTTCCCTTTTTATTATATTTTGTAGTTCTTGTTTAAAAGGGCCTTGCAAACAGGTATGCTCAGTATGGTGATGTTTCCCCTAAAGTTGATGTCTATGCTTTTGGAGTAGTGCTTTACGAGCTAATATCTGCTAAAGAAGCTATTGTCAAGACGAATGAAGTTATAACTGAATCAAAGGGACTTGTTGCATTGGTACGCCTTGTCACCATCTTGTTTTACCTAATATTCCAGCCTCTAAACTACTAAGAGAATTCTGTTTTCTTGTGCAGTTTGAGGATGTTCTTCACCAGAGTGATGGTGCTAGAGAAGGGTTATGCAAAGTGGTTGATCCCAAACTCGGAGATGACTATCCGCTAGATTCAGTTTGCAAGGTACAGTGTCCTTGTGTTATGTTAAAAATGAACGTCTTTGGCTTATGTAAATTAGTTGGTTATTTAATTTGCAGGTAGCCCAGCTTGCCAAGGCTTGCACTCATGAAAATCCTCAGTTGAGACCTAGCATGAGGTCCATTGTTGTAGCTTTAATGACTCTATCATCCTCAACTGAAGATTGGGATATTGGCTCCTTTTATGAAAATCAAGGCCTTGTCCATCTCATGTCAGGAAGGTAGCAATAGCAGCTGCTCTTCATTCAAGCATTCTCAACCTCATGTGCTTGGAAGTATTATCTGTTTATATGTAATGAGTATTTTACCTTTTCATCTTTACTTTTCTGTAATTCTTTTTCTTTTTTTTGTAAAGCTTCTACTTTTTTCAACCAGAGGAGGTTTGGAAATTAGAACTTGATCACATTTGTACAACCTTTTTCCCATTACCTCCCCTTGTCTACCCGCGACTCATAGATGGTTGCTTGATTAATAGAATATCCTCTGGTGCCCTAGGGAATACGAGTCTTCATAGGGCAATTATCCTCACTTTTTAGTCGAAAATGAATCGTTCACCAATGGACCAACAACTAAGCCAATATCTCTCATCTAACATCTGAAGTCTGAACAATATCATTCCAAATAATTGCCACCTACTGGTTTTCTATGCCAAAACAATTATTTCCTATTTCATAGCCAAATTCCATTCTTTGACTGAATCTCTTTTTTTTTTCTCGTGTGTATAATTTATTACAACATTTCCAGTTGTAACTTGTAATATATAAGTAGGTTATCTGCCATTGCACGTTTCTCCTTCCCTTTGAACCCATCAGGTCAAAATTATTTGTCTTCTTTATTAAATTGATATAGAAGAAACAACACATAAACACAAATGATTGTGTCATCATACCCCTCTGGCAAGCAACAAATAAATCTGATAGGTTCTAATTATAATCCTTTGAAATGTTCATAGTATTATTATACTTAATCCAGGTGTAATGTACAATAATTTTTTACTTCTTTGTTTTATCTCTTGGCATGCCATATTTGATGCAATCTTGACTTTGATGGCATGAAATGTTAAAAACTCTTTTTACTATATCAATGTTACCAAAATTTTACTCCATCTTTGTGAACATTGTACGTTTGGTTCCAAGTCAAGATAAAGGACAAATCTTTTGTTAGGTGACGACCAGCTTTAAAAATAATCACATATATTATCAAAATCATGAAGCTACAATATTTAACTCCACTTTCAACTACGTGCTCAACACCTATGTGGGACTCAAAAAATTTAACAAAGGGATTTGAAGAATATGTAAAAAAATTAAGGGATTTGATTAGTATTTGTATATGCAAAAACAAATTATTTATTCTACTTACAAAACATAATCTTAGAACGATTTGTTTTAATTGAACTCCTTTACTTACCTTTTAGCTTAGACATTGCCTGTGTAAAGTCAAACGAGCAAATTGTATTGAAATTGAACAAGTTAAAATGAGCCCTATGTATTGTTAAATGAACAAAATGATCATGGTGAGAATATAGAAATTTTTTATAATCGATCGTAACAAATTAAGGTTTGAGCATTAGTTGATTGATGAAACATTACTAATATGTGTATTGACATATAGTGCAAGACTTTTTTGCACCGGCCATCTAGTTAAGTTGACCTACTAGAACAAGCATATTTGTCTTTATAAGAAGCACATAGTGTGGGTATCCTAGAAATTATCACGATAATATATTAGTATAATCGGTCAAACTGTACTGATAGTATAAAAAATCATCATGTTCTCAGTAATATAAATTTAAATCCTATTAAAATTACCTAAACACCAAAAAAAGACTTTGATAGGGAGATCGCAGGGCCCAAAAGATTTGGCATGTTTCAACATCCATGGCTAACAGCCAAGTGAATATAAGAGGCAAATAAGCCAATAATGGTGATGTGTTGACTAAAAAGGTCAACTAATGGGAACCCAATAATATATTCCTAAAATTCTCTTTCTGCTTTTCCAGGAAATCCCATGCCAACCTTTGTGCTCTAAAATTCTTTGTCTCCCACTTAAAGTAATGCATAAATCAAAGCTAAAACTCTTTTGTTTCTTGGACTAGACCATGTTAAAAATGCTAAAAAGTCAAAAATTGAAGCTGTCAAGTGTCAACTAACACAACCATAATTACATCCATTGGCATCTTTCATTCAAGATTCTAAAAGAGTTCAAAAATCTCAAGCCATTTCTCAACTAGTACAGAGTTGAAAATCAGATGATTTTTCAAGAAAATAGAAGCTTTGAGTTAGTTTTAGGCCTTTTAGTGTTAAACATTTTGTGGGTGGGGGCTAAATCCCAGTGTAGTGATGATTGTGATGCATTAGCTTCATTTTATGTATGGAATGGTGCAAATCTCACTTTCATATCTAATACTTTTTCAACCACCATCAAGCATATTCTTAGTTATAATCCTCAGATAACCAATCCAGATATTATTCAATTCCAAAGCAGAGTTAATGTTCCCTTCTCATGTAGCTGTGTTGATGGGAAATTCATGGGCCATCAGTTTGATGTGCAGGTCAAGACTAGTACTACTTATCCGAGAATTGCTCGTCTTTATTGTTCAAACCTTACAACAGTTGAAAAGTTGCAGGAGTCTAACAGTTATGATCCTAACAATGTTCCTGTAAATGCAATAGTAAAGGTTACTGTCAACTGCTCATGTGGGAATAGTCATGTGTCAAAAGATTATGGACTATTTATAACTTATCCTCTTCGCCCTGGTGAGAATTTGGTTACAGTAGCCAATGATTTTAATCTACCACAGAAGTTGTTGGAAGACTATAATCCTGAAGCAAATTTCAGCAGGGGTAGTGGTCTGGTTTTCATTCCTGGAAAAGGTAATTGATCTCTTTACCAAGGGTTCTGTACTCGTATTCTTTGCATATTTTAAGTACACAATTAGTTGAATTCGGATGAGTTTGCACACTACAATCATAGTGAATTTTCGGATGATTTGACTTGTATGACAAATAGGTCGGAAGCTCGGGATTGTCACTTGAATATCTGTTACTATATGCCAAAATGTTGGATGATGTCATAGTTTTTTTCTTTTAAATCTCTATTTCTGAAATGTATTGCAGATCAAAATGGAACTTATCCACCATTAAGGACTTCTACAAGGTATTCTCCAACCCCAATGAGCTCCTAATCATTTCTTGAATGCTATAATATTGGTAGCTAATTGTTGTTTCTTGCTTTTCACAGCTCAAAAGGTTGTCCTTTACTGCTACAGTGGCATCTTTATCAACTTATCAAGTCTAAGGTATCAAAATAGGTCTGAATGTGATTGTAATCTACTAAAAACTATGTTATTGACAGGATTCTCAGGTGGAGCAATAACTGGCATATCAGTTGCAGCAGTTCTTGTGGTTGCCCTTTTAGCGGTTTGCATATACATTACCTTTTATAGAGGCAGGAAAACGGAGGAAAATCTTAACTTGGAACCTTACAAACACAGTAGTAATAAGCATGTTCCTGGTAATTTTATTGTTTTGAATCTACTGATGTATGCTTAATTACCTGTCAAACTCTATGGTGGAAATTCCTGTTTGTTGTTTCTCATTTCTCTAGCCTTAGGCATGAGGAATCATCATCATCATCATCATAATGACTTGTTAAAGATATTACTCTATTTTCAATTTGTTAATTAGATATAAGCTTCCTGCAATCGATCCTGATTAATGATAAAATTATGTCAACTGTTCTGTGGAAGCAATGTTTTGGTTCATCCTTAGAATAAACCTTGTAGTTTCTTTAAATGACTCAGGTCAAGCAAATTTTGAGAATTCTTCAGAAGGGGGATCTCTTAATAAGGGTGCTTCTCCAGAGATCCCGAGGATTGCTGTGGATAAATCAGTAGAATTTTCCTATGATGAACTTGCTAATGCCAGTGACAACTTCAGCACAGCCTACAAGATTGGCCAAGGTGGTTTTGCATCTGTTTACTATGGAGAGTTAAGAGGCGAGGTTCGTTACATTATTCTTGTTAGATTGAAATGATTAGCAATTATCCGGATACTCAGATTGATCAGCAGTCTAGTTCTAGCTGCTTTATTATGTCACTGTTGCACCATTCACATAATTGTCTAGACTCAGCATGCATTTCTTTTCCATAGTCAAAATTACTCATGCTGCTAATCTCCTTTGTCTCAATAAAATGCAGAAAGCTGCTATCAAGAAGATGGATATGCAAGCAACAAAAGAGTTCCTTGCTGAATTGAAGGTTTTGACACATGTTCATCACTTGAACTTGGTAAATTCATTACTCATACTGATATACTATCTTTTCTTACTTGATTATAACCTCTCTGCCACCTGCTCTGAGTCTATGGGGAAAAAATCAACATCATGGACTCATGGTTGGTTGAACTTGCTAACTTCGGTGATCTTTGAACTTATTTGTAATGCAATTTACAGAAGTGGTCTGAGCCCCTTAGCTTGATAATGTGATACTTTTCATAGTGAAAGTCAGGATTGGTGATTTAGTTCTGCCATACTTGAGATTTAGCAGATGATGAATCCATTTACCTGATATGTCATAGAGAATATGAGGTAATATTTCACATGTTGAAACCTTTGCAGGTACGTTTGATAGGATATTGCATTGAAGGATCCTTGTTCTTAGTATATGAATACATTGAAAATGGGAACCTAAGCCAACATTTGCGCGGTTTTGGTTAGTTTAGTTCTTCTCATTGCACGAAAAATTCATGTCTAACCAAATTTTCAAATCTCTCATAGTTCCATATCCATTTTGTACTCTTCAGTTCCAGGTAAGGTACCATTGCCATGGTCCACCAGGGTGAAAATTGCTCTGGATGCAGCTAGAGGCCTAGAGTACATCCACGAACACACTGTTCCTGTTTACATCCATCGCGACATTAAAACAGCCAACATTTTGATCGACAAAAACTTTCGTGCAAAGGTATGAGAGTTCCGAAACTAGAACTATGAAAACAAAAACCATGTGTACTAATTCATTTGAAGATTTTGCCTTGCAGGTTGCTGACTTTGGACTCACAAAACTGATAGAAACTGAAGGTGGTTCGATGAACACTCGTCTCGTTGGTACTTTTGGTTACATGGCCCCAGAGTAAGAATTTATTTGCCTATGGTAGTAGTACTTATTCTATATCTCTAAACAAGATCAAATTATCAATTCCTACTTGCCTTTGTGCAGGTATGGTCAATTTGGTGATGTTTCACCAAAAATTGATGTATATGCATTTGGGGTTGTGCTTTATGAATTAATATCTGCTAAACAAGCTATTATCAGAAATAGTGAAATTGCTACTGAATCAAAGGGGCTTATTGGATTGGTAACTTTGAATCATTTCTTCACTCACCAAATTTAACCTCAAAACCACTAAAAGAGTCAAACTTAACTTTTAATTGGCAATATTTTTTGCAGTTTGAGGATGTGCTTAATGAGGTTGATCCTAGAGAAGGGATATGCAAATTGGTAGATCCAAAACTTGGTGATGATTATCCCCTGGATTCAGTGTGGAATGTAAGAAAACAATATATTTTTACAAGTGTATTAATGTTAACGCGATTCATATAACTAACCTCAGCTAGTTTGAAATTTATACGTACTCAGTGAATTGATTGATTAACGTGATTCATATAGGTGGCTCTTCTTGCCAAGGCCTGCACACAGGAGAATCCACAATTGAGACCAAGTATGAGGTCAATAGTAGTAGCTTTAATGACAATATCATCCACAAGTGCAGATTGGAACCTTGGTGAATTTTATGAGAACCAGGGCCTAGCCCATCTCATTTCAGGAAGGTAATAAATTCCAATTGGAGTTATATTCTGTTACTCACAATCAGGAAATTAGAAGCAGAAGTTTACAGAAGTAACACTAGTACATTTGTTTACATCAACCATATGATACAGTACTATAAGTACTTTGCCATATTTAAAAAAAAAAAAGGAACCCTGTATGGCTGTATATCGCTCCTTTGAGTAGGCACTTGTCTGTAATATTAAAAAATCATGCTCAACGCTAATAGTATGTTTATATCCCCTGGAAGAAGTGTATTAAAGAGTAAATAGTTAATACTATTGTTGATTATTTTTTTAACCAATAGATTTTTCCTAAGTTATTAGTTATGTATATTTGAAAATTTGTACTATAACATGTAAATGCAAATATTAATTTTTAATAATTCAGAGTATTAGATATTCTTATATGTTAATGTTCTAAATCCTCTATTCACTTTTACTTGTCTATAATATTAAAAGAAAAAATCACACCATATACACATTTAAGAGATAATATTACGGGTTTTAAACATACTTTTAAAATATTCTTACTTATAACAGTTTATTTACGGGTTATAACATATCAATTAAATTTAACTTTATTTAAAAATTAATTAAAATTTAATTTAATAAATGATTAATCTCTTTATATTTTTATATTATTAATTATTAATAGTTAATTAATTTGATTGCAGTTCCTTTTTTAAAACATAAATTATCAGTTACACAAATTTAGGGATTTACATTGATTAGAGTTCCTTGATTACTGTTACATTCCAAACCTCCCATTCACAT
>NW_006239023.1:1340492-1340741 GCF_000226075.1 Solanum tuberosum | reverse complement strand
CCCCACGCCTATCCAATACTACAGTAATCGTCCCTCCCATCTTTCTCACCACCCCACTACCCCACATTCACAATCGTCCCTCCCATCTTTCTCACTACCCCAACTTCAAAACCGTCCCTCCCGTTCCATTTCTCATCATCATCATGTCGAAGAAAACGATTGTAACGCCTTGAAAGAGTCCTCGATTAGTTGAAGGAACTTATACGGGTGAAGTACATGCTCCAACATTCAACATATTGACTCAAATTC
>NW_006239023.1:1339145-1340147 GCF_000226075.1 Solanum tuberosum | reverse complement strand
AATTTTTTTTCCAGTGATTGTGGTTTGTACACATGTCTATTTGATGTATACATCAGTAATGGAATTTTTGATATGCGTTTTGTTGATATCGATGCAAAGTATCATCGTCAAAGGTATGCCACAATCATATGGCATTATGGAAACACAAAGAATGATGATGGTGCGATCAGTGAGAGTGAAGTAATTGGCACTGTTGCTAACAAATTTGGTGGACCCCGCATATCAAAAGAACATGCTCTGGATACCAGCAATTATCCCACCCCAAGACCACGAAGATCAAATTTGAGATAGTTGATTGCACATTAGACTTTTTAGAATTACAATTTTTTTAACTTTTGGACGATATTTTTGTTTTGTTACAACTTTAAGTATTTGATATATATAATATTCACTGTTTTATTCCAAAAAAGAGATCAACTACATATGAATTACAGATTGACTATTGTAATCGCATGATACTAGTTATATATAGACTGCATTTCAAATGGATACACCATTCTAAAGATAAATTACACATTGACTATAATAATTTTCAGGATAACAAATTATATACAAAATGCATACAAATTGGATTCAACATTTAGAGTTTATGATTTTACAATGTCTTATTAACTAGAAAGAAATCATACTACTAATTTAGAGTTCATGAACTAACTCTGACTTATAATTGGTATCCAAACTGTACACCTTTGGCATCCAAATTCATATTCTAACACAAAAAATAAAAAAGAAAAAATAGAATGAAGTTGGTATCCAACAAAATCGTGAGTTTTCAAACAACAAAAAAACTTGATTTACTCGTCAGTGACAACAATTCTGGAAAAAAAAACAAAGAGAGAGAAACGTTGAGTAAAACGGATAAAATCAGACTTTTTAATTATTTTTAACAGATTAGAGTGAATTAAGGAAAACAAATATTCCTAATTAGTTTGAATCTCCTAAATTTATGCTAATTAATAATTATCATCAATCAATTCAAATTTAATTAATACACCTATTTCC
>NW_006239023.1:1338018-1338882 GCF_000226075.1 Solanum tuberosum | reverse complement strand
ACTTCATACCATTTGGATTCACTATTTTAAAATATCAGTGTGTATCCAAATTGTACAATTAATGGATGAAATGTGTGTGAAATTTGATTAATATGTGTATAACACTGAATTTAATGTTTGATGGTTGGATATTGTATTAATTGTGATATAATATTGGTATACAAATGATATGCATTGTGTGATTATATGAAATTGATTTATTGTTGGTATAATATGTGTGATATAAGCTGAAGTTCGTGTTGGAATGAAACTTGAATAAGATTGGTATAAAGTTTGTTATATATTACACTATATTTACACTATCTTATATATTAATTCTGAATAAATTTTATTTTCAAGTATATGAAATTGTAAAGAAATCTATATTAGCGTTCTTTTGATCTAAAAAAATCCGCACACTAACATCATTGTGGATACTAACAGGGGGACATCTATCATTAACTATATATTTTTATCTCTATATTGTGAATATTAGCATCTATCATTAGCTGCGATGTTATCGCACTTACTAGACCACTATAAAGACTAGAATACTCATATATAATCCCCTCCATTTGAAAATCAACATATTTCCCCTGGTTTCATTAAAAAAAAATAACAATTAGTCTTACATAATACAAAAAAAAATAAAAAAATTATACACACTAATCATTATTTTTTCATACAAAAATCATTCAGACAGTAAACTACAAACAGATTTCATATCCACTTAATACAAATTTCATACATACAATCATCATTTATACCAAATTTATACATTTCTCATACCAAATAGTTCATTCCTTTCACACAAATTTATACATAATTGACAAAACTTATATAAATAATAGCATTTTGAATTTCATACCAACTTAAAACATTTTT
>NW_006239023.1:1310580-1337097 GCF_000226075.1 Solanum tuberosum | reverse complement strand
TAAAATCAGATTTTTGAATTAATTTTAACAAATTAGAGTGAATTAAGGAAACTGAATATTCTTAATTAGTTTGGATCCCTTATTTCATGCTAATCATTAATTATCTACAATAAATTCAAATTAAATTACAGCCCACAATTTCAGTTTTTTACTTTATTATTTCTAATTCTGTTTTTTTTTTTAAAAATCGTTTGTCTTTTTATTTATTTTTTAAGTTTTTTCCAATTAATAAAAACATTTTATTTTTTTTAACTTGTTATAACCTGAAATTTTTAATGCTATAGCTTGAAAGTCTAAATCTTAATGTTATAGCTTGAAAGTCTAAATCTACTGCTATAGCTTGAAAATAGTACTATAATATATGTCATATATGAAATTTACACATATTAAAAATAGATTTTCACTTTTACTTGTCTACTATACTAAAAATACATTTTCACTTTTAATTGTTCCTTTAAGCATATCAAGAGAAATCCTTAATATTAATTATTTATTCTCCATAATATTTCTCAAAATTTAAGACTAAACATCAATTTATATAGGCACTATGATAAAATATTCATATTGATCATTGTTTCTTAAAGCACGTGCAAAGTCTAAAGTGAACAAGTAAAGTGCACAGAAGGAGTATTTAGTTTACTCCTTTGGTAATATTTATAAGAGTCGAGAAAGTTTTAATAATTTTCACAAATTGTGAATTTTTCATATATATTGGAAAAAATAATTTAAAAAATTTAAATCACATGTCCAAACAAAGATTTGAACTCTAAATCAACCTAATGAAATTATGTCCAAATGATCCACAATTTTCTTTGTTTTTTTTGGGTGTGTGGGGTGGGGGTGGGGGAGGTGGTGGTGGGGGGTTGTTAGATATTTTGCTCTTCTATTACATGTCATCTTATGAACAGCGGTAAGGACATATGTGCTCTCCAATAGCTGTCAAAGTCCCCACGTCCTTGTAAAGGAAAGATGACAAATAAACAGTGTAAAGCAAGATATTTTCAGATTTAATATTTTTCCCACTATTATTATTACATATTACCACTAGTATCAGTATCCTTAATATAGTAATTGTCAAGCAAACTGAACTTAATAGAATTATTAGAAGGACAGTTGTGTGTGAGAAGTATTCCGTGTTTATGTAAGATTCGAAAAAATAACTAAGCATGGGTGGATTTATGTAAATATCCCCATTTTAAGTTATCATTTAAATTTTGTAACTACTATAAAAGTTATACAAATTATTGAATAATATTAGACTCAAATTTAATAAATATTCATACATAGGAGCGGATCAACATTATCGAAATTTTCCTATTAATATATGGATACGTATGGTATGTAAAAAATACTACTCCATATAGATCACACCGCCTAACACAAACAACTTTTCATGTCACTGGCGAAGCACCTTGTTTGTGAACTATGGCGTCCAAAGTTTAAATCTCGGTGGCCTATAATATTTATATTTTGTTCAGTTAAGTTTTTGAAAGGTTAAAATTCTGCTAAAAACCACATTTAGCAATCTTAACGTTTTCTTAAAAGATTCTCAATTACTTCTAAATGAGTTTATGAATTGATAAGATAATTTTTAAAAAGGTCACTTGTCAAATACTTATTTCAAAAAATAGCGGGTGAAAATTTTATAACGTTATAATACATGACATAGGCAGATAGGCATCAATAAAATATTTATGGTTCAAATACATGATATATATATCACACTGAAAATAAGAAATACTTAATACGCCAGTTATCTTGCAAAATCAGCGAATAACTTTACTAAGATGTGTTATACACCAACTAATATTGACAAAATATTGCACATGGACCATGGTTAAGATGGACATACAGACATGCTGAACATAAAGTCATAAACTGCCAAAAGAATAAATTACACTATTCCATTGAAAATCAAAATGACAATATTGTTTAAAGTATTAATATTCGATTATTGCTGGGTCTTTTTATTTCCCATCGTCCCTACCATAACCCTCCTACAACGCAAACAAAAAATAACGAGAAAAAGAGAAGAGAGGTGAGATAATATAATTGAACAAGTCTAAAGAAGTAGGTGAACTAAAATTAATCTTCCTGTTATACATATCGAAACCTGACCTAATTTTTAATCCTTCTAACTTTTAGTGCATGCGACTTCTTAATTATTATTCTTTTGAAAAATATTTAAATGTTTTACTTATTTTCTTGAGTTTGGTAAGTAAGTAAAAGATATATTTTTTAAAAATAAAATAAAATAATCTAGACGAATATTATAGAATGTGGAGTTTGGGGTGAGGATAAGGTATGGTGAAGGGTAGAAAGGGCACAATCTAGAATACATTTTGTGTATTTTTAGTAAAAAATAAATAAAATATTTTCCCCGTTCCAAACACACCCTATTTCTCAAGGGAAAAATCACCCCACACATCTATTTAAGTGTTAATATTACAACCTTTAAATCTACTACTATTTTTTAATTACTACTAATTAAGTTTTAATTACAAGTATTAACAACTTAATATTAATTTATAAATTAATTAATTATAATTTATTAAGTGATTATATAATATTATCATGAGAATCAAGCCTGCAACAAGTAATTATCAATTACTACATTTAAGGGGTTTACTTGACTCATACACGTCACCTCCCCTTCACGTACCCATGTTTTCTTACAACGGATTTCTCTTTCAAGTTTTTCATTACTTTTTAACACCATTCAAACAAAAATCATCGATATTTTGTTCTGCATTATCACGTAAGATGTATATTCATATTCTGATCTACTGGCTTAAAATTTCGAATAATTCTTTACAAATATCTGAAAGGAAATCTGTAATGCCAATTAAAAAACACTCTATTCAATATTTCGTTGTTGTTTCCTTCATATATAGTATAGTGATTGTAATTCTGAAGTGCCCCATTTATTTTATTCACCTTACTGCCCCAACTAATTTTATAAATTCCACCTTTATTATGTCTCCACTCCTTGTGGGCCTTCTTTCAATGTTGTATTTATAGCATGTTAAATTTAAAATGTGAATTCTGATTTTGACCTTTGTGATATTTTATTAAAAGCGTATTTAATTTTGAATTAATTTAAAATGTGTTTTTGTCCTCTTACAAAGGACATGTGTTATATTTAAATATTATTAGAATGATATTAACCTTTAAATATAAAATAATAATATAAATTTAACATAAACAATTATACATAATTAAACAATTTAACTATGGATACATTTTTACGATTCACAACTAGAACTCAAAATTAAATAATTATTTGCAAATATTTCAAGGGTTGAAAGCGCAAATTTCCCATTTCTTACTTACCAATCAACCACCCCATCCAACTTTTTAAAGATGTGTCGTTCCAATTCAAACTATTTTTTCCTTTTATAGTTTCAAGAGTTACTATCTCCTGATCTATTAATAAATTTTTAATAAACATTTACGCATATTTTTGAAATGAAAAATTTATAATGTATTGATCGCTTTCAGAACATGTGATGACGAATCTATCGTATTCAAAAATATGTGACTGAACCAATATGAGTTATGCCGCGGGTGCTGGGACTGCTTCAGCCTAAATTAGAGGTCTCATTTAAGTTCTGGATATATAAAAAAATCATGTTGAAAGCTCCACCCCTTAATGACCCCTTTGGTGTACCATTTGTTGTGCTCACGGTAAACATTGGGTAGCCAAGTGCGGAGCATATAATGGTTGAAAATATCTAAATACCGAATGAGAAATAAAAAATAATATAAATTATAATATGTGATAGAAAAGAAAGGATAGAAAAAGGAAAAGAGGAATTGAATAATACTTTTTTGGATGCTTTGAGTAGTTAAAAGCTCAACCCTCTTCTCCTTCAAGTTGTCTCCTTTTCAAGAATGAACTAAAAAAAATTACTCATTGGAAAAGATTCATTAATGCAATTGTTTATGAGAAAGGGAAAAAAGAGGAGAGGTAATACAGAAGGATTGATTAAGTTCTAGCTGTCCATTATGAATGTGTTTTTCCTTTTTCTCAAATTGTTTTTTTTTCCTTCACAAAATGCAAATAATAAATAATACAAAATAAAATGAGAAAAGTAGTGGAAACATGATAGTACTAAAGACCATAATGATTTTGCTGACCATTCATGTTTGTTGCTTAATCCCCAATTTCCCGTTGAATATATATTCATTAGTCTCAACAATGTTTATCTTCACCATGAAGCAATTTTAATCAGCTATCTTACTATTATTATTATTATATTTTACAAAAACCACAAATTACAGCCAAACAAAAAAACGCAAACGCAAACAAAGAAGTAATACTCGATTGAGGTTAATAATTGACATAGTGAGTTTATCATTTTACCCCTATTAATTATGAAGTAGATCAATTAAAAACTTAAGATTTTAAAAAAGTTCTAGTTTTTTAAAAATAATTAAATGATGATATAATAAGTAAAAAAAATTGTTCTTTTTTAATTTGTCAAAATGGACAAATAATTAGAGATAACTAAAAATAGAAACATGGACAAGTAATAAAATTTCGACAAACTTAGATAACGGAACAAATCACACATGGTCTCGTATAAAAATCACACATGGAGCTATTCTAGGCCATATACTAATTTTCAACCTTTTCAAAATTGTCTTCTCTTACTTTTATTTGTTTCGACTATTTCTTTAAGAAAAGTTCTGACTAGTACAAAAATCTCCAAGTACAAGTTACCTCAAGGGTTCATTACAATAGTCAAATACCACGAGTCATGATTCATGTTAATTGCTCCTTACATTATATATTACTCGATTCATTTTGATCTAACATTTTTTTATATTTTAAAATTTTATATATAATTTTTTTATATAGTCATTTAATGTTAAGGATCATATGAGAAATAATAAAATAAAATATTTATTTTAATATATGAATCAATTAAAATAAAACAAAAGGAGCATCAAAAATCATATTTGGATTACAAACGCTATTCTTAACCTTACCGATTAAAACATGCGAAAATTCAATTGCCAAAAATAGATTTCTTTATGAGTTTTCATAAATAATACTAATGATTAATGGGAATAGAATTAGGAAGTCGACATAATATTCCCGCGTCCAAATAGTGGAATATAATATTTTTCCTTTAAAAAAAAAGGTAGAATAATTTCAACTTTTTTTTTCCTTTTCATTTTGGGCATCTTCTTTATGACTAACCACGGGTACAACACATAATTAACGCGAGATAATCATGGTTCTGTCGCTTTGTTTTAATTATTTATTTTTAAAATAAGAAATTAAAAAAATAGTCAATACACCAACTGCCACACCGTTCACCAATAACTAGAATCCACGAGCACCGTATATTCAACTTGCAATTATTTTTAATATAAGAATTTGTGTGATACACCGATCAATATTATATTAAAAGAAGTTATCGGTTTAACTTTTTCAATTAAAAAATATTATAAATCACAATTTTGATTTGATAGAAAAATATTTTCAAAATTTTAATAAAAAATACGTTGTTTGAATCTTGAAAAGTAAAAGCTAACATATAAATTAAAATGAGGGCAATAACTATTTTCATGTGTTGTGATTATTAATAAAGAAAACATTTGCTTAACAACAAAAACGGTTGCATTATTTCAGAGTCTCAGAAAAAGAAAGGTTTGTGACATGTCGGCACGCCTTCGAAGACTCCAAAAATATCGTCTCTGACGTTATCATTATTTTGTTTACAAAACTAATTATTAATACCAACTTGTTCAATTTCTCATATTTATCTAAAGCTCTTTGGCATTCCAAATAATTTTCAATTTCATTGATTCATTAAAACTTTTAGTGCTGGATAATGGATACTTGACTGGGTAAATGGCTAGTCAAGGTTTTGTTTGGTAATTAATTAGTTCATTTTAAAACGGTTAAGCCAATAGGGAAAATGTTAATGTGGGAAATAAAAAAAACATATCACATATGCATGCTAGCTTTTTCTATATTTGCCAGCGCAACAACATAATATTCAATGTGATCTTACAAATTAAATTTGTAAAAATAAAATGTATACATATCTCATCTTTATTTTGATGTTGTATAAATATATATTATACATGTAGTCTATGATAAAAAAAAATATGCATATCTTATTTTTATTTTTCAAGTTTTATATTAAAAAAATATCGTGCAAATAAACAGATTATAAAAATGTATTCTCTTATTCAGTTAGGTCATGCATATAGGCTCTAGCACTGTCCTAAAATTCGCGTGTTTAACTAATAATTTTACACTTCCAAGAATGAAGAAGAATATAAAAACAACAAAAAAGAAAAAGAATAAAAGTAAATAATGAAAGACAGAGAAGAACATCAAGGGACCTAACAAGATCAAATATTGTACTTCTAGCATCAAAGTTAACAGCTCTAATAGTATGAAAAACTAAATTTCTTTGCTATTGTTTTTTTTATAAATATACACTTAAACTCAATAATAATTACTAAAATATAATCTCTATTTTCCCACTTTATATTCACTTTTTATGATTAATTACTAAGTATTTGAAAAGTTAAATGCTAAAAAATATTTACTTTGATCACAACTCTTTGTATAATTTTTAAAAGTATTTTAAAATTTATAATATTAATACTTGTAGAACTTTTTTCATCAAATTAAAAATTATGTACAATTTACGTTAAATGAGTGAAAGTATTGATAGCCAAGTTGAGACGACAAAAAAAGTTTAAAGATTTGACTATCGACCTCAAAATTTCTTTGTTATTTTTTTTTAATTATAGGGACAGTTCATACGACCATAATAATATATATTTAGCATAGTATTACGAGTGGAGTCTAAAAAAAGTATATTAAAATTCTATTTATTTTTATTTGTCACTTATTTTAAAAATAATTTTTTATTTTTACGTGTTACTTTTGCCATATCAAGAAAATAAACTCCATTTTATTTTTCAAGACCCATTACAAAATAAGTACTAATTAATAGGGATAAAATTGTAAAATATCAATAATTATTTTTTCGTAACGAGGATATCTAATGAAATAATGACAAATAAAAATGAACTGGAAATATGTATTTATTTAATTTAAATACAAATATACAATAGAAGAAGCCATTTTATGTAATTTTCAAAACATTAGGGGCTAACGGGGTCCACAACAGCAAAGAAGTAGCCGTTATAACCACGTGGTCCTTTGCCGACAGTCAAAGTAAAGAAACTTCTCAATTTCATTAACTCCTCAATACAGTAATAATAATACTTAATAATTAATTCCAGTATTTAATACGGAGTACCAGAATTTATTTTACGTTAGACAATTGAAGAAGAGAGATCAATTCGTTTCTCAAAAAAAAAAAAAAACGTTGCCATCATTCATCTTTAACAGTAAGTATCTGTGCTGAAAAGCACTTTTGCTTTCATCTTCAATCCCAGTTCTTGGACATCTGTGCAAAAAAGCTTCAATTTTCTTGCATAGTTTTCATTATTATCCAAAACAGTGCAAGAAAAATATCTACATTATATATTACTTCTTGATTTGGTGGGTGGAGTTCTGTTGGAAAATAACTAACTTGCCACTTTCTTTTCTTGAATAATTTTCCTATTATGGTGAATACATTTTCTTCTCATTATTATCCAAAATAGTGCAAGAAAAACTACATTACGTTATTGTGACTTGGTGGGGTTTTGGTTTATTGGGGGTTGGAGTTTAGTTAAAGTATGAGAAAGGGGAAAAAGTGACAACTGTTGGCTTTTATGGAGCTTTGAAGTTATTGTACTTCTCCGATCGGCTATTGTTACTCTGCTTTTCTGTTATACTCAGCAGCTCTGTAATTGGAAAGTGATATATAGTCACAACTCACAATAGTATGATCTTCTTTCTGCAACTTTTTTTTTTTGTGCTTGAAAAGGGTTTTTGTTGATGAATTGGGGTTTTACTTTTGCTTGATTTCAGTGAAGAAGTAAGTAGTTTTCTGAATGTGTATAAGATTTCACGTGTTTCCTAATCTCTGATTTGTGATGATCTTTTGTGAATTCTGACAGTTAAGGACCTTTTTTTTTTTTTGCCATTTTGGGTTGCTGATTCGATTGATTTTCTACCTTTCTAATTTGTGTATTTTAAATTTCCATTTCCCCAGATTCTCTGAGTTAAAGAAATAGAGATGATCAGTTTTATTTTTGCTTATTTGTTTTATCAATTAGGAGTATATGGTAATTTTGATAAGTCAAAGTAATCCAACTGAAACTTGCTTTAAACAAAAGTGGAAAGGAAGTATTTATCTTTGTCCATAGATGTTGATACTATAAATTATGTTTGGCAAGGGTTTATAGAAATAGAAGTTCATATTATAACAAAAGTGGAAAGGAAGTATCAGTGATTGTGTTTCATAGTGTGAGGGTTTCCTGTTTGAGAGGTTAAAACTTGCAGCAGCCTATATTTACTTTGATTGTTCTGTCTCGTGGCTTAATTAACCTTCGGAAGGGAGGGAGTTGATGGGAAGATCCGGAAGTGTATGTTTTCCTTGTCGTTTACTTGTTATCTAAGCAGGACATTGACCTTCTCTTTACAGGTTATGGCGACGCTTGGAGATATAGGCCTTGCAGCAGCAATAAATATTATATCTGCCTTGATCTTTCTTGTGGCATTTGCAATTTTGCGGCTCCAACCATTCAATGACAGAGTTTATTTCCCCAAATGGTATCTTAAGGGGTTGAGACACAGTCCCACCCGCTCTGGGGCATTCGTCGCCAAATTTGTTAATGTTGATTGGAGGGCATATATAAGGTTTCTGAACTGGATACCAGATGCACTGAAAATGCCTGAACCTGAGCTTATTGACCATGCAGGGTTGGACTCTGCTGTTTATTTGCGCATATACTTGCTAGGGTATGGCTTTCTAATTATTGATATCACTTTTGGAGTCATAAAGCATATCTGTGCGATTGTTTATAGTAACCATGTTTTTAATACCATTCTATTTTTCTTTGGTAAACCATGTTGATTAACATGTTAAAAATATTGTATTATTACCATTTTATTTTGCTTTTTCATGTTAACTGGATTCATTTCGGATAAGAATGATTACACGGTGCATCCAATATGAAAATATCAGAATAGACCCTATAAAATGAGCTGATATTTGAAAGATTGCTCATTATTTATCTTTTTATTTTTGAGTGAATGTGACTGTTAACTCATAAAAAATAACGAAGGTGACTGACTGTATTTCTATTGAGGATCTTTGACGTCTCATTTGATTGTATCAATAATAGGGTTGGCTTCAAACAGTGACAATAAAATGGAAAACCACATATCTGCTGTCATAACCAGGCCAGGGGACTGCTTTCAACATGGAGTTTAGAACTTGAAACATCAATACTTTAGCTTGTTGCTTCAATCTCTTGATTCACGTGAAAATCCGAAAAAAACCGAACATACTGGACTATCTTATCTTCTTTGTTGGCTGTTTGCTTATACTGTAAAATCAAGATAAATAGGTGGTCATGTTTTTCAAATAGTTTCTTTTTCGACTTCTTAAATGAATGGATGAGGATGATCCTTATAATGGAAGGGGATTTAGGTGTCTTAACATTCAATCAGTCATCTATCCAATCGAGGTTGCAACAGAAACAGGAAAAAGAATCAGCACGATAGCAATTTCAATGTTGTATACTTCATAGCTCCTTTGTTCCTACTAAAGCGTATTGCCTTTGTTGCCTTCATTCTATTTTGAGAAACTGGGCGGTCTGTGATGATTACTGCTTCTTGATTTCTGCAGGCTAAAAATCTTTGTTCCTATAACGTTGCTTGCATGGGCTATCCTGGTACCTGTAAATTGGACAAATAGCACTCTGACAAAATCCGACTTTACTTATAGTAACATTGATAAGCTTTCCATTTCAAATGTTCCGCTTGGATCACTCAGGTTTGGAGATTTATCTTTCAAAATTTTGAAGAATTTGATCCAGTAGATTTGCCATTACGAAATTGTTTTTATCAACATTTAAGTCGTCTTTGATGTAGGTCTTACGTCTTGAAAACTTTTGACATCTTCCTCTTGTTTACTTGTTTATTAATTGTTTTTAGTTTTAGCATGATGCTATTTGTAGCCTGCTTTGCTTTTGCATGACCTTGACTAGATTTCTTCTTGGGCCATGAATGAAAATTCTGCAGTTAATGCTTCAATTTTTTTCAAATTTCTTGGCGAGACCACCTAGTAACTTGCTAACAAGATTTGTCTTGGACATGTTTTGAGGATCAGTCATTGAATGGGTTTGCAGTCCATATTTAGTGTCCCAGTTCTGAGATATGTTACCCATTTTACATTCCAGCTTGAAAGTCCATATTTAACATTCAAGTGAAGTTATCTACTAGTAAAATGGCAATACCCTTTTGCTTACCTTTAAAACTCCATAGCGTAATTCGTATTGACCTGGATTTTTGCAGGTTTTGGACTCATATTGTAATGGCTTATGCCTTCTCATTCTGGACCTGCTATGTCTTAAAAACTGAGTATGCAAAAGTTGCAGCCATGAGGTTGCAGTTTGTCGCCTCTGAAAAACGTCGCCCCGACCAATATACAGTATGTATCACCTTACTTTTCGAAATTGAACATCTAAATTCTTCTGTGTTAGCAAATTTAGTTTCTGGAAAATGTATTTAATCACTGAAGCATTTGTTCTCTGCAAATGCATTATGTTTTTACAAAGTTGATAGACAGATATTGAAGCTGACATGGCATTTCTCCTTAACTGTTCAAACTTAAGAGAGTAATTAAAGTTTCTAAGTTTCTGCTTTCTTGTTTGTGTTTGAAATTTGCAATCTTAATCTTCTCATGGTTTGCGTGATTTGGTGGCTAATCTATGGATAAATATATTATGAATTTCTGGAAGGCAGTGAACAGATGACAACTTCATGTTTACCTCTGTCAACTTTTTGGTCTCTCTATAGGTGGACTGAAACATTGGTTCTTCTTGAAATTATTTGCAATACTCCTTTATGCATTTGATTAGTTTGAAGCAATAAATTAAGCCTGTAATTTCCCCAAGTAAGTGGTTAATATATTTAGAACTCCTTTGCCCAATAATTTTTTTGTGTGTGTGAGTGGGATTGTGATAGCCATAAACAGAATTAGAACTGAAAATTTTAATTTCTTTTGACCTCTTTCGTCCATTTAACATACCCCCAAGCTGCATGTCTGTTTAAACTTTAATTTATCTAATGTGTGGACAGAAATCTTTTGAGCTTTTTGAAAGCAGTTTTCAGGAGACAAAACATTACTTTTACCTCCTTGAATTATGAGGTGGAGTGAAGCATGTTGGCGCTTTTTTTACAATTTCATTGATAACAATTACTCTTTTATGTATATTAGCCATTTGATTAAGCAGTAGGAAGAAAACTTAATAGCAGAGGGTCTCGTAACTTCCATTTCCTCCCCCCTTGATGGTATGGCTCTGTGGTGCATTTTTGTTCATATCTTAGTCAATTCCTTATTAAGAGAGTAGATGACATCAGGGTAAATTGTTAGAAGGGAGTGTAGAGTAAGTGTATTTTCATGGGGTTTTCACTAAGTCTTACATTACATATAGAAAATATGTATTTACATTGATTTTACTAGTGTAATTTTTTTTTTCTGGAGAGAGCTAATCATAGTAGCATTCTTAGGTTTTGACACATTAGTGCTCCTTCTGAGAACTTAATTTGAGGAACATATTTACAAGTATCTAGATTTTTGTTTTGAATAAACAATAGACTAGTTTACGTAGAATGAATATACCTCATTTCCTATTGCCATCTGGATTTTTTAAGCCTACTATCTTGAACAGTGTGACTGCAACTTTTATCTACATTACTTCTTGTGCTAAAATTTGATTATTACAGGTCCTTGTTAGGAATGTTCCGCCTGATGCTGATGAATCAGTTAGTGAATGTGTGGAGCACTTTTTCCTGGTTAACCATCAAGATCATTATCTCATGCATCAGGTTCGAACTTGGTGGAATACAAGTATCTCATGCTGTTTTACTGATAAAAAAGACAAGTATCTCATATTGTTTTGAGGAAGTGATATATTTTTTGTTGTTGAAATTATGCTCCTTGTTGAAGCCCCCAAAACTTTGGGCTAGTGATAACTGATAAGACGCGGTGTGTGATGAGTGGGTTAGGCACACGTCACAGTTCGACGCCATGTTGTATTGTGCACCATCTCATTTAAATTCTTAAGTGGTTAGACGATGTCACATTTTTATGTAGCTTCTAATACTCCCTACCATGTAGATGGATGGATGTAGTTTAGGTTGGGATATCTTCTCATGGCCAAGTAATCACTTCCTCAAGGCCAGTAGCCCTTGGCTGGGAACAGAACTGGCTATACTCTTTTGAGACGAGACTGTAAACATGTTTGGTATGTCAGTTCCATAGATATGGAGTCTGTCATTGCTTGTTGTGTATATTTCTTTATGTGTTCTTCATCTTGAGATATAAGCATTTCGTCGATTACTACGCCCTTCCTCGACTCTGGGTGCCTAGGTATCCACCGTAAGCCTTTCCTCGTTTGAACCTCACCCTTCACAAGAATTCTTGAACAGCAAACAACCAGTTCAGATATTCACGACCAAGAAGTACTGGATTCTCTTTCGGATAGGCCTGAAAGGAGAAGGAAGGCTGGAATGCCAACAAGCGTCTATTTGTTCATCTTGACATATAATCACAAACAGGAAGAAAAAAGAAATTAACTGATTGAGGACACCAATTCGTGCTTCTTTTTTTCAACTTAGAAACTTTCCGTATAGGCTTTCTCGAACCAATCATTTAGTTCATCATGGGAAGGGGCACTAGTAAACTTCAATTTAGATTATCTTTTTTTGTAAACTTTTCATAAGCTAATCCACCAAATAGTTTTTTTTAAAATTATATATATAGCATCCGGGCAACTTGTGCACACCTTGACTAATTGTATGCGGTACCTGCCTCCTACCACAGGTACCTCGTAACTCTATCAACCAAGACTTGGACAACTGCAGTAGGAATCACCTAGTGTGTGCCTAGGATTCTCAACCCACTTCATTGACAATTAGGCCATACCCATTGGTGCAATCGACCAATTAGGTTTCCACTCTCAATGTAAAAGCAAATAACAAAATTGAAGAATTGTCTTACATTGAGCCCACCCAAATGTCAAAATCTTCATTAGTGTTGCTTATTACTGCAGTAGGAGGAATTAAGGACTTGTGGCTTAGCATAAGGAAGACAACTAGTTCTGCAGGCGAAGAGACATTAGGAACTAAAATGGAGTATTTAAAGTAAGTTATGATGTGACAACATAACACGATAGAAGGCAAAGATCTGAATATAACTTAAAAGGTAGGAATAGAAGTATGAATCATGTGTGAAACCTTCTGAAAGTTTTGTCAGTCATCTTAAAAGCTATTATCTATTTTAGTAATTGAAATTTCAACTTACAATTTTTTCTGTAAGTTTGTTCTTTTATCATCTTTCTCATCCGTAATGCTTCTTTTCATGGAAGTTATCAGCATTTATTATCCCTTGTAGAATAATTATTCATCAGTTTGTGCTCTGATAGGCTGGTCTTAGATTTTACTATCCCCTGATAAAAGTTACTTGCATGTTAAATATTTCAGTAGGATGGACTAAAATTTTCTTATTATATGCAAATTTTTCATTTATGCTTTATTTTTTATGTTGATATGCTATTTCATCTTTATTCACTTACTTGGATTTTACTATAGGGTGTTTATAATGCCAACAAACTAGCAAAACTGGTGAAGGAGAAGAAGAGTAAGCAAAATTGGCTCGACTATTACCAACTTAAGTACTCTAGGGATCAATCAAAACGGCCTATGATGAAGGTATGGATGTGTCCCTGATCCTACAGATTGTTATTTCTAACTTCTAATATCATAAAGTATGTTCCGAGGCTCAATTAGTACTTCTTTAACAAAGTTTTGTCTACCTCTAAACCAGTTGTTTCAGTACGTCTTTTTTAAAATTTGCAGACTGGTTTCCTTGGATGCTTTGGGGCAAAAGTTGACGCAATTGAGCATCAGATTGCTGAAATTGAAAGATTGACAAAAGAGGTAAATACCACACTTTAATCTCCCTAAATAAGTTGAAAGATTTCCAATCGACATGTTATTGACTTAACTATCCTTCTTAGATCAGAGGCGTAGAGTGTGTCATGGAGAATACTGAATGACTTGCTTTCAGCATCACTGAACATTGATATGTTATATGTAAAGGATCTCCACTGGAAAAAGAAATTCCTGTTTACTAGAAAAGGATATCCCATTGGACATAACTTTCCTTTCCATTAACCATTTATCTGACATTGCTACATTCACAAATGAGTCTATTCTCTTTTTCTTGTCTTTTCCTGTTGTCCCTTTCTTTTTTCTGTTTTTGGTTGATGCTGTTGGATAGGAGGGTGTGGAGGTAGAATATTAGGGTAGAAGATTAGTAGGAGGGCGGGCATATTTCTTTTCCATTCTCAGAGTATTAATATTCTTCTTTTTTTTCCCCTAATCTTTAGATTTCTCTTACTACTTGTGTTTCTTTAGCGTCGATATCCTATTTTCTTACTGTTGTTTCTGCTTGTTACTTCTGCTTCTTTTTCATGTCTATCGGAAACAACCTCTTTACCTTCTCAAGGTATAGGGGTAAGGTCTGCGTACACTCTACCCTCTTCAAACCCCACCGGTGGGATTACATTGAGTTTGTTCTTGTTGGTCGATGCTGTTGTCTTCCTTTGCTTTGGTTGTATTATTTGCTGTCGTTACTGTTCACTTCTCCTTTTGTTTCTAGCATGTCTTCTTCACTTCTGTATTTCGTTTCGATACTTGATTTTGATATGCTTTACTTGAGACGAGGGTCTATCGGAAACAACCTCTCTACCTATACAAGGTAGGGGTAAGGCTGCATACACACCACCCTCCCCAGACTCCCCTTAGCTGGATATGTTGTTGTTGTTATGCTATAAATCAGCTCTAATTCTACTAATGCCTTGGTCTGACTTTACTTGTAGATAGCTGAAGAGAAACAAAGGGTAGAAAAAGACCCAAAGTCTACCATGCCTGCATCATTTGTCTCCTTCAAATCGCGGTGGGGTGCTGCTGTTTGTGCACAAACACAGCAATCCAGAAATCCAACCTTGTGGTTGACAGAATGGGCTCCAGAGCCACGTGATGTATTTTGGAACAACCTGGCAATCCCCTATGTTTCTTTGACAATTAGGAAGCTCATTATTGCTGTTTCCTTCTTTTTTCTGACATTCTTCTTCATGATCCCAATTGCATTTGTCCAAACCCTTGCCAGCCTTGATGGGATTAGGAAGAAAGCACCATTTCTGAAAGTTATCATTGACGAGTGAGTACCACATTCCACACTTGTTCTGAAGTCAGCCTCATCTCTCATTAGTTTTTGTCGTACTCATGATCCTTGATGGTGATATGATACCTTGGTTCATTTATTTCAAGACTCTAGCGACAATAATTCAAAAAACAAAATGTATATATGGTTTTTGGTGCAATCAGGTCTTTGTTTTTTTGGTGCAATCAGGTCTACTCAGAAGATACTATATATGTCCTAGACACTTTAGGTTTTGCTCACTTGTATATATGGTTTCAGTACAACCCATTACTGATTTGTGCTTACTACATACAACCGTTACCGTCTCAAAATAAAAAATAAAATTCAAAAACAAAATCTAGTGGTTTGTCTTTTTACTTTTGTTCATTTATTTTAAGTCTCATCGTGAGAACAATTTCAAAAACAAATTTTAGTGGTTTGATATTTGTGAGTACTTACTGGAACTTGTTTGACATTGGTGAATTGTGCATAGTTAGTTTAGCTTTGTATGATTTGTGTCATCTCATTCCTTGAGATACTTAATCGCTTTTACATTATGTCATCACTCACAAAAGAGATGTTTGACAAAAGTGTGCAACCTAGAAATGCTATTTTCTATTTACGTAGTGAGATGATCCATGGATTTCTGATTTCTTTGTGATGCTAAATTGACATGACAAGTCATACACAGCAATGAAACACTATCTATATGTGCTGAATTTACTCTGCTAGTTCTTCCAAATTCTTTTCTTGCTTTCTCCTCTCCTTTTTGGTCTTTGTGCCGAGGAATGGGCTGTTATCTGAGTTGGTTTTTTTGCCAATCACGATCATAGAAGTCATGCACCAGCTTATCTCAAATGTAGATTTCTTTTATTACTCTTTTATGCCTAATAATTCTACTGATTTATCATGCAGACCTTTCATCAAGGCGTTCATCCAAGGTTTTCTACCTGGGATTGCTTTGAAGATCTTTCTCATATTTCTGCCAACCATATTGATGATGATGTCCAAATTTGAGGGCTGGCTAAGCATTTCAGCTCTAGAGAGGAAATCTGCATCTAAATACTACATCTTCACTATTGTAAATGTGTTCCTCGGGAATATAATTGCAGGAGCTGCATTTGAACAACTAAGTACCTTTCTCAATCAGTCAGCAAACCAGTACGTTGTTTTAGCGAAAATATGTTACTAGATTTGTATCAGCCTTTCTTTAACTTGTGAATCAATGGGGAAATTTTGGGAATGCAGTTAGAGCCTGCTTCTGATGCAGCAGGTAGAACAATGGCCACGTCAAGAGTGTTTCTCTATAATGTCCACATAGATGTACTCTTTCAGTTCTGCTCTAATAAATTATTCAGAATAGTAAAGTGCAACGTCTTTGGACACCCGTATGGAGTTAAGCATGACATTACTGAGATATCAGTTTCTGTGAAGCTCAGTCCTCTAGGGACTTGGTGAAATGTTTATTTGGGGGGGCAGTTTTCTAGTCCTGGTGAAGTTGGGTGTTACAAGAAAACAGTAGATATGACCAGTGGTGGATCTAGGGGGAATTATACTGTATATAATAAAGTAATTTTTTATATTTTTTATGTATAGATATAGATTTTTATTATGAACATAAGACGAGGTTGGCTTAGTGATTTAGAGGTTCAAATTTCACCTTGAGGTTCCAAGTTCAAGAGGTTGACACTAGATTTTTATTTTTCGAACTCCCTAAGTGAAAATCCTAGATCCGCCACTGGATATGACCTATTAGAAGAAAAGAGAAGGAAACAATTCATATAGGCTAGGCTTCCTCGTTACAGATGGCCTCAACCTATATGTGAAAATGGTCATGTAGACCATGCATGCTATCATGTATTTATGCTCTTTTACTATCCTAAAACCCATGCTGATTAACGAGATCATTCCTGTTCAGAGTTCCATGCCTGTAATAGAGTTAAATTTCTAGTTCTAGAAGTATGTTACATGGACTTCAGTATGAATGTTGGATACTGGTATTGTGTTTGGCAAGTTCCTTCAGTTTCTAGAAGGTTTTCTTTGCACTTGAGAGGATCGTTAAGCTGTCCTATACTTGACAAACTTAATTGTAGTATATTTAATAATGTCTTATATTGTCTTCTTGAATATGAGGAAATACATATTTAGTCAATACTAGTCCTATTGGTTCCAGCCAATATATGATTGGTTCTTTATGTGCTGATTCTGCTATTATATTCGCATTGCCAGTGTTATCCTATATTCCTATTAGGTGCATTCCAAGTTTTCCATTCTTTGGCAAGTCTTGCTAGTCCATATCCTTTTACTTAAGAGCATCTTGCTATAAAATTTCCTATATTTTCTGCAGAATCCCTAAAACAATTGGTGTCGCAGTTCCTATGAAAGCATCCTTCTTCATAACCTACATAATGGTTGACGGGTGGGCTGGTATTGCTGGAGAGATCCTAAGGCTGAAGCCGCTAATATTTTACCACTTGAAGAACTTTTTCTTGGTTAAGACGGAAAAAGATAGAGAAGAGGCAATGGATCCTGGAAGCGTTGGTTTCAACACAGGGGAACCACAGATACAATTATATTTCTTATTGGGGCTTGTCTATGCTGTGGTCACACCATTTCTGCTTCCGTTCATATTGGTCTTCTTTGGCCTTGCATATGTAGTATATCGTCATCAGGTTCGTCTTCTCTCTTCCTTCTTATGCCTATATCTCACTGTGTTTAGTCTTTAGAACATGTGGTGCTTTATTACATCATAAAGTTCTCAAATATTACAAACTTGCTGAGTCGTCATGCTATCGCGCCCAATTTTTCTCAAAACGGGATTCAACGACGTGATAACTCTCTTTAGGATTTAGAAAGCGAAGAAGAATAGCCACTTAGCGAATTAAAGACACGTTAGAGCACCATTCTATACTAAATACAAATAACTTCAATTAAAAGGGTCTGCGGAACCATAGATCGGGCAAGGGTTCAATTTTATCTCGAAAGGAAAGTGTTAAGCATCTTTCGAGGTCCACAAATGTGGTTTCCAACCGGATTTTGCAAATTATGTGGGGGGAATTGAATGTGGCAAAACAAAGTCATTAATTATATAATTATGGAAAATTGTGATAAAAGATATATAGAAGATTTACTTGAGCTAAGAAAACAAAATAGATTCTTAATTAACTACACCAGTTTGAATGAAAGGATAATAAAACAGGATACTTGTTTAATAAAATATCTATGTGATAAAATAAGCAAAACTTTGTTTACTTCCTATGTGTCAACTTGTTTGTCGTACTTTTCTTTCAGTTTGTTTTAAAAAGAAGGCATCTTCTCTAATTTGACAAGTCTTTAATTTCAATATCCCACATGACATGTTTAAGACCACAAGATTAAAGGGTCATTATACATATTTTTTTGTTTATGACCACAAGATTCAAAGATCTAATTTACTTTCTTAAACTCCGTGTCAAGTCAAACTAAGACAAATAAATTGAAACGGATGGAGTATCTCACAAGGCACTTCATTGTACTTGTAACGATTATGGTGTCAAGACAAAGTTGATATCCTTTGCACTAGTTATGTATGCCCTACTTCTACTTAGATGACATGCTAGGGATTACATCAGCTTTGATATTGGGATCAGACATGGAATTCCATGGGTTCAAGGATATGTTGTGTTCATATGAATGCCGTTTTAATGTTGTTTCCTTAGGCCACATGCAACACTACATTAACTGGGTATTTGTTAACTGGTAGTATTAATTCTTCCCACATTTAATCCAGACAAAGGGAATGTGGAGTACTTGTACTGATGGAGATGCATGTAGTTGAGGGAGCTAGGGATTACATCAGCTTTGATATTGGGATCAGACATGGAATCCCATGGGTTCAAGGATATGTTGTGTTCATATGAATGCCGTTTTAATGTTGTTTCCTTAGGCCACATGCAACACTACATTAACTGGGTATTTGTTAACTGGTAGTATTAATTCTTCCCACATTTAATCCAGACAAAGGGAATGTGGAGTACTTGTACTGATGGAGATGCATGTAGTTGAGGGAGCTGTACAACTATCCTTGATATAACATACCTTTAGCTGTTCCATGCCAATATGTAATTAACAAGTCTCCACAGTAGGTCTATTATTAATATATCATGGTAGTGTCTTCTATTCATTTACTACTTCTCTATGGTATGTTTGTGTACTTAATTTATGTGTGATCTTTGTTCCTCGTGAAGATGAGGAGAATTAATATACTTAATTCGTGGTGAAATTGCTGATGCTAGATACAAGTTTTTCATGGCCAATTTCACATCTCCTAGTAAAATTTATTATCAGTCACCTATTTGCATATACTAATGCTACTGATATGAAATTGTTGATGTAGACATGGTTGCATGTTACAATTAGCTTTTCCTGATGGGTTCTTTTCCTGAGACCTTGCAGATTATAAATGTATACAATCAGGAGTACGAAAGTGCAGCAGCATTCTGGCCAGATGTTCATGGACGTATAATTTTCGCACTGTGCTTTTCTCAGTTATCTTTACTGGGCTTGCTAGGTACAAAACATGCTACTCAGTCAGCACCTTTCCTGATTGCCCTTCCAGTGCTGACCATCTCATTTCACTTGTACTGCAAAGGTCGTTATGAGCCAGCTTTCACCAAATATCCGATACAGGTGTGTGTGGAAGCACATCTTGCAAATAAGAATTTTCACTGTTACAATAGTTTTAGCTCTTTTTTTTTTTTGTAAACATTGGCAGTGTTTCCATTTTGTTTTTCTTCTAATGTCTACGACTAAGGTTATCTTCTTCTCGATATCAGGAAGCAAGGATGAGAGATACTCTGGAACAAGCAAGGGAACCGAATCTTAATCTGAAGGGCTACCTTCAAAATGCTTATGTACATCCTGTTTTCAAAGACGATGATGAGGATGAAGATGAAGACTTCATGATGAAACTGGAGACTGATAGCGTTCTTGTCCCCACAAAACGCCAGTCAAGAATGAATACACCAGTTCCCAGCAAAGTCAGCGCTGGCTCATCTCCATCACTTCCTGATGTAGTCATTCATGAACAATAATGGAATATTTCACCTCCTTTTGTGCATGAGAGTTAGATCACGGAGCTTCAACCTTAGCTAAGTGGTACAGAGAGGCACTTCAGCCTTAGCTAAGTGGACCAGTTTACCTTGGGACGGTTGGCGTTGAAAGTACAAAAAATTGTAAAGAACTCCGGTGGTTTCTATAGGTCTACGCATTAGAAGTTTTGTACACTTGAGGATGTTTATATTTTTAGCATTTGCTGGTTGTTGACACTGAGGATATAATCTTGTACACAAGCTTTGTAAGGGAATGTATTTATTTTTATAGTTTAAGAAGAAAGCTGGATTTCTTGTTTGGTCTGTTTTTTAAGTTTGTATATGCGAAATTATTATAACCGGCGGTGGTTCAATTGAAGTAAAGTAAATATTTATGTCATAGAATAACAATAAGCAACTCCAGAATGCTACGACGGATTCGGGATTCGCCTTAGACTTTGATTAACTTGGAGAAAGCTCACCTGATTATGATTTTTTTTTTTCATTTCAAAAACTCAAATATGAGACTTCGATTTATTTGGACCCTAAGAAGCTCTTCCAATTACGATTTTTTTATATATTTTTATTTCTAGAACTCGAATATGAGACTTCTTGATAAAAATGAAAAACTCGCATCCCACAACAAGCAGAAGGTCTCAGGTGTTGGTTGATCATTGATGGATGGATCATGCAGGGGCGGCTCAACGTAATTGGGGGCCTAAAGCGAAATTTCAATTTGAGGCCTAAAATATAAACAAACTTCGTATACATATTAATTCAAAAATTATTTTTCTTACACCATTTAGATGAAAATTAATATTGTTTTTTCAGTTATTGATTTTAGGTAAGATTTTATCAACTCAACATTGAAAAACATTCTTTCAATGAGTTCAATGAGGCAATATGAATTGTTAACATAATTTTATAAGTAATAAGTTGACAAATATCAAATAAAGATAAGAGTTAGAACCATAGAATCTGATTTAAGAAGTTGATGACTTGGTATACACCATTTTAATATGTTTGTTGTAATGTTTGAAACTAGAATTTAAAAAGAAATAAAAAAGAATTTGTAATTCACTTTGTTCAACACTTTTCACTATTAATTCTTATTTTTAACAAAGTATAAAATATGTTAAAATGGGTAAAATAATATATATATATATTTTTAATCATAATTAATCAATTTTTTCTATAAAAATTTAACACATAATTTATTCTTGATAATAATTTGGGTCCCCCAAAATTTGGGGGCCTAAGGCATAACCCTTATTTTACAAAGGCAAGAGCCGGCCCTGGGATCATGGGACTGTTGATAGAAACAAAATTCACTTAAGTCAGTAAGGATAGTTTGGTCATTTCCTCTCCACTGTATAACTATAATTATATAAGTTATATTTCTCCCCTCCTCCTCTTGGATTAGATTCATGAGAACATGAACCAATATTACTTCATGATATCAGAATAGGTAGAAATTTCCTCCCCAAAAGAGTTCTTTTTCAACTTCATCTCTTAGGTTAGGGTTCATAAGAATATGAACCAATATTAGTTTATGTATCAGAGAAGGTAAAATATTGTTCGAAAATTCAAGAGCTCCTACACACTATCAACCATTGAATAATGAGAAAATATACTAATAGGGTGTTTGGATTAGCTTAAAAGTTGGTCAAATTTATTTTTAAGTCAATTTTTGACTTCCGAAAAATATTTGACAAATATAAAAAATAATTTAAAATAAGTTAGGAAGTGTTTGACAAGGTAAAAAATGACTTAAAATAAGTCAAATTCAAAAGTAGGTCTCTCCCTACTTTTTGTTTTTTTGACTTAAAATTCATTTCAGTTTGATTTTTTATTTTTTATTTTTTACTTTATAACTACTTTGAAGTTAATTTTTTATTATTTTATATAATTATTTAATATTAAAAATAATAAAATTCTTTAAATTTATTAAAATGAAATATCTGTTTTTAGTAGGATAAATAAAATAAAACAGAAAAATTGTACTATAATAAAAATAGATTAAAATATAAATATTTCTTTAAAAAGAAGATTACGTGACGAGTACACGACACGTGATCTAGAAACCTAGTTTTCTAGTTTTGGCAGTATCCCCCTTTTTGGCCTTGAGATTTTTTAGAGGTTAAATTCCAATTTTGACCTTCAATTACTCCTTAACTTTTTTCTATAACATTTTAGTATAAGTAGAAATATTGAGGGTGTTAAAATAGTTGTGTGTGTTAACTAGGAGAAGATACTATTAGAAATAAAATATTTGGATTTGGTGGAAGTGATTTTTGTGGTCGATAAAAAATGTGAGACGAGATTTGAAATGATTTGAGCATGTCAAAAGAGATTTATAAACATTTCAGTGAGGAGGTGTGAAAGGTTAATGTTAAAGGGCATAAGGAGAGGTAGAGGTAGATAAAAAACATAGTGAGAGAGATGTGGTCAATCAGAAAATGACAAGCCTTCATCTTATTAAGGACATGACCCTTGATATGATGATGTAAAAGTTGATGATTGAGTAGAAGGTTACACATAAATATTTTTTTTGTCTCGTCTCTCCTATTAGTAGCATTAGTATTATTTTTGATATTTTAATTATTTTAATGTCTTTGAATTTCTTATTCTTATTTTTTTTAATTACTACGTGGTGTTTCTTATCATTTATGCCTTTATTTTCTTAGCTATTGTAATTAGGACTGTTCAAAATTGAACCGTACCTGATAAATAGACCGCAAGATTGATTTATTGGCTTATTCTATTAGATTATCGATTACGATTGGAAAATGAATTAAAATTTTATAAGAAATAATTTGTTAATTACTCAATTTCTTTATTCGATAAATCATTTATCCTATTAAAAGTTATCATACTTATACTTAGGGGTATTCACGGGTTGGTTTGGATCGGTTATTGGTCAAAAACAAAACCAAACCAAATATAATATACATTTATCGGTTTGATTATTATCGGTTTCGGTTTGGTTTGGTTCGGTTATTCGGTTATTAACCACACACAAAAATAAAAGAAACAATTCAATTAAAATGTGAAAAAAGTGACAACAATCCATTCAAAACGAAAAGTAGTTAGAATGACTTAAATTACTAAACTTTCAATCACTAAATTTACTATCAATAAAGCTTTAAAATTCACTATATTGGCCTAGAAGGAAGAGACAATAACATTTTCAGTCCCACAAAGAATTGACATAGACACTCATATACATGAAATCAATAAGATAAATGTTTCATCTTGGGCATTTTTGCTTTCAATAAGTAAATTATAAAGAAATTTTAATGAAAATATGTATAAGATCTTTAAAATTGTTTATAAAAAGAATATATTAAGTATGTATATTAATAAAATATATGTATATAATTCATCGGTTCGGTTCGGTTATTTCTTCGGGTTTTTTCGAATAAAACCACAACCAAACCAAATACTATCGGTTTTCAAAAATCTAAAACCAAACCAAACCAAACCCAAGTAAAATCGGTTTTATTTTATCGGTTTGGTTTGGATCGGTTTTTATCCAAACCGTGAACACCCCTACTTATACTTTTACCGTAGGTATATATAAATATATAAAAGTACACATTTTATTATTATTAACCCTAAAAAATAAAGCCCCATTTAAAATTTTGCCATAAATGTTTCTATATGATCCCAAGCATTGCTTGAGTTTTTTATTACCTTCATTGTCATTCTTGTTTAAATTAAAGCTCATTTATCAAGATCTAAAGGAAAGCAATATTCTCTTAATGATGATATGAGTCCAAGAATTTCAGATTTCAAATTGCCAATGTTCATGCAGATTGTATAGTATAACCACGGTATATTGTAAGGTGTGTTCATCAAGAAAGAGAGGAGTAGGTACTATAGAGGTTCGTCAGTATTCGTCCGATAATTATTGATTTGTTATTGAACCAATCAGTATCTTATTAATTGACTAGCATTTAAAAATCGATAATCGATGGGTCAAACGGTAAATCGGAATTATCTGTCCCATAAGCAACCCTAATTCTACTGTTTTTGTTTTTATAAATATTGTATTTTTACTTTCTGGAACCAAAAATCTATCAAAATATTTTCCATAAAATCTGCATATTTTTCTTTCTCATGATAACCAACAAAACTATACTCAATATATTATTATTACCATTGTTGTTATTGATACTTTATAAAATTAAATGACCAAGGTTTAAAATTTGTTGAGTTATTTTCAAGAAGAAACATTTTATCTTATTACAGTAATCTTTTTCCCAAAAATAAGCTTAGATATTAGGATAAATAACTTTGAATGTTGAATAGGTAAAACAATAACGAAAAGTTAGTGGTCGTTTGACCATTGAGTTCCAGAAATCATGTTTAGTTATAATATTTTATAAAATTTTAAAATTTAACTTAATTTCGAATTGTTGGTGTAATATACCAAAAAACAATAAATCACAATTGAAAAATAAAATGACAAAAATGAATAAACAAATCTTTTGGTTCAAGCGCATATATATCACTCTCTTTAAAGAGATTCAAGTCCACTGCGACATAATTTACACTGAGCCACCAGTATGTCACTCAAGCAAATCCGAATTAGTTGAAGAGTCCAAAACTTCACATAAGAACACCTTCCTTCAACATATAATTACTCTTGTGTATATATTTATAACTCTATTCAAATTATTTATAAAAATTTAAAAATAATTTTAATTTATATTCATACTTCTAAATATTATTGCGCCGAGTATATCAATTAATTGAATACCAAGCACACTAACATAAAGAACTTTTTTTCTAAAAAAGAAAAACGAACTCTAATAACAATATGATTGTACTTCCTATAATAATATACTAATATATCCGGCTAAATATTTATATTATTTTCTCTGCTTAATTAGTAAACCTTATGTTTAGAGACCTAGACAAACCCGTTCCTCATGATTTGAGATCACTAACAGAAAAATCTATTATATTTAATATTTATATAAAAAAAAATCTCTATAAAACAGATCTACTAAAACAAAAAGAATCATTAGATATTTCCGTAAATAAATTATGCAAACTGATCTTTTTAATCTAACTAGTTAATAGTTAATATTGAAGTATGTATGTGAGAAAAATCGGAGGAGGAAAATACAAATGTAAATTGATGAATGATTTCTACAGTTTGTTCACCAACTCTTCCTTGTGTGGTACCTCAAATTTCGTTGAACTTCAAACTTATTCAATTGTTGCAAGTCACACTTGAGATTTTTTACAAAGAAATAGTAAACTTATAAAATTCTTAGTTTAAAAATAAGAGGAAACCTTATATTTATAGCAAACAAATGGTAGTATTTACATGTGTTGATTGTGCCTTATTAGAAAAGTCACAACCCTTCGAAAAAGACACAGCTCATCGAAAATGTCACAACTCTTTGGAAAAGTCACAACCTTTCAAAAAAGTCACAATTCATCGAAAAAGTCACAACCCTTTGGAAAAATCACAACTTTTCGAAAAAGTCACAACTCATCTGAGAGGTCACAACACTTCGAAAATGTCATGACCCATCGAAAAATCACAACCCTTTAATGTGAAAAAAATAGTGACTACTTTTAACACATTATACTTTATTAAATAAATAAATAAATTAAATTGAGTGTTTTTAGTTAGGGTATTATAGTAATTCAATATTGAAGTTTAGGAATTCTTCTAACCAGGATTTTACACGACATCCCATTTTTTTTCTTAATAGAATTTTCTTATTTATAAAAAAAATTTCAATTCATTCAACTATATACTTGACTAAGTAGGCGTTTGGCCATGCGATACCATATGGTATCGTGAGATGGAATCAGCGTTTGGACATGCGATTTTACGCTAATTTCATATCATGAGAGGTGATACCATATTCTTCAAAAACCATGATATGGAATTATATGGTAATTCCATATCATGATTTGAGATATTTTAATACAATAATTGATCCATGAGTTTATAATTTGTTAAAACAACCCCACATTTATATCTACTAACCATTTGTTTCATAGGTAAAAAAAAATTATAATCACATCATTACTTTTTAAAATTTATTATTCTCACC
>NW_006239023.1:1309987-1310464 GCF_000226075.1 Solanum tuberosum | reverse complement strand
TGGCCTAAATAATGCAATTTTATATTTTATGTGTAAGTTATTAGTATTTAGTTACATATTTCCTATCAACTTTGTTTAAAGAGATAATATTTATTTTATGGCTTTGCATTGTCTTGGAAGCACTATTTTTATTACTCTTACAAACATTATTTTTATGAAGTGCATTCTATAATGCTTCCAATTTATTTTATGTTCACTAAACTAATATTGATGTATTTTTTATTTGGTAGAATTGTGTTGGCGCGATTGATGGAACATATATAGAAGGGGAGGTTCCTAAAGCGGTGCAACAAGCATATCGTAATCGCAAAGGAAGAACATCACAAAATGTCTTATGTGCGCTTGTGATTTTGATATGCGATTTACCTTTGTTGCTACTGGTTGGGAAGGTACTGCACATGATAGTAAAGTACTTGAGAATGCACTTGTTGAAACCAACTCACAATTTTCATTTCCGCCATATGGTAACTTTAAATT
>NW_006239023.1:1280835-1309395 GCF_000226075.1 Solanum tuberosum | reverse complement strand
TTGGAAAAATAGATTTAGAATACTGAAACAAGGCATGAACCATTATGATATTGATACACAAGTGAAAATTGTCATAGCTTGTGCAGTGTTACATAATTATTTGCGAGAATATCAAAGTAGTGATGAAATATTTATGGTCTATGAACATGAAGATATAGTTGCGGAGGATATTGACCAACAAATGGCTCAAAGGAACAATGTTGGTTCGTCTTCTCGGTCACATGATCGAGAAATGCAAGTTCAACGTGAGGAAATTGGCCGTACTATGTGAGAGGATTATATTAAAGACTAGTACACTACAATTTATGTTCAATTTTTTTTATTAAATTAAAGTTAGATGAAACAATTACTTAAGTGGAGAACAAATAACTTTATAATAATTTATTATGCAATTTTATAATTTTTTGTTTATTTGATAAGATTGAATAAACAATTGGGGCTATTTTAATAGTTTTTCAACTTATGGAATTTTTATGTTTATGAGAAAATATACAACACAAAAATTCCATATCACATGTCCAAACAAACCTTCAATTTCATCTCATGATTCCATATCATGATACCATATCGCATGGCCAAACGGGCCCTAAATGATTGCTCTATTAATCTTTTAATTAAACTACAGATTAAGATATTAAATTGACATATTAAGTTCTAAGCAATCACAAACGATGTCGCATTAATTGGTCAAAAATAAGATCCATTAATTAATACATATTGTTGGCATTCATACTAAAATGTGTTAAGTAATTTATGAGGTTTCGTTATTATTTTTCCTTTTAAGATATAATACCCTTCTTTGTTTTATTTTACAGAAAATACAGATGAATTTCTGCTCTAGTTTTTAAAATCCAAAATCTAATTCATTAATATGCGTATATCTTCTTGATAAATGTTCATTGAATTGAAAATATAATATAAAATATGTGTTCCATTTCATACTAGATAAACTTGAATGTTTATTTTTATTTTTAATATTAACTGCATTGTGCTAAAATGTGGTAATTAAATACAAAATGGACAAATCTCACAAGTGCTGTTATTCTGTAAAATTTGGCATAGCTGTGGGCTAACTTTTACGTCGAATGGGCTATGAATAATATTTAGGTCATAGACGTTAGCATAATTTTTTTTTTTTGAGTTTATGTACTCACTCGATTTATTTTGACTCACCTATAATAAACGTTACAGACCTCCTCAAAAAATAAATAAAGTATATATTTTATTATAATATTCATATTAATTGATATATCATATTAATAAATTTAAAAATAATATATATAATTTTTCTCTAAATATGTTAACTGAACAAATAAATGTACTACGGCTGAAAAGCTAGCTATAAACTGCTAATAGTAGTACTATTATTTTTTAAAAAGTGGTATATACAAATTAGGATAATTCTTAAAAATTCACAATTTCCCAAAAAGACCCAAAGATTTACTGCTACAAAATCCAAGTCCTAATAAGAAAAAAAATAAAGTAGAGACAGTATCACCCACTGTTTTGTTACCCTCTACATGGTTTTGTTGCGCCTTCTTCCTTTTCTCAATTTCTCCGTTTTCCCTTAAATAAAAAAATCGATTTTCTTTCCTTTTCTTCACTCCATTCATTTTCTTTTTAATTTCAATTCTTGAAATTCACTGCATGATGAATTAGAATTATTGGAATTCAATCGGAGCTGTTTCAACTGATCCATTGATCAGGTGAGTTCAATTGGAATTTTCCATTGCTTTTTATATATATTTCTGATCTTGGGTTTCAGTCAATTTCTGTTTATTTTTTAATTTTTTTATGTTTTCTTGTGAATTTTCGTATGAGTATTGGGAATTTGAATGAATTTGGGATATAGATTCTAAGGATTAAATGATTGTTCGTTTTAGATTGAAATGCCGATAAATTGATGTAAGAATTAGGGATTGGGTTGATTCAGAATTTCATCTTCTTCTTTTTCTTGTAAAAATAATTATTTATGGTGAATAGGTTTGAGGGGATGACTGTTGACCCGGTTATGTTGACTTTGTTTCACCCCGGTTTATGCTGGAAATTTTATTCATTAATCTGTTTTTTTTTTCCTGTAGCTTTTAAATGAGTATAAATAGTAGATTAGTTGATTTTAGTTTGATATAATTACATTTTAGTGTCTATGTTTTTGCATTAGGACTTTAATCTGCTTGCTGATGTTTGATTGATAGGTTTTTGCATTTAAGATTCATTATTTGTGTATAACATTATTGCACTGTCATTTATCCTGAAGATTAGGATTTTAAAGTTGGTATAATTATGAAATATATGTACTTTTGCTTATTAAGTTCCTTTTTTCAGTTGTGTTGGGAGTAGAAGATGGCAACATTAGTTGCGAAACAAGGGCCATTGAGCAGTCAGAATCAAGACACACCGGGAATGAGAAACCAGTCTAGGGTGTTTAGGAAGAGAAAGTTTATCCTAAACCGCGATGAAGAAGAGCTTGAAAAGGACAATGCAGCAGCATCGGTGCTCAATGTTACAGAATTACCTAATAAGAAACCAAAGCTTTGTTCTGAGCCTGGCGCCTCCCGTGGCAAAAGAACTGTGTCAGAGCACGCAAATGTTGCAATCAGGAAGGAGGATGCACTTTTATCGGGTGGATCGACAGAGAAAGTAAAAACAGCGGAAAAGCCTAAGAGGAACATGGTTAAATCACATCTGAGAACCAAGACGGTAGCTAAGGAAAAAATGACTGTAATGGAATCTGAAGGTTCACATAGCAGAATCACATCCAAGGGGTATCATCGTTCAGCAGAGAAGAAATTAAGTTCTAAAATTTGGGATGAATTGGTGGGTGATGATGAAGAAGAGGAGAGTGAAGAGGAACAGGAACAGGAACAGGAAGAGGATGAAGAGTATTTTCCAGGATCCTTAACAAACTTTCAGATGCCACTTAAGGAAACATTGAATAATTTAAGAAATTCAGAGAAGCTTTTGAGATCTTGCACCAAGGGAAAAATTCTTAGAAGTGGACCTATGAGAAATAAAGGGAATGATGAAGAGAAAGATGAGCCTTCCCAGTGCAAGGACAGGCTCAAACTATCTACCGCCACAAAAAGCGTTCTTCTGAGAGGAAATTCACAGACAAAAAGGATGCCTGATAAAGTAAATCTAGAACAACCTCCAGGAACTTCAAGAAAGAAGATGACTCATAAAGGAGATAATACAATGAACAAGGTGGAATTTGGAAGTGAAGAAAAGCAGGGTGTGTGCAAGAAAAAACCAACTTTACCCAAGGTTGGAAAGAAAATGCCAGGGACTCGTGAAATTCAAGGCTCAGAGAATAAAAGGCGGGTGCCTGCTATATTAAATGGAGAACAATGTCTAGGAACGTCAAACAAGAAGAAGATTCCTCAAGGAGAGAGTACAAGTGAAGATGAGTGGAAGGAAAAGCCAAGTTTGTCCAAGGATGGAAAAAAGAAGCAGGGAATTCATGAAAAAGATGCCGAGAATAAAAGGATATCTGTACGACGTGCTACTGCATCATTCAAGAGATACGGTAATGATTACTATATTGGTGAGTGGGAAGACGATACTGATGAGTATGAGGTTTTCCCTCTAAGTGATGGACATCATATACCAAGTAACACAAGAAACCAGGGAAGTGATGTTTCACCTGAGTCGAAACCAAAAAATAGTCTGAAAAATATAATAAAAAATTCAGGGAAGTTACCTGTTTGTAGTTCATTTCCTTCCTGGGCACCTGCTAAATTAAATGGAGAACAATGTCTAGGAACGTCAAGCAAGAAGAAGAGTCCTCGAGAAGATAGTACAATGGATAAAATGGATGAAAATGATGATGACTGGAATATGTGCAAGGAAAAGTCAAATTTGTCCAAGGATGGAAAAAAGAAGCAGAGAATTTATGAGAAAAATGCAGAGAATAAAAGGACATCAGTAAGACGTGCTGCTGCATCAGTCAAGAGATATGATCATGATTACCATGTTGATGAGTGGGAAGATGATACTGAGGAGTATGAGGTTTGGCATCATACACCAAGTAACACAAGAAGTCAGAGAAGTGAAGTTTCACATGAATCAAAACCTAAAGATAGTCTGAGAGATATAATAAATAATTCAGTGACGTTATCTGCTTGTAGTTCATTGCCTTCCTCCTCATCGTCTTCTGGTTCGACAATTTCGAGAAATGGAATAGATAGATCTAAAAACGTGAAGGTCAAGCTCTTTTTATTCATCTTTCACTTTAAATGGCATTTCTACTCTGTTTTTCTTATTTCTTTCAGACGATGACTTATTTATTTTATCCTATGCAGGTAAATTGTCATCAATGTAGAAGAAGTGATAGAAGAACTGTTGTTCCTTGCACTAAGTGTAAAGAGAAATTTTACTGTATCAAGTGCATCAGGGAATGGTAAACCTCCAATGTGTATCTCTTATCTTGCTGTCCAAATGCTTAGTGATTCTCTTTTAGTGTCGAATGGAGTTTTAACCTCATTTTAAGCTTCCTGCTATTTATTTTTGGCGAGCAGGTATCCGGAATTGGAAGAAGAGGAAATCTCAGAGGCTTGCCCATATTGTCGTGGAAAATGTAACTGCAACTGGTGCTTACACTCAAGTGGCATGCTTAAGGTTTGCCTTTTCTTTCCTTTTAATCAAACAAAATGAGCTTGTAGCTTTTGTTTCCTAATTACTGTTAAATATATCTTTCCTTGAAGACATCAAGAAGGGATCTCACTGATCGTGAAAAGATCAAGCATTTGCAGTATTTGATTATCAAGCTCCTTCCCTTTCTGAAAGAAATTCATCAGGAACAAATTCAGGAGATAGAGACAGAGTCTTCTATTCGTGGTATGCATCTAAGTTTTAAAAACAAGACATTGACTCCGATAAAACCTTTTTTACATTATTCACTGTTTTTATTACAGGGGTATCTTCATCTTCAGTTGATATTAAACAATCACTTTGTCACAATGAGGAGCGCGTTTACTGGTAATATATCCTCTCTTGTTTCTCTTTTTTTTTCTTCTTTCAACTATACATTATTTTTAGAGGGTTTATTCTTGTTGATTCATTGGCCTTGGAGCAGTAACAACTGTTCAACTTCAATAGTCGATCTTCATCGAAGCTGCCCAGATTGCTCATTTGAGCTATGTATAAGTTGCTGCCAAGAGCTTCGGGAAGGAAAGTTTCCAGGAAATAGTAAAAAAGCAGTTGTCCAATATCCAAATGTAGGTTATGATTACATGCACGGTGGAGATGCACAGCCTGAAAGTTCTGATGATATGGAAATTCCACAGGACCAGAACAAACCAATTGCTTGGGTTGCTAATTATGATGGTAATATCATGTGTGCTCCTGTAGCAATTGGTGGATGTGGAAATTTTGTATTAGAGCTCAAGCATCTGCTACCGAAAAACTGGATATCAACCTTGGAGGCAAAAGCAGAAAGGATTCTGATTCAGTGCAATTTTTCCGAGATGATTTCCCAGCCGATTTGTAGAATGGATGACCCTGAACTGTTACACAGAGCGGCTTCAAGAGTTGGTTCTGATGATAACTACTTATATTTCCCTACTGCAAAGGATGCAATGGAGGATGATGCACTTTTACACTTTCGTAGGCACTGGGGCAAGGGTGAACCAGTGATTGTACAAAATGTTCTTGCACATACTAGTGGTTTAAGCTGGGAACCAATGGTTATGTGGCGTGCATTATGTGAGGGCACTGATTCAAAGATCCTTACAAGTATGTCAGAAGTGAAAGCTATCGACTGTCTGGCTGATTGTCAGGTTTTTTCTCATTCATCTGCATTTTCTACCTTGTCCACAAGCTTAGTACCTATCACATTCCACTTATTCATCACCCCTCTCCCCATTCACTTGGTAGTTAGTATGTTTCCTAATGGTTTTTTTGCTTCTAGTATCCTTTTGTTAAATATAACTTTTTTCTCGTATTATAGCAGTTGCTTCTTGAATAGCTTCATGGTGTTATTAAAATATGACCATCTGCCATTGTGCTAAGCTTCACATTACATATAACTTTCACAGGTTCCGATCAATACTCGAAAGTTTTTTAAAGGTTATACAGAAGGCAGAAGGTATGAAAATCTTTGGCCTGAAATGCTCAAACTTAAAGATTGGCCACCATCTGACAAGTTTGAGAATCTCTTGCCTCGGCACTGCGATGAATTCATCAGTGCATTACCATTCCAAGAGTACACAGATCCAAGGATAGGGATTCTGAATCTTGCTGTTAAATTACCGGCTGGAGTCATAAAACCAGATTTGGGTCCAAAGACATACATCGCGTATGGTGTCACCAAGGAACTTGGGAGAGGGGATTCAGTGACAAAGCTTCACTGTGATATGTCAGATGCGGTATGATTTTGACGGGACTATTGTAGTTCATTCATTTGATTTCTTCACTTTATTCTCATGTCAATGCCACCTCCTTAATATATGTGTTGACTTGTGAATAGCCCTGGTTAATACTTGAAATCACAACTTGGAGGATATTACCTTAGCTCACATCCAAAAACTATGACCAAATCGACAAGGACCTGGTAAGAAGGTATCTCAATTGTATGAAAATTCCAAAATGGGTGAAAAACTAACATTTTATTCCAAATATATAGAACCACCACATTCATCCAATCTCTTCTGCCTTATGTTGTCTAGTGAGACTCATAAACCTCATGGCCAGTCCTATACAATATATTTTGACAATTGTCACATTCCAGGTAAATTAAACCACATGCCACAATCTAGTTTTATGTTTATTCTCACCTTGATAGCAGTTTATTGCTTTTCCCAGTTCAGTATTCTGTCCATGATGCATTACCTGCTAAGATTGCAACCATTACTTTTTCAGGCTCATTTCATGACAAGCTAATATTTTAAAATTTTGAATTGGTCAGATAAATATTTTGACACACACAGCAGAGATGGCTATAACTGATGAGCAGCAGTCTGCAATTGAAATAGTGAAACAGAGGCATAGAACTCAAGATGAAAGAGAGCGCCTCAAATGTGAGGCTGATGAATATCCTATGAAGATGTCTAGTGATATTAGAGGGGAGGAGAAAACCTCTGATGATTCAGAGACAACTGGAGGTGCCTTGTGGGACATTTTCAGAAGGGAAGACGTACCCAAGTTGAATGAGTATCTTTTAAAGCATGCAAAGGAATTTAGGCACACTTTCTGTTGTCCGGTTGATCAGGTTTTTCATCCAATCCATGACCAGAGCTTCTACCTAACTATGGAGCACAAGAGAAAACTGAAGGAAGAATTCGGTTAGTAATTTACCTTGTTCGTTATCTTTCCTTAAGAACAAGGATCACATTTTGTTTAATAAACTCAAAATGTGGATGCTTACCATTTTAGGGATTGAACCTTGGACATTCGAGCAAAGACTTGGAGAGGCAGTTTTCATTCCTGCAGGATGCCCTCACCAAGTGCGTAATCTCAAGGTAAGAATCATACTTATATAATCCATGAAAATCCAGATGATCAAGTTCATCAAGTAACCAACCGTTTTCAACTTTCCAGTCGTGTACCAAAGTTGCTGCTGATTTTGTTTCTCCTGAAAACATTCGAGAATGTTTCCGCCTCACAGCTGAGTTCAGGACATTGCCGAAAGGCCACAAGGCCAGAGAAGACAAACTAGAGGTGCCATATCAAAAATGCTTTGTTTTAATCTGGCTACGTTAAGCCTAGCCTCCATTTCTTACTGACTTGTTTCGTCCTCTGGTGTAACAGATAAAGAAGATGGTCATTCATGCAATCAACCAAGTTGTCACAGATTTGGAGCAGCTCACATACATAGTTTAGAGAAATAGCAGTACTTTCTTTAGCAGCAGTAGCAGTTAGTATTTGGTTGTTGCTATTGTCCTTGGGTGTTCTTTTAGGTGTTAGGCCAAGGACAATTTTGATACATATTTCTTGCAGCTTAGGCCCTCTTCACCATTGTTGCCTGTAGAAAAGTAAATGTTAAAAGGAACATTCTTTTTTCCTGCAATAAAGGCAGCTTCTCCTATACAAAAACTCGCAACCTTCGCATTTGATTACATAATGGAATATAATGTGAAATTTCATGCAAATACTTTCTATAGTACTCTTTAAGGAATTATGAACCACTAGTACATGTTAGACTTTAAGTAAATAAAACAATGGGGTGTGGAACCAAGCAAGGTAGCAGCAATAGGTTTCCTAACAGGGATTTATTGTTTGATTGGTAGTAAATAATTTCTAGATAGAAAAATGTGAAACTAAAGCAAAGAGTGTTTATACCAAATCAAATGTATTTTATTATAATTATTAAGTGATTTGATGAGGCACTAAAAGCTTATGTACAAACGTGTATGGATTTATTAACTAAGGGTCAACACCGAATATGAGTAAATTTTTATCTGCATATTACCGTTGCTTTAGATTAGGCAAAAACAGTCTAGTTGTATAGTGGTTTTATTGAGTCACATATTATACTACTCGTAAGTCGTAACTATATCATCATTTTTTATTAAAGAAACAACAATAAATGCGCCATGTTTTAGATTAACATTATGAATTCGACAACTATTAGATCACATTCATTCAGGGTTTTGACACAAACTAAATTATAGAGTAAAATAGTGTGGAGACATTTGGTGAGATAAAATAAGTTAAAATGACATAATATCCCTTTAAACCCTTTTTTTATGTCATTTTTACACATTTTACTCTTATGGAAGATATTTTTTAAACAAACTTATTTTTAAAAATTACGCAATCCATATTATTTTTAATATAACAAACTAAACATTTACTAAAAATACTAAGATAATTAATTCTAACATAACTAATCTTATCCTAAGATGTCTTCAAACTAAACGACCCTGCGTGTCTACAAAGTTTGAAGCATCAATTGAATTATTGCTCTAAAATTGGTCATTCTTGAAAATCAATATAGTGCACTAAAACTAAGACGTACACGCAGCAACGACAATATACTTTCACTATGGCCGACTTTCGTCTCAGTTTGACCAGTCTCACAGTCAGACTTGTACCATTAAGCTCATGAGTAGCATCTTAGCTTGAGCCTACCTTCGCACACCTCCGTTACTCGTTAGGAGGCATCTGCCCCAGATAAACTACCCACCTCGCAGTATCCCGCCTCCCCTCAAATGATCGGTGCGACGATTAGGCATCCTTAGACGAAAGAATGGTCTTTCAGGATTGGTCGTTGTGTGTCACCACCTCCCCACCTATCCTACATATTCGATTAAGGTTGTCACTGCGAACTATAGTTAAGGTGCACAGGGTCTTACCGTCTAGTCGTTGGTACTCCGCATCTTCACGGAGAATTCAATTGCACCGAGTTGAGGGTTAGATGGTAGTGCAATCGCAAAAATAATGCATACATTAGTTTTGTGTATTAGTAATATATCTTATTTGATACACTTCTGCATGCATTAGCTTTATGTATAAGTAATATTTGTTTGATACACTTTTTCATGCTATGTACAGTTATTGTCTGCATTAGTTATACACTAATGTATTAAGGAATTGTTTAGTAGATTGTATAAAAATAATGCTAAATAAAGTGTATTAATAATGCTTGCATTAGCAATGCATGTATTAGTAATGCTTGCATTAATAATACATATATTATTTTTATGTATTGTTTGGTTTGATGCATTAAAAAAATTATTTACAAAGATACCCTTCACTATTATGATGGAAAAGATATAAAAAAAAGGTATTGAGGATTAATTGGGTCTTTAATTAAGTTAATGCATGCGTTAAAATCATTGTATTGCTAATACCTAGAAATCCATGGTATTAGCAATACACACTTTAATACATAATAGAGTATATAACTAATGCAAGTATTAGTTATACATAGGTTGGAAAAGAGTACCAAACAATGTACTAGTACTACACAAGGCTAATACATGCATTATTTTTTTTAATACACTCTACCAAACGACCCCTAAGTGTGCATTGCTAATACATGAAAATCCATAGTATTAGTAGTGCAAAGAAATTTAATGCATGCATTAACATATAAAGACCAAATTTCCTCTCAAAACTTTCTTCTACATTTTTTAAGTGGAGGATATCTTTGTAAATATTTTTTTTAAAAAAATTATGGAATGCATGTTATTTTTTAATACACCAAAACCAAACAATGCATAAAAAATAATCTCGACATAACTAATGCAAACATCATTAATACAACTTATACACCCTATCAAACGACCCCTTTAGTTATTCCATAATGAGGTTTTGAAAAGAGGGCGTGTATGAATCTTTGCCTCTATCTTGATAAATATGTTGATTCAATAGATTCTCGACTCAAGTTAAATATATCAAAAAAAGTAAAACAAATATAATAACAAAGATGTGCTGAAAACAATTAAGAAAAAAGTAAGCAATAATAACAAAATGTACGATAATTGAAGCATAGTAAACAACGGGTAACATAAAAACCAAATAATAAAACCAGGAGGAGAGTAACAATACTAATAACGATCGGGGAACCAAACAAAACTCAACTACATACTAATCTTCAATCTTCAATCTTAAATCTTAATCATCAACCTCTATATCTTCATATCTAGCATCATGTGTTTGATAAACCACATGTGTGTCATATCATGTCTAATAACCTCAATCCAAGACTTTTTTTTGTCTACCACACCTTTTGATTGGAACATTTATTCCTCACATGTCCAAACCATCTTAGTGTCGTTTCACTCATTTTGTCCATTGCAAGGCCACTCTCTCTACCTTGTCCTGAATAGTTTCTTTTCTGATCCTATCTCTCCTAATATGCACATATATTCATTTAAGCATCCTAATGTTCACAACTCACTTTTAGAAGTGCCAGTTCTTCGTATGTCCAAACCATCTTAGTGTCACATCACACATCTTGTCTATTGCAGATACACCTTATCTCGAATAGTTTCTTTTGTAATCCTATCTTTCCTTATTATGCACATATATTTATTTAAACATCCTCATTTCTACTACTCATTTTTAGATGAGTCAATTCTTGATTGCAAACAACACTCTCACAATATATATCAATGATATTTGCCCAAACACGAATAGACATCCAAACACAAATAGGCATATGAGAAGAAATCACCTACTAATTTTCTCTCCGCTAGAATTTAAACTTGAAATCTCATGATTCTCAACCCACTTTGTTGACCACTAGGCCAAATCATTGGATGCACCTTATATTCAACCCTATCGATGTCATATGTGCAATACTAACAAGTCCAACTCTTTCGAGGTCCAATAAAATTAGTACCTTATGACTTACTCATTATATTATTAGGTTCAATATGAAATTACACTCAAAGGCAGAGCTAAGTGGGGTTCGTGGGTTCAGACGAATTCAATAACTTTATCGTGGACTCTATATTGGCATCATAAAATTATGTATAACTTGTGAATCCCTTATAAAATTGATTGACGACTCAATGGTAAGCTAAGTGGGGGTTTGTGGGTTCAGACAATTCAATAACTTTTTTGTAGACTCTGTATTTGTATTAGAAAATTATATATCACTTGTGAATCCCTTATAAAATAGTTTGATGACTCATGGAAACACTAATGTTGTGGATTCTAACAACACTATCAACAAAAGTTTCTCTTTTTTTAAAAATGAAGCATCATCTCTTTTGTCCAATAATTTAGATTCTCCAAACTCATTTCTTCTATCCTAAGATCTAGATCCCCAAAATCCTCTTCTATACTAAAATTTAGAACCTCAAACTCCTAATCCCGACTCCCTCTCTGATTACACGACATGATCAATAGAGTGATCACAATTAAAAAGCAAAGTATTAGGTGAATTGGGATAGTTGATTGTTATGAACGAACTTAAAGGCTCAAAAGTTAAATTCAAAACATCCAAATCGATCAATCCAAAATCGTAATTTAAAAATTCAATCCATTAAAATCTTATTTGGATTGTAATTTCTTCAATACGTGAATCAAAATTTTCATATTCAATCCGAACGTTCCAAACACTCACCCCACAACAAGTCTTTTTCTATCAATTTAACCAACTATCCTATTTGAGAAACATCTCCCCACTAACTCTACCACCCAAGCAAGTGGTTGGAAAGCGACGAGAACAACTTTCCAACAATATGGAGGCATCTAAATACGTTACTAATCCAAATCCAAACAACAACGATATTAGTAAAGATGCAACTTCTACGAGAACTAAACCCATATAACACAATTGTCTTTTGGGAACCAAAGTTATATAGCTAATTAACAAACAATTCCAAAAAACAATGCAAACCTTGCAAAGAGCAAGTCAAATTTGAAAATATCCAAATAACACTTACACAAAGTACTTACCATGAAATAATAAGCCCTTCCAATTCTTCCAAACCCATGTTTTCTTGATCTTTTGATCCTTTTTGTTCTCAACTTCATTCAAATCTCCCAATTAACACTTTTTATGCAAAGATATAGATCCAACAATCCAATAAAATAGTACAAATTGACTTCAAATTCTAGATCCATCTTTGGTGTATTCTTTGCCAAGAAAAAGTTGCTTTAAAACCCTCCTTCTAAGCCCCCTACTCTCTCCCCATAATGAGGAATCACAAGGGGCAAGCAAAGAGATCCCTCTATATATATAGGGAAAAGGTAGTGCAATAGTAGGGTTTGATTAACATAGTAAAATGACTTGTTTGTCCTTATTCTTGAGGAACAAGAAACGATTGATGAAGCATGCCTTTTTTGGGACCTATAAATGCGCGGTTTTTGGTGGACATTTGGCTATGGAATATGTATTTCCTTTTGTGTCTTTTACCTATTAAGAAAATAATTATTGATATAATGAGTTTTCTTATTTTATAGTCTTAAACATATTTTACTCACTGTATTTTTCAAAGACATTAAGCCAATATTAATAAATTAAGAGTATAATAAGAAGAATAATTATTGTCCTTCCTTGATTTGTCAAAAATAACAAGTAAAAGAAAAATCAAATTAGAAAATATCTTACAAGTAAATAGAAACGAAGGGAATATTTTTTACTTTATTTAGAATTTTTAAAGTTCAGTTGTGTTTGATCATATTTTTTGTAATAAATATTTAAAATTTAATTTTTTTTTAAAGTATGAAATATAATTTAAATAAGGTCATTTTATAAAAATAAAAAAGATTGAATACTTTTCTTTACAATAAAAAATTCTCTTGGCCAAACCGTTCCCAATAGTAAGGTGACAACATCATGTAGGTTTTATAATATATTTCAAATATTTTTTATTTTATTTGAAATTTATAAAATTAATTTATGTTACGTGAAAAGTTATTGACCTTGAGAATAAACACAAAACAGGGACAGAAGTGTAAATGAAGACATTCCTATGGTCCAAACTCTATGAAGAGAGTAAGCCCAGCCCAAGCCCAAGCCCAAGCCCATGATTACATTATCCAATCTTCTTCTTCTCAACAAATTGCCACCTTCGAAATTTGTCAAACCACTGCAACTCCTTCATTCCCCTCCTCCTCATAGCAATGCCCTTTCCACTCCATACTTCTACGCACCTTCATCACTTGCCTCCTCATCTCCTCCCTCGTCCTCCTCTCCTCCGCCCTGCGCTCATACTCCCTGCCTATCACCGCCCTATACTCCGCCGTCAATCTTTTAACCATGAACGCTTCGGAGTCTCCAATTGTACAAAAAGTTCTAGCAAAAATACCGTGACTTTGCTAGTAAAAGCAATTGATGCTCAAAAGACAAATGAGCAACATGAGAAGGTCAAAAGGGCTTATCCGTTTCACGAAATTGAACCAAAATGGCAACATTATTGGGAAGAGAATAAGACATTTCGAACCCCTGATGAGATTGATACTTCCAAGCCCAAATTCTATGTTCTTGATATGTTCCCATATCCAAGGTACGGACTTTTTTCCTCCCACTCTTTCAACTTTAAATTGCTCTGTGCCAAGGATGGACTATGGAGTATCTTCTTTTAACGAGAAGGAAGCTCTATAGTTTATGGAGTTTTAATGAGAAGAAATCGACCTACTGGTAATAATGTGTTTGCTATACCTTGAAATGGAGAAGTGTTAGTGAGGTATTATGTGATAGAAGGATGCCCACCAAATGAAAAGGTAAGTTCAATATAGTGTTATATGTGAGTGAATGTTGGACCGTTAAAATCCACCATAAAGCCAGAGAAGATCACTTGAGATGGTTTGTTGCTATCCTACGTCGACCTCTAGAAGTACCAATCTATGGGTGTGAAACTATGGTGTTAAAAAGGATTTTTGGACCTTAAATTACATGGAAGAGAGTTGTCTCGAAAGACCTACAATATCTTGGAATCCATGCAAACCTAATGAAAGATATGACACTATGAAAGAGAAGATCTATATAGGTGATATTAGTTGGCAATATGGTTTAGTTTCAACTTGGATTTACATTGGTCCCGACTCTTGCCTTGTGTATGTACACCATATTTTTGGGAAGTTTGTTACTTGAAAATGGTAAAGCTCTAAGCTTTACAAGATTATTAGACATAATTTTTTTTTCATGTACCATAAGGGTGGTTTAGTACGGTAGCAAAAACTCAAATCGGTTACCTACTTCTTAGGAAGAGTGATAGAGGTTTATGTAAGAAAATTGTAAGGTTATTCCGAGTGAGAACCTCACAATTTAGCATAAACTCTTGCTAATGGATATGGAGATTAAAAGGAAGAGGAAAAAAAGAACTTTATATGACCAACCAAGGATAAGTAGGGGAAGAGGATGACAATGTATATGTGGAAGAGGCCCTCGTTAAATAAAATGACAGAGTACTTCAATAAACTCTTAAATAAGTGATTTAGAGAACACCAAGAGTAGTCAAGATTTTGGAAATTGTAGGTATATTATATTTGAGAAGGTTAAGAGCAGAGGCGAACCCATGATTTGAAGAGTTTGGGTGCACCAATAATATTTAAGCATAAGCGAAGCAAAATTTTCAACGCTTAATGGACGCTTGACTTTGTAATAAAAAGAGTTTAAAAAAAGAGTTGTTGACCAGGATCGAACCCGGGTCTGGAAGGAGGTATTTCCTCACTTCTACCAGTAGACCAAGGGAAGTTCAATGTTCATTACGGGTGCACTTTTTATTATATTCCTTTTTCTATCAGTTTTTCAAGATAGATATATATATATACACATGATTTTTTCCGAAGTTAACTGGTGCACGTGCACTCCCACCTTTACATGTAGGGCCCCCCTGGTTAAGAGGGCAATTCATAATATAAGATGAGGAAAAACAATTGGGCTAGATGAATTTCTTGCGGCATTGTGGAAGAGGGAAAACAAGGTGGGTTTGGAGTGACTACCTTTGTTGTTTAAGATGCCCAAAGAATGAAAGTGGAGTATAGTGATCCCATTGTACAAGAACAAATGTGATACTCAAAACTGCAACAACTATAAAGGTATCAAATTACTAAGCCACACTATGAAAGTTTGGGTGATATTCAAAATTGCAACAATTGTATGAGTATCAAACTACTAAGCCACACTCTGAAAGTTTGGGAGCGGGTGGTCGAGATTAGAATTAGGAGGAATGTGTTTTTTATTAGAACCAATTTTGATTCATGCTGAGGCTATACCATTTACGTTTTAAGGAGATTGTTGGAGCAGTAAAAGGAGAAGAAATTGACTTATATATGGTGTTCATCGACCTAGAAAAGGCATAAGACATAGTTCTGAAGGAGGTTTAATAGAGATGATTGAATTCTAGAATTATAACTACGACACATATTAGGAGTGATTAAGGACATGTACAATAGAATCAAGATTGTCGAGGATAGTGCGAAAAGACCAAGAACACTTTTCAGTCCACTAAGGATCAACTCTCAGCCTTTTTTTACTGTCTTGGTCATAGGTGAATTGACACGACATATTCAAGAGGAAGCACCATGATGTATGCTATTTGCAAATGACATAATATTGGTCGACAAGACACGCGACAGAGATAACAATAACTGGAGATATGGAGATAGACCCTAGAGTCTAAAGGCTTCAGGATGTGCGGGACTAAAATAGAGTACATAGAGTGTAAGTTCAATGTCACATCACATGAGGCAGATGGAGAAGTGAGGATTGATACACAAGTCATCCCCAAGAGAGGAAACTTTAAGTATCTTGGGTCTATAATTCAAGGAGATGAAGATTGACAAGGATGAAGGATGTCACACATTATATTTGAACGAGATAACTGAAATGGAGGCTCACATCTGTGTCTTACGTGATAAGAATGTACTACCCTGTTGTATGGGGCAGTGTTCTGAATGGCGAGCGCCATTTGCCAAAGGCGCTATGGTGTGGAGAGGCGAGCCTGTCATGCCATTTCACAGTGAGGCGAGGTGAGGCGAGGCGAGGCGAGATCAATTAGGCGACGTAATGGAGATCTGAATAGCGGCGCCTTTTTGTTTTAAATTTTTAAAAAAGATCTGACTTAATAATATTAGTCAAAATTAGGTTTTTTTTCCTATTTCCATACTTGGGGTCAGTCGCGTTTCTTCTCCTCAACCTCGCGATCTTTTCTTCTCCTTCAGTCGCGCGAATTGAAAGGTATGGCCTCTTTTCTTTCTTCTTCTTTTCAGTTCTCTTCTTCTTCTTCTCTTCTTCTCTTCTTTTCTTCGTTTCTTCTCTTCAGTCCTCTTCTTCTCTTATTTTCTTCTTTTCTTCTCTTCAATTTCTTGTGAAGTGAATCTGAAATTCTGAAATCTGAACTGCCTTCTCAAAAAAAAAGATTTTGAGATACAAGGATACGAGGAGGAAGAAGATGAGGAGCAATATAATGATGTAGAGGATGTTGATCTTCAAGAGTTGGATAGTTTTGAAGAAGAATAGACTTTTAGAGTTCTAGTATTGTCTTTTGAATTATTGTTAAAGTTCTAGACTTTTAGTATCTACTATTAGTTTTTGAATTGAAATATTTGCTAATATATGTTATTGCTATTGAGTATTTTGGATATTTATATATGCAATTAATATTTTAATTTGTATTATTGGGCTCATTCAAAAGGCGAGCGCCTCGCCGCGTGGCGAGGCAGGCCCTTGTCACCTCTCGCCGTCCAAAACACTGGTATGGGGTGGAGTGTTGGTTAGTCAAGAACTTGCAAGTTCAGAAGATGAAGGTAGCAGAAATGAGAATGCTTAGATGGATGTGTGGAGCATACTAGAAGAGACAAAATTAGGAAAGAAGATGTACGAGGCAAAGTGGAAGCCTCTATGGTGGACAAAGGTTTTTTTCACAGTATAGTCTTGTTATTGGGAAGAAATACAAACCACTTATCTCAAAAAAAAAGAAACACAAACCACTCTTTGGAAACTAATATGTAAGGTTAAGATACCACACAAAGTATCATGCTTTGTGTGGTTGGTGATTAGAAGAGCCTGTTTGACCTATGAAATCTTACAGAGAAGAGTTATATAGATATGCTCAAGGTGTTACATGTGTGGACAACAGGCTGAGGTAAATGGTCACCTATTTCTGCACTGCAAAACAACTACAAATATGTGGAACATGTTCTTATGTATACTTAGGGTGAACTGGACAAGGTCCAGGATCACTTTTGAGGCACTGGTTCATTGGCAAGAAATAGGGAAGCAAGGATCAAAGGAAGATTGGTGGAAGAGTATCCCAGCCTGCACCTGTTGGACATTATGGAAGGAGAGAAATAAGAGATGCTATGAAGGGAAAGCTAGCAACATCTAGAAGATCAAGATGAGATGTTTTAGTCTTCTATACTTTGGTGTAAACAGTATACAGTTGGGTGGGAGTGGGGCATATAGTTAGTGGAAATTCATTGGCCAATTGTAAAAATCAAAAGTAGTTTTTTTTTTATGTTACCCCCTAGGGGTTTGTAAATCCTACCTCATCAGTTTCTGATGAGTTTTTTGTGTGAATACAAAAGAAGTATATATTGCTATAGTATCAAACCAACCCAGTCGAAGGATCAACGTCAGAAAAGAAATTACTTTACTAGCTTAAAGCTCCAAATAGTATAACGAGGATGTATATCTTATCTCATTTGCCACTTCCAATTCTATGCATGGGCTTCTATATCAAGTATCAAATCACTTGTGTATAGCATGAGGCCCACAGGAAAAAAATTCAAGAACCTAGTTTAACCACCATCTTGTTGTAGAAGCACAAATTATGTCTAATAATTCTGCAAAGTAAACAACAGCACCCCAAAATTTATGTGTACTAACAAGCATAAACAACTTGAAGACACTCCTTCGAACAACGCAAGAGTCCTGACTTACATCCAATTTGATCAATTTTAAGAACTAAACAAGACCAAATAATTTCTTGAAAATAAATTTTAAATATGTAGAAGCATGTACGAATATCAGTAATTGCACATATTGACAAAAATGTACTTCTGTTCCGAAAAATATAAGTACTGCCATTGGATTGTGAAACAATTATTTCTTGGACTGCGTTTTTTGGTTTTTCCAAATAGTTTGAATTTTTTTATTTTTTTTTTGATAACCGAGAAATCTGTCTGTGACATGCCCTTTGGACCAATCACAGCCTTCTAAACTCGGTGGATAATGGACCCGCCCCTCTACCCTTCTCCACTTAAATACCGAGCTTCGCTTTGCATGGTGTGGGGCTTGAACCTGCGACCTAAGCCACAAATCCTCCACCTTTTTCCACTAGAGCTAAACCCACTCCTTCGAACAACGCAAGAGTCCTGACTTACATCCAATTTGATCAATTTTAAGAACTAAACAAGACCAAATAATTTCTTGAAAATAAATTTTAAATATGTAGAAGCATGTACGAATATCAGTAATTGCACATATTGACAAAAATGTACTTCTGTTCCGAAAAATATAAGTACTGCCATTGGATTGTGAAACAATTATTTCTTGGACTGCGTTTTTTGGTTTTTCCAAATAGTTTGAATTTTTTTATTTTTTTTTTGATAACCGAGAAATCTGTCTGTGACATGCCCTTTGGACCAATCACAGCCTTCTAAACTCGGTGGATAATGGACCCGCCCCTCTACCCTTCTCCACTTAAATACCGAGCTTCGCTTTGCATGGTGTGGGGCTTGAACCTGCGACCTAAGCCACAAATCCTCCACCTTTTGCCACTTGAGCTAGGCCTTGGGGGCCAAATAGTTTGAAATATTATTGTGAAGAAATGGATCTTGGGCCTAACTCAACCCATAAATTAGGTGAGGATTGCCCAAAATCATACAAGAAGACTAATTACCCATCCCACAACCAATGTGAAACTTTTAACCCTCCCTCCTCACATGCTCAAGACTGAACATCTAGAGCATGGGCTATATAATATGGACAGATCATGGATGCCATTTTCATAGCAAATGAATGTGTGGATACAAGGAAGAAAATCAGGAGGCCATGAATATTATACGAGCTAGACATAGAGGCCTATGACCATCTCAACTTGGAATTTCTATGAAAGACATGGGAGAAAAAGAGCTTTGGCAGCAGATGGATTGCTGGATCAAGTGCCCTTTAAGGAAAGGTTATCCTAGATGTGTTTCTGCCCATGTGCAAAATTTGCAGTCACTTGCTTAAAAGAATATTCTGGTGGATAGTTGCCAATCCATTGTGAGCTATGGCAATTGACCTTCTGTTCTTAGGAATTACAATTTTCAGTCAGTGAGGTTCGGGACTTGAAATAATTGCCCATTGAGCTTGGACAAAATGTTCCCTTTGCATGAGGATCTGTAATCGATTAATCGCAACCTGCTAAATTTTGCTTTGGTGCTTTATTCACCCTTGCAGTGGAGCTGGTTTGCATGTTGGACATCCGCTTGGATATACTGCGACAGATATCCTTGCTAGATTTAAACGCATGCAAGGTTTCAACGTATTGCATCCAATGGGATGGGATGCATTTGGTTTACCTGCTGAGCAATATGCTATTGACGTAAGTTTGCATGAGTTACTGTTTTCAATTTAATATTCGCTGGTATCTAAGTTTTTCCCTTCCCTTTGACAGACAGGCACACATCCAAAAATCACAACTTTGAGGAATATTAGTCGTTTTCGCTCGCAGGTAACCTTTATTTTGTTTTGATGACTATCTTCCGTGTTTACTTTGAGGCTTTTAATCCTTTCCAAAAATTCTGAATTTCTAGCCATGAAATCAAAACCCTAAGTTTGCTATTTGCATTCCTAGTTCAAGAATCAAGTGTTCATTTAGGTGACCATAGACTTTGAGCTACTTTCGTGTATGTATGTGTGATGTTTCAGTTTAAGTGAGACTTGGCAAATCCACAGATTATCTGTTTTTCATTTGGCAGAGCACCGAAGGAGAATTTAGCCTTTTCATGATAGTGTAGCCGTACATGGTTTTTAAGAAGGTCAGAAACAGTAAAAAGTCCTCTATCAAAGTAACTATATAGGTGAACCATCATTCGTGAATTCAGGTCTTGGTCACTTGGCCCTGTCTTTTAAAATGATAGCTACTATATTATCTTGCAACTCTCCATCCATGAGCCTGCTGTCATGCCCCACCATCTGTTAGTTCTGTTACTTGACCTCCAATTCCTCACTGGTTCAATTTCAGCTGATCTTTATATGTCCATATGCTCTAAATACCTGTAAGAAAAGGACGGTTTCCCTGCAAAACTTAGGGCATTTAAATTGTCATTGTTGGAGTTTATGTGCTAATCTATGTAACAAGAATGTTTCATATTTTAGTTACTTAATAAGATTTTGATCTCTTGCTATCTTTCCTAGTATAGAATGGTGCTTCAAAAATGTCACTTTGCTAATATCTATATTGATTTCTAGCTTAAATCATTAGGCTTCTCTTATGATTGGGATCGTGAAATTTCTACGACCGAACCTGATTACTACAAATGGACTCAGTGGATATTTCTTCAACTTCTGAAGAGAGGACTAGCTTATCAGGTTTGAAGTTTTCTGAATTTCATTTTTATTATGGCAATGGTAGGTTGAAGTGACCCTCTTCGACTTATCAATGTTCTTTGAATCCAATATTAGGCTGAAGTGCCTGTCAATTGGTGTCCAGCACTTGGTACTGTCTTGGCAAATGAAGAAGTAATTGATGGTGTAAGTGAAAGAGGGGGGCATCCAGTCATCAGAAAGGTAAGCTTTCATATACCCTGTTACATTTTGAGGTAGGAAAATTTCAAAAGAACCGTACTTCTGTTTACTCAATGTCTAGTCCTTATTTTCATCGCCTGGATGGTTTCATGATTTTACAGTACATTGTTTATTGCCAAGCAGCCTATGCGGCAGTGGATGTTGAGGATAACTGCTTATGCTGACCGTCTTCTTGAGGATTTAGATGACCTAGACTGGCCTGAAAGTATAAAGGAAATGCAGAGGAATTGGATTGGGAGGTCAGAAGGAGCAGAATTGGATTTTGTTGTCATAAATGGTAACGGCCAGGAAGAAGAGAAAAGAATAACAGTTTATACAACAAGGCCAGACACTATTTTTGGTGCAACGTATGCTTTCTTCTTTTGACATCTAATCATTAATGCCCCATTTTTAGACTACATTTCACATGTCGCTAGTCCTTTTTGCTGTGCAGATATTTAGTCCTTGCACCTGAGCATCCCTTTCTGTCATCACTTGTATCAGAAGCACAAAGTAAACATGTATGCTCTTCTTCCCCTTGATCTTTTCTTAATCTCAAAATGCTGTTCATTCTTGTTCTATTAAGAGATGACGGATGTGAGACAGGTAGAGGAGTACAGGGAACATGCTTTTAGAAAGAGTGACCTTGAGAGGACTGAGCTTCAAAAGGAAAAAACAGGTGTCTTTACTGGTTGTTATGCAAAAAATCCAGCCAATGGCCAAGCTGTTCCTATTTGGGTTGCTGATTATGTCTTGGGAAGGTTGTCTACTTTCTTATCTTCTCTTGTCCTACATTCATCGAACAACATATGTCCTATGAGTTTATGACTGCATTAATGCTCTCGTAATGAATGAGAACCTAATACTAAAGTATTTATTTGTCTTAAGAACTTCATGTTGACAAAGTTTCTGGGGTTTTATAGTAGTGTAACAATTATGATGCAGCTACGGGACAGGAGCAATAATGGCTGTGCCTGCCCATGACACGCGCGACTTTGAATTCGCTATGAAGTACACTATCCCAATTTCTTGGGTTGTAAGACCAGATGATAGCGATTGTGGCAATTTTGTGAAACCATATTCAGGTGAAGGATCGATGATAAATTCATCATGTTCAGAGTCAGGGCTTGACATTAATGCTTTGACTAGCAAAGAAGCTGCTTCAAGAGTCGTCCAATGGCTTGAGAAAAGTGGAAACGGGAAGAAAAAGGTAACTTCCTCTGATTTATGAGGGATACCTCATAAGTTTGTATATCAGTTTTTGGAAAGTTGATCTTAAACAGAATTATGAAGTCAAGTATGAAAGAAGCAATTCTCATTTCTACCGCTCAGAAGATCTTGCTTATTGCCAGATTTATCTTGCTTCAGGTAAATTACAAGTTAAGGGACTGGCTTTTTGCCCGGCAACGCTATTGGGGGGAGCCTATTCCAGTTATCTTTTTGGATGACACCGGAGAAGGTATTCCAGTTCCAGAAACCGAATTGCCCCTTACCCTTCCTGAGTTGGATGATTTCACTCCCACAGGGACAGGGGAGCCACCTCTTGCCAAAGCAGATTCTTGGGTAGGTTTTGCCTAATATGTGATGATTTCAATTTGACAAACATTGGTTCCTTGTCATTTGGTACTTCTCTTTTTTCCGTTTTGTTCTTCCCTATTAGCTTACCACACTTCATGTAATGACATTCACTATTTTGACTGAACAATTTGTCAGGTTATAACCAAAGATCCTTTATCTGGAAAACCTGCTAGGCGAGAAACAAACACCATGCCCCAGTGGGCTGGTTCTTGCTGGTAATCAGCTATGTATTTGCTTCAATATTGGGTGTGTATGGAAGTTTAATTTCTTTCACAAGATCTACACCTAAAAAGACTTTGTATTTAACTAGTATTAGTTTTGTTTTTAAATATTGTATATGGTTGTCATTTGTCAAAAGGGAGAAATCTAATGGAAATAGTACCAATTTCAAAAAAAAAAAAGAAGAGAAAACTAATGGGAATATATATTTTTTATATATTTGTGTTTGTGGGATGTATGATAATATGGACAAGAGCATCGAATATTATAAGGCAAAGCAGATAGGAAGGATTTTTACTCTGATTTACCAATTAAAAAAAAGAAAAGGAAGAAGATAAGTACTTTACTCTGAATTTACTTGTTCGTTATCCATAGTGGGTGGCACTGGGCGCATATTTTGTCACTGGTAGTAATGGAAGTAAAAGGCCAACACTTACCTACTGCATTTAGATAAGTAGAGCGTCTGATGTTGACTCTCAAAATTTGGCTGCTTACTATGGGATTGAAAATAAATGTGAGGAAAGCAAAGAATCTGTGAATACTTCAATGTTATGTACTTAAACTGATAACATGTGGTTCAAAAAACCAATGCAACTTTCACTCTTCGTCCTGTAATGTAAAGAAGAAACCATCTTTGCTTTTAAGGTTCCTATGGATGTGTCATATGTCTGATCTGTATCTTGCTGCTTTTGATTGAACCATGTGACTCATCCTCCACTGATATACAGGTACTATCTAAGATTTATGGACCCAAAGAACTCCAGTGCATTGGTTGACAAGGCACAAGAACAGTGAGTTTGCTTTCTCTTTGTATAATCAGCACTTCCATATTTTTCTGGCTTTCATTTTGTTATACATACTAGTTTGGAAAGTCTTGGTGTTTCAAAGTATTAGCCATCCATTTGCTTCTTTTTTCTTATAGGTACTGGGGCCCTGTTGACGTGTATGTTGGTGGTGCTGAGCATGCTGTTCTTCATTTACTTTATGCCAGGTTCTGGCACAAGGTTAGCACTCCCAAGTCCCAATGCACTTATTACAAATAAAAAGAATACTCTCAGTTTCATGCTTTGGCTGCGCTTCTTTAGCTACTGCAGATGTTGTCAATATTGCAGTTGATACAAATGAACCAAGGCTTTCTTCTTCTTCCCTTATCCACCCCGTTTTATGGTTGGTGAATCCCTTCGCTAACCTAAATTTGACTTCAGTACATTGTTAGAAAGCCAAGTGACATAAATCTTCTTCTAATCAGAGCTTATAAGTGGAAGAATAGATGAGGTAGGAGGACAACTAAACCAAAAAAAGGGCTTAACAAGCAAGAGGAATGCCCTCTCTTTTTTTATTTGTCCTTTGGAAGAGCAGTTAAATTTACGAGAGCAAGTTATATTTCTTCTCTAACATTTCTGTTAAAAATCATGACTAGGTTCATTGTTGCAGGTTCTCTATGACATAGATGCTGTGTCAACAAAGGAACCATTTAAGTGTGTCATAAATCAGGGCATAATCCTTGGTGAAGTAAGTTGATTTATTTGGGGTCTTGAAAGTCCATTATTTTGTTGTCATTCTTTAACGATCAAGCTGTCAGGTTCAATATACAGCATGCAAAGATGACGAAGGAAACTTGATATCAGCAGATTCTGTTGATGAGCTGGCTGAGTACAAACAAGAAAGAATACCTGAGGAAAAGGTTCATTGTACACTGATCATATTCAATTACTGTGTTTCCTATGAAAATCTTTTAGCATCTTTTTATTTTAACTTTAGTTGTCAGAATGTAAGCCATCGGTTTGAAACTGTATTTTGATGATGAGTAGGTCATGAAATCTGGTGACTTGTTTGTTTTGAAAGACAACCCCAACATTCGCTTGATTGCCCGAGCTCACAAGATGAGTAAAAGTAGGGGAAATGTCATCAACCCTGATGATGTTGTTTTGGAGTATGGTGCAGATTCTCTACGCTTATATGAAATGTTTATGGGTCCATTAAGGTAGCTTCTTCTGCCTGTCCTTATCTTTTCTTTTGTTTCTCAAATTTTGTTTATTGTGATATATGTAGATCATTTCAAAGTTGTATTAGCACAGCATATCTTCTAGTGTGTAATGCAAAATTTTTATTATGTCTGATAGAGACTCAAAAACATGGAATACAAGTGGTATTGATGGTGTTCACCGTTTCCTAGCAAGATCTTGGAGATTGGTTGTTGGTTCAGCCTCGCCCACTGGTTCATATCCGGATGGAACTGTCACAGTTGATGAGAAACCTTCAATTGAACAACTTCGTTCTTTACACAGATGCATTGATAAGGTAGTACTACTCTTCATTGGGTATGACTGGCATGTATCCTTTGGAATGGAATTTGGTTGGGATGTTAATGACTTCCTATTATTATACAGCAGTTGTTGATTTGCGAGGTGGTTTATTATAACAGGTAACTGAAGAAATTGAAGGAACTCGGTTCAACACGGGAATTTCTGCAATGATGGAGTTCATTAATGCAGCATATAAGGTTTCTTGTTCTCATTTCCCCTTGGTGCTAAAAAAAATAGTAAAACTGGAAAAAAGAGTACCCACACTTTGATTTATTTTTTTTGTCTAAACTTTTGTCAGCCTTTTAGAGCAATTTTTTAGGAATTAAGAAAAAGTCATCACTTCAATCTTGTCAAATTTTCAAAGGTATCCAACTTGGGCAAGTTGGAAGAACAGCTTAGTCCAAAAATTTGATGTGCTTGTCAGAATTAATTGCATGAGGGAAGAGATTTCAGTCTCTTCCTCAAGGCAAATGAAATACAAAATTGGTGAACTACTCCCAAGAGGACTTCTCTAGCTCTTCTCCTTCCTTGTTATATTAAAGTATCCAACTGAATGCTTGTAGACATCACCTGGGAAAAGGACATTCCCTGCACTGGGTCCAGCTACTCACGGAGTCGGGGAAGGGCGGGGACCCACTGGGTCTATTTTACAGTCTTACCTTACATTTCTGCAAGAGGCTATCTCCACGGAAGACTTCATTGAAATGAGATCAAATTAGCCACTTAAATTTCTTCCGCTTAAAAATAACGACATAAGGGCAACAAAGAGTGATGTAGCTATATTAAGTTCATTGCAAGTTACCTGTTTCTGATAGCATTTTAACTAATCTGTTGGATCTCATGTCTTTAGTGGGACAAGCTTCCGAGATCAATTATTGAAGCATTTGTTTTGCTGCTCTCACCATATGCACCTCACATGGCAGAGGAGCTGTGGTCTCGTCTGGGACACTCAAATTCCTTGTCATATGAGCCCTTCCCTAAGGTGAGTATTTTTTTTATCTTAATTGTTACTCTCTCTATCCCTCTTCCCGATCCCGCCCTTCTGAAAGACTTATGAATACCTGTTTTTCCCTAATCTCTTTACTGTTGCTAAAAAAGGGAGCTAGGTCACCAACACCCTACTGCATAGCTTCTCGTTATCACTTACCTACATATTTAGTTGTTCAGTTTTGTTGTAAAACTGCAGGAGTCCATTTTCAGCAAATATGCAATATAAACAGGCTAAAACCCAGACAATTTTGAAAAATGTGAAAACATACTGTTGTTTATAGTTGCCTCGTGAGACAAATTAAATTTCTGGGATTACTAGAAGCTCATGAACATCTTAAAAAATCAATAAAACATTGAATTAGGTGAAACATTTACTGATTTTTGGTTATCACGACAGGCTGATGCTGCATATTTAAAAGAGAGTACTGTAGTCCTTCCAGTCCAAATTAATGGAAAGACTAGAGGTACCATACAGGTCGAAGAAACATGCACAGAAGAGGAGGCCTTTAGATTAGCTTCATTTGATACAAAACTGTCCAAGTTTTTGGATGAGAAATCTATTAGGAAGAGAATTTACGTCCAAGGAAAAATTCTGAACATTGTCATAGATATGCCGAAAAAAGCCAAGGTGGCTCAAGAGTAGCTGACACAATGCCTAAAATTCCTATACATTGTGTTGTTTCATAAAGGTTGACGGATTAATAACACCATTGGTGGCAAAGCAGCGATGGCACCTGTACCATAATTCATTTGCTGTACAATATTGTTAAGAGGACAAAAAGCTCTCCAGCAGTGTAAGTGGAATAGGCTGTGTAGTATAGTTGAAGAAATAGAAAGTGAGAGAGAGGAGTAAGTCTGCATAAATTATATTCATTGTTGTACCATTGTACAAAATATGCTGTTGTATTTATTTATGAAATGTTTCTTCACAGAAACATCAATGAACATTGTTTCATTTTACAAGGAATTTTTGTCACAAGACAAATAATATGAATAGAATAGTATGATATATTTGTCAGAAGAATGATAGGTGGATGATTTAACTTTTTGGATTTTGTGTGATAGAAAGAGGAAGTTAGGTAAAATATGTTCCAAACAAACTTTAGCTACACGAAAGAGGCCTCCATGTTCTCGTGTCTTAATTTAAATAAACAATTAGCGTCTCATTTACTTCAATAGTCGGTGCCAATATTCATTTTAATTGTCGTGAAGATTTGTTCCCCAAACAATTATTGACAGATTACGGAATTTCTCAATTCCATCAAGGGGAAGGTACCTAGTCTTACTATTATAAAAACTAGTACACGTATTTTTGCATGTGCATTGCGTGACAATAAGGAAGATCATTCTATCATGTTCTATACAATTATGTTCATGGAATTAGACAGATTTCAATTATAGTAGTGTTGACAAATCCTAAATAAAATACATTTTTATCTTTTATGTCATTACTATGCACCTTCGTATGATATAAAACATCCAATTTGTAATTTTATGACACATAGTTACCCACTATAAAAAAGGACATTAAGTACGTGGTGAGAAAAAAAAAGGTGAGAGGGTGACTATGAATTGTTTTTGGAGGGGTAGAGGTACGTTAAAGAAGTATTGAGGTGATGTAATTAATTAGGTATATTAGTCATGATATGGTGTTAGTTTCAGCTTATCGAGGACATAATCGTAAATAGAAGGTTGTGAAGGAAGGTAATTATAGTTGAATGTTAGTAGGTAATTGAGTGTTGTCTCGCTTATCTTTTTATACTAATAGTTATAGCATTATTCCTTTAGTTTTGTATCCTTTGAGTTCAGTTAGTATGAGGATTTATTGAAAATAGTCTTTTTACTTCCAAGGTAAGAGATAAGATCTATTTTTCTTTATTCGTCTCAAATATCATTTTCTGAGATTATACTATACTATATTGTTGTTTGAGGGAGGATATGAAATATGTAAAGGAAGGCGTATACTTGGTGCGCCAAACGACGTCGTTAGCGTCTTCTCCTTCCTTGTCTTTGAGACAGTTGTGCATCAAGGAACAGAACAAAAGGCAAAGCACCAGCAGGCAGTGTGAAACCAAAAAAAAAGCATTTGGTGTCGTCTCTGAAATGCTTCTCTCTCTCATTCGCTCCCTTCAACCGCCACCTGTTCAATGTAGTAAAGACACACACATATATATGTGCATTTACTTATATTTATACACAGAGAGAAAGATAAAGTGCAAATCTCTTTTTTCTTTTAAATTTCAGGAGAAGGAGGAAGAAAAGGAGCAAAGAGAATTCAAACCTATGAAGAAGAAGTCGGCGGCGGCGATGGCTATGGCGGCGACCGCCGGAATGTCTGGGAGAAAAGGGCTG
>NW_006239023.1:1275502-1280185 GCF_000226075.1 Solanum tuberosum | reverse complement strand
CCGCCGGAATGTCTGTGAGAAACGTGCTGTGGTTGTGGTGGAAGTTGTTGGTTCTGGTTTCTCTTACTCTTTGTGTGTTGGCTTTTCTCAAGCTCCAAAACTACTCTCTTTCCGATTCGGAACTTTCCTCTTCTACTTCTTCAATTTCTAGTAGATCTCGAGCTGTTGATTATACTGGCAATCCCAAAGTTGCTTTCCTCTTTCTAGTGCGTAGGAATTTGCCTCTCGATTTCCTTTGGGGAAATTTCTTTGAGGTTAGATGATTTTTCAATTTATATTAAACTTAGCTTTTTCAATTTTTCGTTAAACTTGCAAAATTCATCAAAGTTAGGATCAGGATAGCTCTTTGTCCTCCCCTTATTCTGCTTTGTGATGATTAAACTCTTCTTGCAGCCAAAATGTGCAACAGTGCATTTGTTTTTTGGAAATAGTAGTGAAATTTCAATCTTTCTTAAATTTGCTAGAGCACAATGGAAATGTGAAAGTTATTAGGTTGCGCAGATATTCCCTGTTTCAAAACCTGAATATTTGATATCATTATCTCTTTGGTGTTTGCAGAATGCTGACACTGGTAATTTTTCCATATATGTACATTCGGAGCCTGGTTTTGTTTTTGATGAGTCTACAACAAGATCGACTTTCTTTTTTAATCGCCAATTGACAAATAGCATCAAGGTAAGTGGTTTTACTTGCCTACTGTGTTGCACATTGTAATATAAAAATATGTTGTATCTTTATTCTGTTCCTTTTTTTTGTGATTGAAGTAATTTCATTTTGCAGTGACATGAGCGTTTAATTCAGTAAATTCATTTTTTTTTTTGTCCTTTTGATCGGTCTATTTATGCTTATTGATCTTGGATAGTATCAGGAAATGTATCTGATTGAACTTTTATGTTGAGATTTGGTAGGTTGCATGTAATTTCCTCCAATAGGTTGATAGGTTGGAAATTTAGATTCTAAACCTTAAGCTTATATATTATTATTGCACCAACCTACGAATGATGTTTGGTATATGGTAAATCAACCACTCTAATTGCTATGACTCTTTCCGTTTTGGGCGTACCAAATTCATTGACAATGTTCCCAGTATTCCATTTGTAATATTATTTTGTAAAACTTTCACAACTTTTAAGGATTCAAAATCTTTTTTTTTAAAGTTCTAAACTTTGATTTGATGTTTCCTGTATCAGATACTCTCGATTGGACTACCTACTACTTTAATATTTGTATCCACTACCATCAATACAAGATTTAAAGTCAATTTGACATTTTAAAATCAGTCTCATAAAAAAATGTAGTATTCATTTACGTCTGTTTGCTCTTTTTATCACTTTCATATCTTTACCAGATTGAGACTAAGAGTGACCTGTAGGTAGCTTGGGGAGAATCAAGTATGATCCAAGCAGAGAAATTATTACTTGGCGCAGCACTTGATGATCCAGCAAATCAAAGATTTGTTCTCTTGTCGGACAGGTAGACTTTTTACTTCAAAAACATTTGATGTGTGACATATCTCAGATAAGTCTGTCTAGGTGGCTTGTTAGTGTGCATGCACGTGCCTTATTGATGCATGGCATTCTCAGCAATTGCTTCAGCTATTGGTTTTCACGAACTGATCTTTTTATGCTTTCGTTTTTCTCATGACCCTGATTTACTTGATTCTTTCCCTTAAATGGAGAAGTCTAGCATCTTTCAAAACACCCCTTCATATATTTTGAAGTTTCTTTGATGATCAAACTATTTAGACACATTCCTTTGGAGTACCTATCTAACTAAGATCAATTCTCTTATTGGTCATCTCAAACTCAATAACCTATTCACACCTTTTGTTTTGTAAATTTACACACAGCTCAAACCGGGTGATCTGAATTGCGTTTGAGGTAATACTTGCATTAGATATCAAGACTCGGGTAGACCTGTAATAATTTTGGTTCTTATTATTGAAGAAGAAACAGTCATACAATTTTTTAGACATGCTTAGCACCAATGCTAATCACTTAGCATTACTATATTGAATAGACATGGATATGGTAGGAAGTGAATTCACACTGGAATTATTGAATGGACAGCACAATCATATTCTTGCTTGGTAAATGGTCATAGTACATTTATAAGACAGAATACACATTTCGTATCCAAAAAAAGGAAAAAAAGAAAAGAAAAAGAAAACAAATACATAATTCAAAACTTTCTCGTGCACATACAGTCCATGCTAAATAACTTAAATCGTCCAGTATGCAGTTGCACTAGAGACTAAGTGTCTAGACAACATATCTTCTTGACTTCTCGTTAATGAATCATGAGAGAGCATACTTCAAAATGTAGTGTGTTCCAATTCTTTTATCCATGTGTTTCCCTTCTGTTTGTTTCACCCAATTATTGAGTTATGGTGTGTGCCTTGGTTTTAAGATTTTTCTCTAAATGTGTAATGGTTGATATTGCAGCTGTGTCCCACTGTACAACTTTAGCTTCATATACAACTACTTGATGGCTTCTCCAAGGAGCTTTGTGGACAGGTAACATGGATGATAAAACTTGTGTGATTGCTGGACAGGTGGTTGATTTTGTGGAACTGGTAGGAAAGGATAGATAAAGAAAAAGCAATCAACTCCTTAAGTGGGTTCAGGATTTAAGGATCTGGTTGAATTATTTTGAATTCTCGTATTAATAGCATCAACATTGAATGAATGAGGTTCTATTTGTCTTCCAGTTTTCTTGATAAAAAGGATGTCCGCTACAACCCAAGGATGTCACCCTATATACCAATGAGAAAATGGCGAAAAGGGTCACAGGTAATTGCCCCTTAGTCTGAATTATAAGCACATCTATGTCCCACCAACCTCTACTATGAAATTCATTACTCTGTCCTGATTAAAATAATTAAATCCATTAACAGCTGTATTTTTCTGCTCTAGTGGAGTTGAATTTTCATTAATTTCTTGCTAAGCAAAATTCAAGGCATATGATAGGGTAGAGGGGTATTGACAAGCAGGGTGTGACAACTCTAGAAGCTTTGAAATGCTTGTTTCTTCAGATTAATCCAAAATCATGTTCAAAGATCAAAGGGAAGGAGCACTTACCAGCTCCTTCAAATGGGAAAATGATGTACAAAAGTGAAAAGAAACTCAGGAACCAAAGAGGTCTGCAAAAAACTTATGCAGATAACAACTAAAATCACCTATAAACTTGATTTAAAAAGCACCTATGTACTTGAAATGTGTCCACCTATATAACTACCTAACAAAAATTGAAAGATATTTTTCAGAAGGGATTTACCCACCATCTTAATGATCTTTGTTGAACTTGTATCTGTGAATAAAAGAATTAGTTCAATACGCGAAAATATAATCCATGAAATATGTGGGTCCTCGCCATCTTAAGCATGGGGTGTGGCCTTATGGTCAATGAAGTGAGTTGAGAACCAAGAGGTATTGGGTTCGAATCCTAGTGGAGACAAAAACATTTAGTGATTTCTTCTCATTTGTCCAATCATTGGTGGACAGGGTAAGCAGGTACCCCGTGGAATTAGTTGAGGTATGTGTAAGTTGACCCAAACACCATGAAAGTTTCTTCTCAGATCAAGATTTTGTTCTAAACATAAAGATTTTAGCATGGCGGTCTACCAATGTGGGAAATATTGATTGATTTTTGCCCCTTAATATGTCATCATGACCTACTAATTTTAAAGGACAGTTGCTGAACCACAATGAGAAGAACAATTTTTTTTATTGACGAAATTTATGTGTGCTCAAGTTATTGTTACTCTTTAAAAATCTCCTTTAGTTCCTGATCCAGAGAAAGTCATTTTTAGTTTCATCCAGCAGTTTTTTTCACCGTTTAAAGTTAATAGTTTTTGTATCTATAAGCTAGGTAGACTTGTTTTTCGAAGCTCGGATGTTTTTAAAAAAAATTGTAATATCTCAAATCAATAAAATATACTGCATGCTCGTATGCGTATGACAGTGATCCATATCTGCTTCTATGAGTTTTGACTTGACATTTTAGTCCAGTGGATCACTTTAATCAGGAAGCATGCAGAAGTGGTGGCAGATGATGATGCTGTGTTTCCAGTCTTCAAGATGTTCTGCAAGGTTCAATATCATATGCTCTTCCCTCTTTAAACTTCACATGTGTGTTTACATGGATAGTGCTATAAGGTTAAACAGCATGCTTAATAAAGCATTGGTGCTTCAGGTTTATAAAATTACTGGTGCTCCTCAACAGCATAAAATCCCTTATTTACTAATGTTTGCACGATGATGAACATGCTTTTGTAGTTTAATGCCTTCCTTAGTTGGGTTACTGTCCGTTACATTCTCTAATTGGAACTGTTAAGTGTGGTTTTACACTGATGCATCATATATCATATGCTTCATTTATGTGATAACTGATAGAGTCATGATTTTAATCTTGCAGAGACGTCCACCGCTGGAAGCCAGTAAGGGAAAAAAGAATATTGTAAGTCGGAGTGCCTTCTGCTAAGAAGATGCATTTGAGATTATTTATATTTGAGAACAGGAGGATCCACTGTACATAATTCAAATGCCCTATTCTCCCACTTCCGTGCTTCTTTGCAGCACCATCCTCTTGTGTGTCGGCCATGACGCTGTGCCGACTTCCTCAGTTGGCTCTCTCCTTTGGCCCCATCCTTTCTTGCGTCTGTGTTACTTTTGTCATTCCAAG
>NW_006239023.1:1251377-1274474 GCF_000226075.1 Solanum tuberosum | reverse complement strand
CCCCCCCCCCCCCAAAAAAAATAAAAGTAAAAATAAAAAAAAATAATATATATATATATATATAAAATAAATAAAAGAAAACTTATACAGACATAACTTCTCCTCTACTCATTATATTTTTGTTAACTCATACTAGTGCACCTTTTTTGTTTCCGGAGGCATTCACTTTTCAGTTGATACTTGTTTCTTCTAACCTTGAAATAAACCTTGCAGAAACTTCAAAAGCAGCACAACTGCATTCCAGATGAACACTATGTGCAGACATTGTTGGCGGTAAGTATCAGGCATATTCTTCCCCGGCTACTTTCAATTTTAGGCTTCTTGTGTGTTCTCAGGACTCTGAACTTACCAGACTTATTTACCTAGGTTATTTTCATCTTTAGTTTTATAGTGTGTCCTCAGGACTCACAATACACAAAGTACTCATGTTTATTGATATATCAAGGATTTTTCTGTGTGAACTGCTTTTGAGAATTATTCTTCGGGACTAAGGTTCTAGATTTTAATTGGTTTACAGATACATGGGTTTGAAGGAGAACTTGAACGTAGAACGATAACCTATACAGAGTGGAATGAATCTGTGACAAATATGGAGAAAAAGGGTTGGCATCCCATAACATTTAGCTATGCAGATGCTGGGCCTGTACAGATCAAGAGAATAAAGGTGTGTATTTGGATGTGTCTAATAATTTGTCATCTCTAGCTTTGGGCATTTGATGCTATGTTCATATCTGGTTACAGTTTCATGTTGGCATAGTTTCAACTAATCTTTCTTTGACTTCGCTTTTTGGTTTTCCTTGTTGACTTCCCCGTTGGTTTTCTTTTGCCGGCTTTGCCTTTTGGTTCTTCATTCCTTTTTTTGGTTTTCTTTCCCTGACTTCCGTAGTTGTTTTCTTTCTTAAAATCTTTTGTTGGTTATTTATTCGACTTCCCTAGTTGTTTGTGTCTTCAACTCTTCTGTTTGGTATATTGCCTACTGAACTGATTGCTTTGTAACTTGCCACCCTTACAATTTTACAGGATATCCGCAATGTTTACTATGAAAGCGAGTACAGGACAGAGTGGTGTCGGAATAATTCTACGCTGGCCCCCTGTTTTCTGATTGCAAGGAAATTCTCACGAGGGGCTGCAATGCGCCTCTTGAGTGAAGGAATAGTTTCTCCATTCGACGCCTCCTCTATAATGAATTTGACACCATGATATTAATCAGTCTCTTATTAGTTTTTATTTGTCATATACTTCGATGAGAGGATAAGTTGCCATTGATAGAATTACAACTTGAGTGTGTCACAACACCTCTAGCTTACTGATTTAGGAAATATACATACGGAAGCTGATCTAAGTATGGTTCATGTAACACAGTACTGTAGATATTTTTAAAAATCACATAACACTGTATGGTTATCTGTCTTGAAATGCTAGGAATTCTATTTTTTTTTTCCTCCTTTTTTCGGTACATAGTGCATTATATTTCGAATTTGGAAAAACAAGGATTGTTGATTTGTGGTGTATGATTTGAGACAGGAAATACCTTTATTTCCAGCTTCCACTATCTTGTGTTCTTTTCCCTTTGTCAATTTTCAACCGAGAGAACTGTTCTCATTGGTTAGATTTTAGTGCTCCAAGCAAGAAGGGACAATCTCATCACTCAGGCCTGATTTAAAATTTAGGCATGATTACTGAAGGCTTTCTATTTTTTGCCAGTACAGGTAGATAACTATATGACTGTTTGCTAAAGCTCTGGTTTGAGAGAAGGGTCTTATTTAATGTTATTACAGTCACGTTTCAACCCCTTTGTGCTGCAGAGCAACGTATATTTTGAAGAGACATATTTCCTGAAGTGAATCCTAACTAATAGACTATAAATCGAACGACATGTTTCAATTTCTTGGCTATCTATAATGATATCAGATTGTTTCTGGCCTTGAGAAAATGACTTGTATTGTTAGCAAGATTAGGGAAATGTCCATACTAGCTGAATACAAATATTTCTATCCAGTTTACTTGTTTCACTAAGAACTTGTCTAGAACACTTTCTAGACTCAAACAAGTTCCTGTTTCCATCCTTGATGGCGCGCTCTGAGCTCCCACATAGAAGTGATTTGTCTCTGTGCTTCTAAAGCAATTTCAGCCTTCTCTCTAGCTTCTTCACAAGTTCCCATACCTGATGTACATTTGTCTGCCTCCTTTTGATATTGGGACACCATCTTTTTTGCCTCAAGCAGTTGCATGTCTGCTCTTCTCTGGTTTTCCACTGTTTCACCTTCCATTTGCTTTAATTCCTCTGTCAAAAGAGCTGTGAAGTTTCTCTCCTCCTCCTCACTCACCCCCAGATCATGTTCCATGCAATCTATGAAACAATAGAGGAAAAAACAGAGACTTAACATTCAAGAAAAGTGGTGATAATAATAACTAGCTTGTAGCAAATAATAGGTACTTGTAATATTTTGTTTGGGAACTCCTTTGTTATTAGGAACAGTGTGCCTTGTAACTACTCTACTGAATATTTTATGCTTATTCTATTTAACCAAAAAAAAAAAGACTAGCAAAAGGGTGAGAAAACTAACCTGTAAAAGTACTCACATTCAAACCTGGTAAGAAAAAAGAGGTGAACCATGTCAAACACTCTATTGAAAACATCTAATATCAAGAGTGTAGCTATGAATTGTTTCATTTGCGTGACATAGAGGTGGATTCAAAATTTAGAGTCAGTGGATTCAAAATACATGTGGTTTACTATAAACATTCCATTTTAGCTAAATCTCAAGATCTAAAATTTAAAGTTAGCAAGTTTAGAATGCACGCATTATGTCATAAGCATACATACTACATATTAGACACATGCATGTGAACTAGTAAACAATTAAGAATTGGAGGGGTATTGTGTTATGTATATACAATACCTTGTGGAAAAGAAGAGTGAATTTGTTGATCATTAGAGCAATCACAAGGACAAGAAGGACAAGAATAATGGGTAGATGAAGAAATAGATTGAGAGAAATGCCAATAGAGGGGTGGACCAACTACATGATAAGCAGTAATGCACAACCCCATAATTAACACCCCAAACATCACCTGCTTTCCACTCCATCTGCTTCTTCCATGTTTATTCATTTTTACTCTCTCTGTGTTTGGATATTTTTTCTCTTTCTTCAACTGTTATGTTTGTCTAATATGTTAAAGAGGTTTTTCAGGATCTTTGTGCTGTGTTTACCATGTTTAATATGTCTTGAGAGGTTTTTCAGGATCTACATAACCAATAATCAGCTCTTTTTTGCTTTAGGTCCCAAAAAATCTAAATTACTTCTTTTTAGATAATAGTACTATATAGTAATACGTAATTCAAATAATTATTATGATATAATTATGTAACATCTTTTTAATCATTTGTTTGTTATCGGTTGTTATTGGAATGCTTACTTTATATTATTTTAGGGATTTTGAAAGGGGTAATCATATGTAGATGAAAGTGGTAGACGTATAATTAACATTGCAATCATTTCCTACTTCCTATTACTCGTATTCACTCGTGATGTACTCCAGGATTGGAATTAAAAGTGCAAGGAAATAAACTCAATTAAATAGAAATACTTCATCGTTTTCCAATTGTCTGTATTGATCATAGAATAATGTTAACTGTAGCCATAATTGGAAGTGGAAACATCAACAATCTCAAAAAAAAAGAAAGTGAATAGACTATAATATCAATTGAATGGAATACCCACGTAGAATCCACACTAGTCCTTTTTTTCTTGGACGATTCACACGAGATGTTTGTGCATTATTAAAAACATCTAGATCAGAGCTAATACTATGCCCAGCAGTAGTAATGAATATAAAACAACAGATGTATAACCAACATAGCCAGTGAGGTTGAAGTCGCGTGGTATAAATAAAGAGGGTTGAACAATATACTTGTCAGTTTTTTTTCATTTAGACGCCGAAACCGAGAGTAGTAAATGTTTGACAATCTGCCACAATGTTTAAACGCATGAACTGAGGTAATGTGTAAATGCTCCAGCTTCCACAATCAGAGCTGCAAGAATTCAAGGTACAATGGTTCTTTCACTAAAATAGGTGCATCAACCTAGTTCGGTTGCTTCTTTGGAAACCCCCTTGCCCCAAACAGTAGATCCAATTCAATCATTTGAACTGCCCATCTCAACCTGTAGCAGTGAAGTATACGATAATCAATATGTTGTACTGAAACATAGCTTAGAACATGAGGTTGGAATGGAGCATATGTATAGCAACAACAATGCTGGCTAATTAGCAGACTGAGAGCAGGTTTTCTTCTCTTCAAGTGTGATTGGTAAGCATATAGCAGGATACAATGGACGAAATGTGCTTACCTAATATAGTAGTGTTAGACCAACTGCTTCTTGATAGAAAATAAGTCTTAGATTCCTTAAGGAGGTCATAGGCGACAAGCATAGAATGACGAGTGACTGCAGGAAGAGTCAGTGGATTGGAGGCAGGAGGAAAGTTGGAATTGAATATCACTGACAACATCTCCCTAGGCAATTCTGACAATGAATTTCACTGACAATAAACAATGGAGCTAATATCAAAAGATAAAGATAAATCAGATTAACACTTGAGGTGAAGAAGATAGTGAAGGGATTATGACTCTTATGCAGACTAGAATAGTACCTTCCCCCTTCACCATCGGTGGATTGGCAGTTAGTAGTTGTAACACTTCCTGGAATCCTTGCTTGCGGTCAGATTAAACTGATATTTCCTTGTTCAATATCTAGTACCATAGTGACATACTGAACAAATTGACATTTACCGTCGAGTATCCCCAATGGAAAAAACACCACGAAGAAGATGTTGTTCATAAGCGCTTATGATATATCCTCTGTGTTAGACATGATTACCCTTTCACTAATCTCCTCACTCAAATTCTTCACAACCAACATTATATCTTCCTGCTGAGGATGAGAGGTTTGGCCCATAAAAAAAGTTGTTATTACTCCATGTAAGTCAATAAAACTCCAACCAGGAAGCTTTTTGAGCCCAAGTTCTCTCATCTGGACCCAGGTCTTACCAACGCCCTCCCACTGGGCCATTGAAGCATAACTATGAGCCAATTGCACATACCTTCCAGCGTCCTCATGATCTAACTCTGAGATTTCTTTGGCAATGACATCCCTAAGTTCTTCCAGGGCTTTTGTTTTGCAAGCATCAAGAATTATACCCAAAGCATTGGCCATTGGTTCTGGAAATTTCATTTTATAGAAGTTGTATGCATCTTTCACCCTACCGGCTCGACAAAGTAGGTCAACTATACATGCACAATGTTCGAGTTCAGGTTCAATCTTAAAATCCCTTGCCATAGTATCAAACAAGTTCAAACCATGGTCCACAAGTCCATTATGACTACATGCATAAAGAACAGATAAGAAAATAATACTGTTTGGTGTAAGACCACTTTGCACAAGCTCCATATACAACGCCAGGGCAGTCTCCCCTTTGCCATGACTGCCATATCCAGAAATAATTGTGCTCCATAAAATGAGATCACGTTCTATGACCCTGTCAAAACACTTCTTCGCACTGTCTAAGTCACCACATTTGCAGTACATATCAACCAAAGCTGTACCTATCTTAACGCAAGGTTCAAGATAGCTCCTTACAACAAGATTGTGGATCCACTTCCCTTGCTGATATGCTCCAATTGAGGCACAAATTTGAAGAAGGCAAACCACTGTTACTGAATCAGGTCTTTGATGGGCTATCCTCATTTCATTAAACAAATGCAAGGCCATTGATAAATGCCCATTCTGGGCATTCCCTGCAACAATTGCATTCCAGGAGACCACATCTCTGTTTTTTATCATATGAAAAACAATAAGAGCTTGCTTCAAATAGCCACATTTTGAATACATAGTGATAAGAGAATTTTGGGCAGGAGTGTCAATGGCCATTCTTTGCCTCAACATATAGCCATGTATAGAAGTTCCTACTTTCAATGAACCTAATTTAGCACAAGCTGCAAGTGCACTTGCTATGGTAGTTGTAGAAGGTTCAATTCTACTACACAACATGCTTTGAAACACTTCAAGTGCTCTATCTGCACGTTCATTCTGAACAAGTCCTGAGATAATAGTTGTCCACAAAACTACATCTTTATCTTTTGCTCGCTCAAAAATCTTAAACGTATAATCCATGTTCCTACATTTTAAATACATAAACATAAGTGATGTCTGAAGATGCACATCTAATTCAAATCCAGCAGCAACTATCTGTCCATGCACCACTTTTCCAAATTCAGCACTACCATCTTTTGCAATTGCGGAAACCAACGCCCCATATGTTTGATGATCAGGCCATGAATTTTCTGACCTCATCCTGTACATAAGCGTCAATAATTCTTCTGTGTTCCCCACTAAAGCACACCCTGAAACCAAAGAATTCCAAGAAACAATATCTTTTTCGTCCATCCACTCAAATAACTTCCTAGCATACTCAATTCTTCCACATTTACCGTACACATTCAACATAGAATTCAACAAAGCAATGTGACCCATAAAACCATATTTTACTATACAAGTATGCAAACACTCCACATGAATGCTCTCTGATACTCCAGAAAGCAGAGTCAACAAGGTAACAGAAGTCGGCTTTATTCCTTCTTGTAGCATAGAATTGTACAGGTAAAAAGCATGCTCAAAATCACCAGTTCGTGTATAACACCCAATAACAGTCGTCCACGGGACAATGTTCCTCTCAGGCATTGTATCAAACACTTTCTGTGCATGCTCTGTAAGCCCAAAAGAGGAATAAAAACTGATTAAGGATGACCCAATATAAGAATCAGAAGAAAATCCATTAACGACCACGTGTTGGTGTAGCAAAAGACCGTGCCGGAGGAGGTTAAGAGAAATGCAGGCTTTGAGGAGAGTAGGGAAAGTGAAAGGGTCAGGAGGTACAGAGGACTTGAGCATGGAGTTGTATGTGAGTAAAGCATGATGGTGGAAACCTTCTGAGGAAAGGCGGTGGAGGGTGGCGTTGAAGGACTTGGTGGCGGCGGCAGCAGCGGCGGAGTGGCGAAATGGCGGCTGTTTTAAAGGGTGGAAGAGGATGTTGAGTTTGAGCTTATGCATAATTCATGGTCACATTCTTCCAGGTTTTTTCTGCGCTGAACTTTTTGTTAAAAATTTATGGAAGGTACACCACAAGGCGCCAATTTTCATATTGGTACTGATCCCTCTCTTAGAAGTTACAATGAGCTATAGTTTATGACTAAATAATACATGAAGCGCCATTAGAGATAAAATATGACTTTACGATTACGTACAGTGACCTTGATAGAAAAAATAAGAGCAACTTTCACATAGCAAACACAAAATTCATATTTGTATGCTATAGCAAAGTTTGCATAATTGCGTTCCATAACAAATATAAATATGTATATTTTGCTATACATATACAAAAGAAAACAATTGTATAATCTGCTTTGGTATACATATACAAAAAGATCAATTGTATAAAGTGAGAGAGGCGAGTGAGCGAGCGACATCTGGGAGAGAGGCGAGCGAGATCTGGGAGAGGGGAACAAAAATATATGTATATATACAATTTTCTCTCGCTTTATACAAACACAAACGCATTTTATACAATTTGCGTTTTTTGTATAGAGTGAGAGAGGCGAGTGAGAGAGCGAGATCTGGGAGACTGGTGAGCGAGATCTGGGAGAGGGGAGAGAGGGGAACGAAAATATATGTATATATACAATTTTCTCTCGCTTTATACAAACACAAACGCACTTTATACACTTGCGTTTGTATAAAAAACGAGAGAGGCGAGGGAGAGAACGAGAGTGGCGAGTGAAATTCATCAGGAGAGAGTGAAATAGCAACAGTTTGCTATGAGGTACAATTAAATCAAACTATATTTATAGCATTTAATTTGAATTAATAGTTTGCTATTATATACAATTTTCCCAAAAAATAATAATTTTATGACTTCACTAATACATAACTAAAATATCTTTGTTTTCTCCTGTTCTATCACGTCAAATTTGCACAAGATATGACTGTTAGCTGCCCTACATAGTTTAGTCGTTTTTTCAACAAGAAGATCAAAGGACCAGCCGACCACGCCATGAGAAAAGTATTCTAGAGATATATCATCAATTAGTACATCTAGACGAGAGTATATCTAATCTCATGACATTATTCAGAACATTTCTATTGCAGCTCAAGACTATGCTCAACAGTAATAATAAATAGAATACAAACGGATGCTATAGGAGACATAGTCAATGAGGACCATAGTCGCATTGTACAAACAAGAAGCTGCGCATATCATGAATGGGAAAAAGTTTGGCTCATGCTCTCTCACTAAAATGGGTTCATCAACCTAGTTCGACTGCTTTGTTGGATATTCCCTTGCACCAAATATAGTAGATCCAACTCGAACATTTGTACTGCCCATCTCAACCTGTAGCAATAGACAGCATTATAAGTATGTTGCGCTCAAACATAGCAGAACATGAGGTCAAACGGAGCATATGTAGAATTCAATACCAATGCTGGCTAGTTAGCATGTGTGTGCTGGTTTCGTTTATTCGATATAGCAGGACACGAGGATAAATATGCTTACCTGATACAATAGCCTAGACTACTCATTAAAAGAAAATATCTTACATAATTAAGGGGGTCATAGGCTACAAGCATAGGTTGATTGGTGACTGCAGCACGAGTCATCAGATTGGAGGTTGGAACGGTATATCACTGATAAGATCTCCCTAAGCAATTATCATGATGAACTTCTAACATATTCAAACACAAAAGAATCAACAACTAATCAAATAAAATTCTACTTTTGTGATACTCAATTTTTCTTCTCTTTTGAGAGCGTCAAATGAATTCTACTTTTTTTTTTTTTTTTTTTGAAACTGGTAACATTCAAATGAATTCTACTTTTAACAACCATCAACTCTACAGATACATAATATCTGCCACAGAAAACAAGTATGCATGGGAAACTGATAGAGAATAGCGCAAATATAAAGGGAAGCCGCATGCACAAAGCAGCTGGCATTCACACAGGGTCCAGGGAAGATCCACACCCCTAGGAGGTATGATATAGACAGCCTACCCTAACATAAGTATCACTAGTTGATTCCAAGGTTCAAACCCGGTCACATGACTTTACCTTATCAAAAGATAAAAACAGATTAACCCTTGAATTGTAACAAACTGTTAAGGGGCGAAACTACAATCCTAGTCTACATAAGTGTCGTAATCCCAAGGATGTGGCCGGGAGCTGGGCAAGTTTATTGTCCAGCAATTAGGCATTATGATCAGACTCAAGACCATTCTAATAACAGAGACCAGTAATGAAAACTGAGTCAGATGTCTAGTTAATAATACTTGGTTTAATTTTTAAAAAGTGATTGTATACGTGGTGCAGTCAGACTACCACATACTCCCGAGAGAACTCATGTTATTCAAGTTCCTTCCAAGCTTACTAATGGTTTAATGTGCTTAGTGACAAGTCAGGTCACTCACAGCAAGTTCAAAGTCGCCTGACATTCCCATTGACAGATCACATTGATCTTCAGATATTCCAAGTGCCTCGCAAACCTCACTTCTACATCTTGCTAAAGTCTGAAACCAAGCATGACAAATAGCAGGATACTTGAGTTGAGGATATAACAATAGCAACCAGGCCAAGAAGAAACAGCAAAGATAAAACCAAAACCTTAAAGTTCTCAGGAGTCGACGTATAATCTGGCATTCCAATAGTCATCAGGCCACAGAATTCAAGATTAGGGCAGTTTGAAGTAACATGTTTCACGAGTTCCAGACACCCATCTGGTTCAACACCAGATTTAGCTGCAATTATGGAATCAAATCATGGTTAATTTTTCCTTCATGAATATGGCAACGTTCACAAAAATAGACCAAATGACTCTTAATAAATCAGAGACATACTCCAGTTACCCACATTCTTCCCCACTTGTATTAACTTGGATAAAAACTTTCAATGGCTTTCTTCCAATGTTCCCAGCCACACGGTCAAGCTGATTTGCAATCTACAGAATGTATTAAACAAAATATAAGAATCTTTGCAAGATGGACAGGGTTTTTGCTAATTCTTTGAACTGTAAATATGGTGTCCAAAATTTCCTTAATGCTGATGAATATACAGTAACCATTCGCAAAAAGAAAACAAATACTCTATAAACTATGTCTGTAAAAGGAAGTCTATACTCACAATATTGGATATTCTACTATAAATATTCTTGTTAGTTGTTAGTGCTTCAACTCATATTCCCCCAAATGTCGATCCCACTCCAATAGCTCCGAATAAATTAAATATGTGCATAAAATACAAAGGCTTCTTATTAAATTCACTTAATAACCCATTTTTTTCTTTTTCTAACTAAACCGGATTTATTTCCTTCTTGCACTCTTCACTTTCGGTACACGATGTGGATGTAGGTGTGAGATCTGTACCAGATATGGTCAAACGATTTTAGATACTTTGACCAAAATCGATCAAGAAATTCGAGATGGATACAATGATTTTTGAAATCAAAACAAAAGTTAGAGTGTAATCATAATTTGGGCATATGTATTTTGTATAGTCAAAATATATTTGTATTAAAAAGTCAACAACCAGAATATGTTCTAAAGATATTTACTGGACTACGAAACTAGTAGCAGAGTCGGTGTTGGTTACCTTTTCATCATCTACAGTCTCCACCATAGCAAGATTTGGCACTCCAGCTGAAAAACAAAGATGAGGAAAAATAAGCTCTATACATTTATATCAGTTGCACAAAAACGTGGCTCAAACTCTTCATTACAGTTATGTCATGCATGCTAACTCAGAAAGGAGATAGAAACTTGTTGTCCATCGTCTGACTGATGTAAGTGAAGGCAGTCTGTTTCACCACATCTGGCATTTTTAAAAATATTTGTGGTATTTAATATAATCAAAATTTGATGAAGCAAGTATGTTATTTCACCAAGATAAAGTTTACAACTCTTGAAACAACCCTTCCCTCCACGGGCTTCACCAGGACGCCAGAAAAAAGGTCTTCTCCCCTTGTTTCTCCAACAAAATTATCCTGTAATCACGATTTTTATGATTTTGCTTCATCCTGAAACTATTTTCATAGAAATGTACATTTCCCCTTACTGGTCCATAAGGAAAAGGATGGGAAAGGAACAGTGAAGGAAGGAAGGAGAACATACTTAAAAGTGGCTTGACTTTATTGCTCTGCAAATTCCCTATGAAATGCCACTCTATATCATCTGGAAGCTGCAATTTACCAAACAATAGCAGTATAAACACCTCATCTGAAACACAATACGTCACATTGTTCCCCACAGAAAATTACAACGGCCCACATAAAAAATAAAACTTACCATGAAGAAATTACTCTCTCTCTCTCTCTCTCTCTCTCTCTCACACACACACACACACACACTAACTAGCACAAAACAAACAAAATAATCAAAAAATAGATACATGACATGGCTAATTCCCAGAAGAATGAACTAGTGCAAGACACCAATTGAATGTAACTATGATGTCCGTGAAAGGTCAAGAATTGGCAAACTTTGAAGCTAGGGAACTTCTGAAGTAGAAGACACCTCAGGTGATTCACACCGTGGAAAGGACAGGAAAGTCCTGCGCTATATATGACAAAGTATAAGGTAACTTGGTAGCACACTTAAGGCATCTTTGCGACTTACTCGAGGGACAAATCAGTAAGGTCCATTGGACAAAGCGGCAATACTGTGCATAAGCAGGTTGGGCTATAACAATAATTCTAAAAGCAAACAATCTCACTCTTGGCAATATTCAAAAAGAAAATCAATTAAGCTACTGGTGAAAAGCTTCATTTTCCTATAAATATAGCGTATCCCAAATAACAAAAACATAAAAACACATGAAGGGCATTTATTTAAAAGATCTAAAATCTCTTAATTTTAATCCATACTTAGCTAAAAACAAAACACAAAGGAAGCAGAACATTCCTATACTAGATACCAGTTAATTGAAATTAACCTACAAGATAGGATTAGATTACAGAAGCCCAAAAATTTGCCTACAGTATTAGTATTGGACTGAACTTAACCTTAATAAAGTGAGTCCTAGAGTCAAATAAAACAAAACAATTCGATCAGCAAACCAATCAATTATATATTTTCTATGCTTAAATTATGTAGCGGCAATCACAAACACGAGTATAGAACCTTTACCTGAGGAGCTTTCTCGATGAGCTCTTTGACGTAATTTTCACCGAAGCAACGCTGACCGGCGTCGTAAACTTGTTTGACGAGAGATACTGGCTTAGTTTTGCTTACAGCCACCAGCCTTACTTGGTCCGATCTGCGGCCACATCGTTCAGCCGCGTGTTCAATCCGCTGAATTACCGACCGTAGTGCCGTCGCAGCGACACCATCCGTGGCGGAAGCAGCAGCCATTCCTGAATCTGACGGTTCCGTCTCCAGCACTGCACTTGATGAATCTTTTTTCTCGCCTTTTGTTGTCGCCTCGTCCACTGATTTTTCTAAATTGTTCATTTCGAATATATTGGGGACATAATATGCAATTCACCGAAATATACAGTTCAACCATACGAGTATTTTATTTTTTTTACATAGAAATTTGTTATTATAATTTGACTAGATAAGGAATTTTAAAAAATAAAATTTAAGTATTATGAATTATGATCTTAAATAATAAAAATTATAATGTATAAAATATTTTTAGATCTTCTAATTTTATGTTATATTAATGAGATATTAAAATTAATTAATTATCAAATTAGAAAAAAAATCTTTTGAAAATACATTAAAAAGAAAAATGAGATAAATAAATTAAAACAAATATTTTTTTAATGTGTTCTTGTACTATCTGTTTGCTGTCACTAAATGAAATCCCATATAAAAGTTTTGGATAAATACTTTGTGGTTTGTTTGTCGAAGGTGTTTATAAATTCAAATTAGTTCAAAATTATAAATTACGTAATTGTTTTATCTTGAATTAAATATAAATTGATTTATTGTTTTAAAAAAAGTTTATATATATTTAAAATATGTGTTAGTCAGACAACTATGAATTACAACAACTTGAATTGATTAAATAGTTCAAATGTCAAAATCAAAAAGCACATCTAAATAACTAAGAAGTTATTTCTAAATTTGAATAATGAATGATTAAGGTCGTTTATTTTTTAGTATCTGTAATTTATTTATTTATATACATAGTAAAATACAATACAAATAAAATAATATTAGAAAAGAACTAGAAATTTGAATTTAAAAAATCATTAATTAATTTTTTTAAATGAAATATTTAAATATGTTCATGATGGTGAAGATGGTTTGCATTGTAATATGGTTGATGCTAATGGCTAGTAATAGTGATGGTGATTTATAGTTGAGACTTGTGATGATGAAGGTGATTGATATTGCATGTAATGACTACCGTGATAGTGGTAGTTGCTAGTCGTGGTAGAGTTGGTTTTTTTAGTAGTTGGTGGTGCAATACCTGAAGAATGATGATGTTGCTAGGAGCTAGTAATTGGTAGTAGGAGTCAGATCGACTACATGCAATGATGTAGTGAATAATAGTGATGATAATGGTAGCGGTTATAATTATGATGATGGATATGATAGATGTGGTATAGATTAATAATTATGATTGACAGTAATAGTTGTGATGATAGAATTGATTAATAACAGTGGTGATGGTTGACAGTGATACTTGTAATGACAGAGATAGTTAACAATAATGGTGATAATTGTGATGACAGAAGTGGTTGATGATAATTGTAAACAGAGTGGTGGTAAAATTATTCACACAAAAATACTTTGAATGATGTTAAAACTTTATTTAAGATCTTAATGATATTAAAATTTATTTCAACATTTAATTAAATTTTAATACAATAGCGTGATATTTGAATCATTTAGATTCATAGCCGCATTCAGCGCCAACAAATGAGGTAGTATGTCACAATCAAAATCCGTCGGAAGATAATTTTGGTATCAACCAAATATAGCCGAGCAAATTGACTAGCATTTCATTCAAACAAGGCCAGAAAGGAAAAGATGAACGTGTATAGTATATAAAAGTCTGCATATATAAGTGCATATGTAACTGAAAAATTGAAGGAAAAAAAAAACTCTATATTTTGTCAACGAAATGAGATGCAGATTCAGGTTAACGGAATTTGACTAGTTGCTTCATTCATATACAAAAACAACATTTAATAAAGTAGAAAAGTTGTTCATGCCTTGTCATTCAACAACTAGCAGATTGACCAAACGTTCAGCTGAAGAAGTACAACTCATTACTAGAGTCTAGAGAAGTAAAACAAGATTTTTTTCACAATCAAAATCACTTAAAAGATAAATGCAAGTAATTGTACACTATTAGTGAATTTAACCTGAAAAATAAGCAAAAAATCTGTCACATCAGATTAAAATACACGGAAAGAAGTAAAATTTATTTACTATGGTAATACATTTAAGTTGAAGTTTTCCCTAGTATTTCTTAACTTGGGTGCAGGCAACTAGTGAGTCAACTCACTCTAGTGCTTCTATACCTGTGGAGTTATACACGTAAAAGTCAACATGTCAAAATTAAGCCTTGCCTAATAAAACTGCAGAAACGGGCTATTCACATAGATTTTACAAAACAAAATCTTGCTTTTATTTATATAATAATAAAATACTAATCCTTCTGTCTCAATTTATGTGACTTACTTTCCTCTTTAGTAGTTCCAAAAAAATAACATATTTCTACATTAAGTAATCCCTCCGTTTCACAAAGAATGACATAGTTTGACTTGGCACGGAGGTTAAAAAAATAAAGAAGACTTTTGAATTTTATGGTCCTAAATTAAAGTTATGTCAAAAGTACAAAATTGCACTTTAATCTTGTGGAAAAAAAGAAAGAGGTCATTCTTTTTTAAACAGACTAAAAAGAAAAGGATGTCATTCTTTTTTAAACGGAGGAAGTAACAATTTAGCTATAAAATATCTATTTTACCCTTAATGAAATAATTTATAGTCACACAAATTTTTATTATTCATTTTAGACACACAAGTTTTAAAAGTTTTGCTTTCTTTCTTAAACTCCGTGTTGAGTCAAACTACCTCATATGGGACGTAGGGAGTACTAATAAACATGTTGTGTTCAAGGAAGTGCCTAATTTTTGTAAACTATTTGACTTCACATATGTCATCTTAGGTAAGCCGTGAACAAAGAACACTCCATTTTCTAGGAAAAAACACTAGTCAACTAGTTTCATTTCCTCTATAAATACTCTTTCAATTCCTTCTCCAATTTCCATCCAAACATTTCAATTTTCTCTCAATATTGCATTCTAATATTTTTCATCCAATTTACAAGAAGCCATGAATTGCATGAAAATTTTCATTTTGTTTGCCATTATAATGGCTATACTTTCAATAGCCTTATCAGTCGATGAATTAGAAGAAGAAATACTCGTAAAAGATGAGAATGAAGTTGAATCATTTGAAGTCCCTTTGAATGAAACTGATGAAAGTTCATCATCATCCATTAATCGAGGGGCGGCTAGTCGTTTTCTTCTATCACATAAATCACATTATCAAAAATCGAAAATAATACATAAACGTGTGACATGTAACAAGAACCCTAGAATTTGTCGTTCCAAAGGTAGCCCGGGGCCATTTTGTTGCAAGAAGAAGTGTGTAAATGTGTTGGCGGACAGACAAAATTGTGGATTATGTGGGAAGAAATGCAGGTATAATGAGACTTGTTGTAGAGGGAAGTGTGTTAACACTTTGTTTCACAAGAGGCATTGTGGGGGTTGCGGTAACAAGTGCCAGCAAGGAAGTTCTTGTGTCTATGGAATGTGCAGTTATGCAAATTAAAGGACGATTAAATTATTTATTTGGTTCTCTAGAAATTAATGTTCAAATTATAGTATTTGATTCTAGGCAGTGATTCCTTTAATTTATTGCATAGCAAATTAAAGGATATGCCACATTATAAGTTGTTTAATTTGTTTCATTAATTCTTCTCCTCTAGAACGGTTCCATTTTTTTTCACATAAATTGTACACTTAATTATACATTGATGACTAGAAGTGTTTCATTAACATGGATTATTATCTATCGATAAGAAAATGGACATTGGTCGTGATTCAACACCAAAAATCTCAAAATCATATATAGAGCACATTGCTCAATCTCACACCGACGTAGGATACTATCACTAAATTGGACATCTAAAGAAATTAATTAATTTACATCTTGACTCTAATACCGTATTAAAATGCATAATCATTTCATCAAAAAAAAATTCACACACTTCAACATCTTTTACTCCCTCCGTCCAACAATAATTGTCCAATATACTTGTTCAGTTTAGAAAATCAAGAGATAATTTGTTGTTTGTGTCTATTTTACCCTTACTATTAAATACTACTAATTATCATCTACCACATTTCTCAAAGCATTATAATTAATAAAATCAAAGGATAAAATAGTAATATTACCCCTATTATTAATTATTTTTTAAGAGTTGTGTCAAGTCAATAGTGGACAACTATTGTTGGACAGAAGGAGTATATATATCTTAGACATTTTCCGAGGCAGGAAAGCAATAATTATTCAATGGTCATGTTGCCTAAAATTTTAATTTGTCACCGAGCCTATACATAAAACAACAATATTACGTATTTGTAAAGTAGCAAATACGTGGACCGTGGTGTGCAAGTGTACTAAGTATATTTACGTTTCACAAGTAGGAAATTTTAAAACTCTAGCCACCTTCTTTTACTAGGTCCAAGAACATCACAAGTATGTTGAGCACGTCACTTAATTAAGAATATAATTAAGTTTAGGAAAATAAATTGCAATCTGGAAAATTGACGTGTTATTACTTGGATATATAGTAGTAGTTACACATCTAAATAATAATAAAGTATAGTGATTATAATAACTTATTCATTTGTGATAACATAATTAATTAATTACAATGCAATTCCAGCTAGTATCATATTTGATTGCACAAGTATAATTTCAATTTAATTCATATGGATATGTAAATATGTTTTAATATGTATCAAAATATACGTAATAAATAAGAAAAAGAAAAGAATTTGAAAAGTGATTTACTAATTACATATGTGTAATTTCTACAAATTGTTTTTGTGAAAATATTGTGCAGTATAAAAATTGAATTGGGAATAATATTGTGCAGTATAGATTATGAAGTCTACAAAAAACAACATTAAATAAATCAAAGGTTCTGCATGCCTTGTCATCCAACAACTAGCAGATTGACCAAACGTTCAGCCGAAGAACAACTCATTACTAGATTATAGAAGAGTTTAACTTTTCTATTTTTAAAAAAACAGAGTAAAAGAAGATTTTTCACCATTAGAATCACTTCAAAGATAAATGTTCACGATAATTAAGTGAAATAATAACCTGAAAAATAAACAAAAAATTACTTGTCACGTCGTATTAAAATATACGGATAGAAGTAAAACCTATTTACAATGGTAATACATTTAAGTTGGATTTTTTCCAAGTATTTTTAACTTGGGGAGCAGGCAATTAGTGGGTCAACTCCTAATAATTATAGTATATATTATTATATTGCAAGTCAAAAATGTATACGCTAAAAAAAAGTACGTACGCTTTGGTACTTTAGTGCTTCTATACCTGTGTTATGTATAAAAGTCAACACGTCAAAATTAAACTGTTGCCTAATAAACTGCAGAAACACTTGGTGCTTCCATTCACATAGATTTAATTTAATAAAACAAAATCTTGCTTAATTATTTAAATAGGATAGATTAGTTTCAAATTGGCAACTAAATGCGGATGGCTTTAGTATAAAATATGATTAAACAAAAGGTAATTTTGAACACATTTTGTTTAAGGAAGTGCCTAATTGTGGTTAACTATTTGACTTCACATATGTCGTCTTATAAAGTTAGCTTTGAACTAAGACCACTCCACTAGCAAAAATGAGTCAAATAGTTCCTCTATACAATTCATTTAATTTCCATTATAAATACTCTTTCATTCCTTCTCAAATTCACATCCAAACATTTCTCTCAATATTTACATTCATTTCATCTCATAATATAACAAGTATTAGCCATGGATTGCTTGAAAATTTTCTTTTTGTTAGCCATTTTAATGGCCTCATTCACTATACTTTCAGTAGCGTCGTCATCAGTCGATAAATTAGCAGAAAAAATGTCCGTAAAAAATAACCATATGGTTGAATCATTTGAAGTATCTTTGAATGAAACTGATGAAAGTTCATCATCTATTCGAGGGGTTAGTCGTTTCCTAGGACATAAATCACCTTATTATTACAAGTCGAAAATCATACAAAAAAGTATGAGTACATGTAACAAGAACCCTAGAATATGTCGTGCTAAAGGTAGCCCGGGGCCATTTTGCTGCAAGAAGAAGTGTGTAAACGTGTTTGCAGACAGGCAAAATTGTGGATATTGTGGGAAGAAATGCAGGTATAATGAGACTTGTTGTAATGGACAGTGTGTTAACACTTTGTTTCACAAGAGGCATTGTGGTGGTTGCGGCAACAAGTGCCAGAAAGGGAATGCTTGTGTCTATGGAATGTGCAGCTATGCAAATTAATTAGAGTACTATTCATAGAATAGAAGTTATAAGGACGATTAAATTATTTATTTGGTTCTACAAATTAATTACTATTTAATTAAATTAAATTTGATTGTAGGTAGTGATTCCTTTTATTGTGTATCAAATAAAGGCAATACCAAAAGATCATAATGACAACATTATTTATGAAATCATATGAGATTATATTAACGTATTACTGAAATACAGCAAGAGGCAGCGTGAACCATAATTAAATAAAAAGGGGTTACGAAATCAAACCCAACCAGTTTAATAACCCGTTCATTCATGAGTTCAACTCATTTCAACCCAACCCATTAAAAGTTGGGTTGATATGTAACGTAAATTGATTTATGAGAAATCTTGTCAAAATATTTTTAGATTTTTTTTTTTTTTACAATTTGATAGGTTATATATAGCCTTATAGCCATAATAAAGAAAAGGATAATTTTATAGGTACTAAAATATTTTAAAAGACCAAGTAAACCAATTAAGCTTAGTAAAAATTGGGTTGGGTTGAGTCTTGACTCGTTAGGTAACCTATTTTGACCTAAGCAAATTTGAATTGGGTTAGGTCTTAACCCGAAAACATCCCTAACCCATTATGACCCTCCAACCCAATCCGTCCAATTGCCACTCCTAAATAAAATTAAGGTACCGTCTCTGGATAATCTTTAAGTTAAAAATGGACTAAGAAGTTTCTAATTTCAAAACTCGACCTCCATTTACTAGGTCCAAGAGCATCACAAGTATATGTTGGGCACGTTAAAGTAACAACTTGCGCTCTAAAACCTCCCTCTCAATTACTAGGTCCGGTCGTTTGGATGTGAAAGAATCAAATAACACAAGACATTAAGACCTTATTTTTTATATTTAAATAAGTGTGTTTGCATATAAAACTTTGAACCTAACGGCCGGCTTAGTAACCTTTTGGAATGGGGATCCCCGTTGGCAACAATCACGATAGTAGTTGCGGAACTGCTGGGTCAGGACAGGAGCGGAAAGCCACTTATTGTGTTTTAACTTATATTCTTTGTGTGACTCATTTAATTCATGTGCGTTGAGATTTTTCTGTCTCGCGGGCAAAATTAATGTATACAAGAAGGGCTTAGGCAGCAGTAGATTTAGAAATCCAATAGCAGGGAGATGTAAGTTATGACTTGTGATTTATAGCATCTAAGCATAGCTAAGAAAATCAATTAAGTTTGGAATATTAACTTGCAGTATTTAATCTGTCATAATAGGTATCAAAGCTAGGATTTTTCACTAAGGATATTCACAATGTAAAAAAGTACACATACGAATGAACCCAAAGAAATTCAACATATAGTTAATATTCAACATGCCAATGCGCACAGCAGCACGCAGCCACCTAAGAAAATTGTGATCAGGACCAAAAAGAAGAACGAAAGTTCAACTCCGATCCACTCTATATATGTTGTGTCTAATTGACTCCTAGAAATTAATTACAATATATATATATATATTATGGATATCTTAAACATATGTTCTTGTTTAACATAGTTAATAAATAGAATTGAGGAGGAAACCAATTTGTTAATTAGTAGCAGCTAGTTAGGACAAATTAAACTCATATATAGAGCCACTATGATTAATTTGAAAAGTGATCTCTTAGGCAATTGGTTAACCCCTTGAGATGCAGCCATGAACATTAGTTCAACATGTTTCCAAAGATAACAAGACTTCAAATCAATAATCATAGACAGATTTAAGATTTGAGGTTAATTTTGCTGTATATACCTCCATTGACTTTCTCAACAAATATATAGGATATTTAAACCACTAGCTATTACTGATTTCTCAACATATGTATAAAATTTAAAGTTTATAGGTTCCGAAGTTTGGTGTATATAGTGGCGAATTTAGAGGCAAAAAATAGGGCATCGGAACCCGTGGTCTTTTCATAAAACTAGATATTTTATGTATATATATTTTCTAAAATTTGGATGATATTATATTCTGGCACCCATACTATAAGAAGTCACATGGTTAAATGTTGAGCTTTTGACCTTGAGGAATAAGGATCAATTCCCACTTAATACATTTTTATTTGGTACATCCATGTTTAGATCAATTCACACTTAATACATTTTTCTTGGTGCACCAATATTCGAAAAATCCTAAATTTGCCTCTGGTTGTATATACTCATGTCCATCGACTTTCTCAACAAATATACATAGAATTTGAAGTTTATAAGTTTTGACCTATATTCATCGACTTTCTCAACAAATATATGTTGGGGTTTATTTGCCCTGATTTCTTACCATAAATAGGTTTTCCTTTTAGGAAAAGGTTTTAATATTTTGAGTAGTCATTTTCTTGTAGGAAAGGTTTTAGGACTCTATAAATATAGGCTTGTTCCTTCTAACTTAATCAGCATTCACAATGTAGTCCTAGGGTTTTGAGAGTTGCGGTTATGGAGGAGAATTTTGTGTACCTCCTTGTATTCCGAGTGAATTGGTTGAGGTTGTTTCTCTCTATATTTTGTACTCTCATATTTATAGTGGATTGCTCATCTCTTTTGTGGACGCGGTAGGTCGATTGACCGAATCACGTTAAATCTGTCTCTTTTGGTGTGTTTCTCGTTTGTCTTATTACTCATGGTCTTTCGAGGTTTGATTTGCTAGCTTCCGCATTACACCTGCTTATATTCATCGACTTTCTCGACAAATATATACTACCTCCGTCCATTTTTAATTGTCATAGTTTCCTTTTTTATAGTCAAAAGATAAGTACTTTGACTAACATTTTACGATGCATTTTTTCATCATATTGATATGCAAAAAATTGCAATTTATAGTACTTTCGGTATAGTTTTTGAATATCTAAGTTTTTTGTTTAAAATATCGAATTAATGTAATCTAATTTCACTTTTGGAAATTAGTCAAATTGACTTTCGAAAAGCGTAACATGACAATTAAAAATGAACGGAAGGAGTAGGATTTAAACCAATATTATTGGTTTCCCCCTTTCCATGCTAGCAGCTCCTCCCATGACTATGGTTTTGCTTTTCTGCATCGCCAAGATTGTCTCCAAGTATCTTCTGTTCTCCACTTTTTTCTATTTTCTATCTTATGTTAACTAATTGTCCAAATATCATTCTACTCTTGAGCCAAATCCTTGAAACCTAACCTTATTCAGGGAACCAATTCTGTTTCTTTCCCGAAAATAATGCACAATGATTGAGCAACATTCAGTGTCCGTGCATATTTTCAAATTTAACGTTTTACTTTATTCTTGATTATATAAGTCAAATATCACTATACTCAAATCCCAGTTATATTAAGTGTTACTAAAGAATAAAATTTGCTTATATCTCTCAAAAAGTCAATCATCCAAAGCTCGTGCAATCACGTCTATTAATGCTCCCTTAAATCTTAGCCAAAATGCTGACTAAATGTTGCAAAAAGAATTAGTCTCAATGTTCTATATCATCGTGGGCACCACCTTTGTCACACCCTAATATATATCTAACAATTTTCCATAGTACTTACCCTCTATCTCATTTCCCTTACTCATCATGGCTTCTTTAGCACTTGTACTTACTCTTCTTTTATTGGGTATCTCAACTTTACAAGCCGAGTACTATGCACCAAGTAAAAACTATGCACCTTCTACTACTAAAAAAACTATGAACGTGATCGATTCATGTTGGCGTGCCAAGTCAAACTGGGACAAGAATCGCTATGCATTAGCCGATTGTGCTGTCGGCTACGGCAAAGCAGCTATCGGTGGGAAAAACGGTGCGATATACGTCGTTACTAATCCGTCCGACGACCCGGTTAACCCTAAACCGGGTACACTAAGATATGGTGCAATCCAATCTAAACCACTATGGATTATTTTCAACAAGGATATGGTTATAACGTTAAAGAATGAACTTATGATCAATAGTTACAAGACTATTGATGGAAGGGGTGCAGAAGTTGAAATTGCATATGGACCTTGTATAACAATCCAACATGTTAGTCATGTGATTATACATGGGATAAGTATACATGATTGTAAGCCGGGGAAAAAAGGTATCGTCCGGGATAGTCCGGTGCATGCCGGCCATCGTAACGGCGCCGACGGAGACGGCATTGATATATTTCAATCGACCCATGTTTGGATCGACCATTGTTATCTTGCACGTTGCACCGATGGACTTATTGACGTTATCCATGCTTCTACTGGTGTTACCATTTCAAATAACTACTTCACTCAGCATGATAAAGTATGTCTACCTTAATTTTCTACTTTGGATGTGTTTGATAGGGAGGAAATTTTTTAAATTTTTTTTTCATGTTTGGTTGATTAAAATATTTTGGAGAACATTTTTTTTTTTTTGAGAAAATAAATTTCTTAAGAAAATGACTTTTCGAGTGAGAATAGTATTAAAAAAACAAGTTTCATGATCAAGTGACATTTCGAGCTTAACCCCCC
>NW_006239023.1:1216919-1250671 GCF_000226075.1 Solanum tuberosum | reverse complement strand
CACTTTACCCCCCCCCCCCCCACACACACAATATCCCCAACCCTCCACCCCAATATGTTTCCCTAGATTACAAATAAATTTTCTTGAGATGATTTTCCTTTCCTTACTTACCAAATACATCCTTAGTGAGACATTAGAATCTGCATTTAATGAAGTGGTAGATTCGAAATATTAAATAAGCTAGCTAGTGCAAACCATGATTTTTATTTTGTGTCATTTTCTTTTAATTCTGACAAAAGTCTGATGAGCAGGTTATGTTATTTGGGCACAATGATAACAATATAGAAGATAAGGTTATGAAAGTCACAGTAGCCTTCAACTACTTTGGCCCTGGTTTAATTGAAAGAATGCCAAGGTAAATATAATTTCTCAACTCCCCCTCCCCACAAAAAAATAAATGTCACACATCTACATACATATTTATTTATTTGAAAATTACGACTTCTTACATAAGTAGACAAATATATATACGTGCAGAGTGAGGCTAGGTTATGCTCATGTGGCCAACAATCGTTACGAAAAATGGTTGATGTATGCTATTGGTGGAAGCGCTAATCCAACCATCTTTAGTGAAGGAAATTATTTCTTGGCATCTAAATCCACACAAGTGAGTCTAAGTCTGTGACATTCTTTCCTTTTTAGTTTATTCAAAACGAACTACTCTGTATATCGATCATTAAATTGAACAAAGTTGATGTGCAACCTTATATTACTAACAACATTATATATTATCATTGGGTTGATAGGTTACAAAAAGGGAATCTAAGAATGGATGGCAAAATTGGAAGTGGAGGTCTTCAAAAGATAAATTCTTGAATGGAGCCTATTTTATACCATCTGGTTATGGGACTACTAATCCATATTACTCAAAGGCTCAATCATTTCCTGTGGCTGATGGATCTATGGTTCCTTCTTTAACTGCTGATGCTGGACCTTTGCGTTGTACTTCTTATAAATGTTGACCTTTTTTTTGGCCTGGAATTATTTAAGTGCATAATTGTTTGTTTTATTTATGCACTAATTTTATTTTATTTACTTCTACCAAATGGGGAGTCTTAAAAATTAGAATCCCTGAGAATGAGATGACTACTGTATTGAGGATCCATTTTGGATATTGTATTATTCATTAAAAAAAAACTTTCATGTAAATATATGAGTTAGTTTATATAGTTGGAAAGATCTATTCAATTGATCTTTCCCTTTTTTGCTTAAATTGAATAAATAATAATATTCGCAACTCGCAAGTATGTTCCGGTTTTTTTTTTTGTTTCCCACCCGGTGTTCGGAGTCCACATTGGAGCTTCGATTAAATCCGGATCGCGCTCTACAGGGCCCATTCGAGGATGGCGCTCCCAACAGGATTTTCTCCATACACAGGGCTCAAACCCGAGCCCTGGTAAGTATGTACTGTTAGTCATTACTTTTTGATTCGTGGATGAAGTTAAATAAATTATTATTATTTAAAAAAAAAAAAAAAAAAAGAGAAATGCATGACTTTTTTAATCTTAGGTAATAAAAATAAGTTCTATAAGTGACATTTTTTTATTTTATTTCAAATCATGTTTTTATATCACATGTTCAAACACAAGCTTAAAGTTAAGCGTGCAAATGATATTACTATATATATATTATGTACAAAATAGTACATTTCTTTTTTCGTTCAAAATAAAGATAGTAAAATTAGCCCACAAAATATGACTATCCGAATTTATTTAAGTTTCAATTAGATATGACTTACTTATTTATCAACTCAATTTATTTTGATCCGTATAAATTCATTTGAACTCAACCATTAAATCTATCTTGAACCCATTCAAACATATAAGGAAAAGAAAAAAAAAGTAAATGTTGGGAAAAAAAAACTTTTGTAAGATAATTTTCCATTGGAAGTAAAAGGGATTTGCCTGAATTAAATTTCGGGAAAAAATTTCATCAAGGAAAAGGAAAACTGACACACAATTAGAATCATACCCTCTTTACCTCTTGAAAGGAATAAATAAATCCCTTGATCTTAAATTAACAGCAAAATTAATTGAATCATGGCATTATTTTTAAAATATCAAAATTAGCCCTCAATTAGTATAGAATTTTAAATCTCAACACATCTTCTTATGTTATTGATTTTCTACTTTAGTTTTGATTTTGATTTTCAAAACCTCTTTTTCCTTCGTGGGATATTTTTTTGTAGAGCTTTCAATTTATAAAATGTGTTGATTCATCTTCTTATGTTATTAATATCATTGGCGTACGTTATACTCCAACTAGTTAATTTTGCATAGCACATTTATTCTATTTTTGATTTATTTTTACATATTTAAAGGTCTAATGAGTTTGAAAATAAAATATTTTAATTTTGAATTATAAGATAGTTGGGTTTTTTTCAACAACATTTTTGAAGATCTACTGCAGATATATGTTGATATAGAATTATAAACCAAACTTGAGGTTGATTTGGTCGAAGTCTCCAAACAGTACTGTTCAAAAGAAATTAATTAGTTTTTTGAGCATTGGTTAGTAAAGACGTGATCAGTGTTTTCAAAAACGTTTTTGGGGCGGGGCGTGCTGAAAATGCTTCGGGGCATAAATTAAAGACATAGATTCATAAGGCGTAAGTCCTAAAATTTGAGGCATAATCCCGGAGCATAAAAACGTAAGGGTGTTTTTAATTAAATTTTTTTGAACCTTTTTTGCTTTAACTCATATTTATATTATAGGTGTAATGATATTTCTCAAATAGTAATTATAATTTTTTTTCTTCATTATTGATTATTAATACTTATCTCAAATAAAAATCATAAATCATTGAAAGATTTACTTTTGCTTATATCATTAGTAATAAAACTATAAAATTGAATAGATATGAGACTATGCCCCGTAGATTCATAGGACTTACGCCCCGTGTCTCGAAGCTTACGCATATATTGTATAATACGCCTCGCCTCATGTCCCCACTTTTTAAAACACTGGACGTGATTATTTGAAGTGAATTTTCCTTTTTGTTGAAAGTGTAACGACGAGATAGATTTAATTAACGTGCATGACTCATCAATTATTAATAATGTTGAGCACTACTACTATATGAGAAATGGAATCGTTATGTGGCAAGGTCTAGATTTCATGAATATTAAATTATTAATTAATGTTAATGTATCATTAATTGTAGGATATTCCAAAAGCAAGGATCATGATTTTCCAGTGCATTGGTTAGTTATACTCCTAGCATCTTACAGAACACGTGTCTTATATTAGAACTCGTAGTCCTAAAACTTGAAGATAATTTATTCTCCTCAAATCTATATAATGCTATGTTTTGTACGGGGTTAAAATGATTAAAGAATACGGTGTAATATTATCTATTTTGGATCAAGTTTGCACGTTTTTTTTTAAAAGGTTTCACACCATTGAGAGAATCAAACATCTTACAAATAATTTTAAAAAAAAATAAAATTAACTATCAATATGAGACTTTGTTCGCAGTGGAGTATTTTATACCTAGGCAATGCTTACTCGAATAGTTGAACGTATCTTCTAATTTTGTAGCTCGTGCTCTCACGTTCAATGTTTAAGTTCCAAATATCTCACCAAACAGCTAATTGAAATTGATATATTTTCCAACATGCCAACCACTACTACTATAGACTATTTAAATTTCACTCTTATGATTATTCTCATTGCATCACATAGTTAAGCCATGGCAAAATCAACTAATTCCCTCCAAATACTTTCATGGCTTCTAATTATTTGTTCTTTTTTCACCATAGTAGCTAGTAAATCAAGTGATGAAGAGGAAACTAAATCAATAAGTTATGATCCTCAGCCTCACAAAAATGGCCTCCTCAATGTCATCGATTCGTGTTGGAGATGGAAAGGCGATTGGTCATCCAATCGAAAGGCTTTAGCGGATTGTGCAATAGGCTTTGGAAGTAGTACCATAGGTGGTAAATATGGTGACATTTATATTGTCACTGACTCTTCTGATGACCCTATAAATCCTAAACCAGGCACACTTAGGTATGGTGCAATTCAGTCTGAGCCACTTTGGATTATTTTCAGAAGGGACATGGTACTTACACTTAAAAATGAACTTATGGTGAATAGTTACAAGACTATAGATGGCAGAGGAGCAAAAGTAGAAATCTCTAATGGTCCATGTATCACATTGGACTATGTCACAAATGTTATTATTCATGGGATTAGTATCCATGATTGTAAGCCTGGTAAAAAGGGTATGGTTAGGAGTAGTCCTGAACATGTTGGTGAAAGATTAGGCTCTGATGGTGATGCTATAAGTGTGTTTACATCGTCGAATGTTTGGATTGATCATTGCTATCTTGCTCGTGCAACGGATGGACTACTCGATGTTATTCATGCTTCAACTGCAGTAACCATTTCCAACAATTACTTCACTGAGCATGACAAAGTAAGTCATGTCGCTGGCAATGGATTCGAGTCAAAAATATATTATAGTTGAAACATGTAGTGATGTTTTAGTTCTGACTTTAAATCAAATTTCCAGGTTATGTTATTGGGACACAACGATGAATATACTGCGGACAGAAAAATGAAAGTCACAGTAGTTTACAACCATTTTGGCCGCGAATTAGTTCAAAGAATGCCAAGGTACATAATCAAGATTGATCAAAATAATTGAGCAAGATTATCAAACATTTGACAAATTTTTTACCTAACAGGGTTAGGCATGGGTATGCTCATGTGGCCAACAATTATTATGATCAATGGTTAATGTATGCCATTGGTGGGAGTGCAGATCCAACAATATTCAGTGAAGGAAATTATTTCATTGCTCCTGACAAAGCTTACAACAAAGAGGTATACTAACATCAAACTACTTGTTCTGAAATTGGAAATCACAAAAAAAACAACTTATACTAATGTCATCGCCATCGTTGTGTTACAGGTCACCAAGAGGGAGACTGAAGACAAAGGATGGAAAAGTTGGAAATGGAGGTCCTCCAATGATATGTTTATGAATGGAGCTTATTTTCTTCCATCTGGATATGGAAGTATTGCTCCAAAATACACGAGAGGACAATCGTTCATTGTTGCTCACGGAGCATTTACTCCCTCTTTAACTTCCAATGCTGGTCCTCTTCAATGTGTTGTCAATGAACCTTGCTAAATGCTGATAGAAAATTTCCTTCTTTCCTTTTCTTATCATCAGCATGCCCTGTTATCTTTGGCAGCATTTTTTAATGTCTTACCATGTCTAATTTATACTTCGCAAATACCATAGTTAGCTTGAAAGATTCAGGCATTAGGAGTATAAGTTTCTTTGAGATATGAAGAAAGTTGTATTCCTTATCATAGTTTATACACAGTTTGTTCTGTTTAGAAATGACAATGAATTTTCAAGGGTATAATAGAACGTAAATTCTATTGTTTGTTGAATTGTATATGCTTCTATCATGATCTACAATATCTCTGTTAGCAAAGAGTACTAATTGCAACAGAACTTAATGCTAAAAACTAGACATCAGAGATATTCAAATAAATGAACAAAAAACAAAAGGCCTCACAAGGTGCAGTGGTTCTCTAAGACATTCCTTACTCCACATACAAGCAATGTCAAAACATGCTAAGACAAAAAGTTGATCCTTAAACTTATAAACAGAACCAATCAAAGTGCAAGAATAAACTAAGCTATATAAAAAAGTAAAAGATAGAAGGGGGAGGGGGTGAGGACAAGTCGAAACATGGTAAAGAAAAGTGGGAAAAAAGGAAGAAATAGAGCAATTTTTTAGTTTACTTCTAAAAATCTCAGAAGAGTCTATTCTCATTGGTTTGAACTCCATGAGTTACCGGTGCTTTTGCTCTGAGTTTCTTCAAGTACCATACACCAGCTCCTATTCCAAATGCCCCGGCAACTGAAACTGCAGTTGCTGTCCCTGCAGCAATTCGAATAGTTAAGTTATACAATTGAAAGATCTTAATATATCAATCAGCCAATGTGAGGAATTGATCGATAAAATTTACCTGCTACGACTCCTCTTCTGTGAGAGCTTGTACGATCTGCAAATCATTAAAAACAAATCAATTTGAGCTGTATATACTTCCATTTAATAAAATTTGATCAATTAACTTACTCTAACATGTTAAATTATACTAAGTGCATATAACTTAAATCCTTCGTACGTACCATTACAGTAAGTGGTACTGTTCCCTTTGTCACACAGGCACAAGAAATCCTGTGTTTCTATATCAAAGCCACAAGTTCCTCCTCCCTTAACAGTATCTTGACACTGCAGGCATCGCGTAGTCACTGGAATATCAAAATCAACTCTAATCCCATACTCGGGGGCCTGATCAAACGCGGGGGTTGAACCAAGATTCCTCCAATACACACTAGTATAGCTTGCACAATGCTTCAACATCAGCCTCAAAGATTCAGTAGCTTTGGGATAGTAAGAACAACAAGAGCTACTCCTCAAAGCAGTAGGACATTCAGGCATGTGCCTACAAAGATAACTCGAACTATCACAAGTTGAATCACACTGATCAGGGAAACGCTCGCAGAACATTGGTTTTGGCTCAACTAACACATCACTTTCACTACAATTAAAGAACAAGTAGTCATTTTCAGAGGACAAAGTGAAATGTGTGCTAGTGTCTAGACTAAAAGGCCTGGTAGGTCGAAAATTGTCACCATCTAGACAATTCCACATTAAGGGATCGGTCACAAGAATATGTGGATCGATATAACTTAAATTTCTAACAGGATATCTACCAGAAGGGGTTCTAAGTTGAAGCTGACCACCAGTACATACAAGAATGTGTCGATAAAATGGACTTCCACAGCCATCATCAATGCCAAAAGGATACTGAATTGGGATATCGCCACACGAATTTCTACAAATGCTTGATTGAGCTTCTGTTATGCTCAGAAATTGAAGTAAAAGGAAAATAATAAAGATGAACAAAGTTGATATGCAATTGTTTGCTAATGAAATGGCCATGTGAGATTTACTTGAAGATGTTGACATTGATTTTCTCTACCAAGATTTTGTATAGTTAAGGAAGACTGTAGCATTAGGAAAGTGTTTATGCTGATTAAGGAGAATCTTTGCTGTTGGTTTTTGCTTTATATACCTTTCACTTTTTTTCTCTTTTTCTTTTCAGAAGTTTCATTTTGTAAATGCTTTTGCTTTACTTAACTTTAAATTTTTAAAAGAAAAGAAACATGTTTTTGGTTGGCACTAATATCTAGTTCCATAATGAAAATTAGCTGCACATTACTAGCTAATGAACAAACTTAGCCATACTATTTCAGTATTTGCAAAATACAGGTCGAAAAAAAGAGGATCGTTGCTACGTGCAGAGGCAGAACCAAAATTAGGAGTTTGGGGTTCTAAATCAATTTGTTTGGGGGTTCACAAGTTAATATACATATTTTTTTATAATTTTCTAATACAAATATGGAGTTTACGAAAAAGCTAGTGGGTTCATCCGAACCCATGAACCCCACCTAGCTCCGCCTCTGACTACGTGTCAAGAGTAAATACAGAAATGAAACTTGTAATTGGAGCAAAGGTGTAATTGCATTATAAATAAGGTCTCAATTAAATAGATCAAAGAAGTTTGAATTAGCTTAACATGAAATTTATTAAGCTAAACGTTTCGGGAAAACAATAAAGAGAGTACATTTCTTGCAACTACTTGTTTAGCTATTTAATTTTGAGTTTTAAGTGAAGTATTGAAATATTGTTTTGAATGTGTACTTAAAGTGGAATACTTGTTTTAGTCATCATTTCTTCCTTTTCCAGGTGAATTTTTTATTCAAAAACATTTTTTCTATAAAAAAAAAATTAATAAATACAATTATCATCATCATATATCATCATATCATATATCATCATATATTACTATAAGTAGGAACAAAAAAAGTTAAAAGTTGAATTACGATTTTACCCCTACTAAAAATTAAAATGTTATAAAAAAATAAATTATTTAATTTAAATATTAAATTGTAGTATTATTTTAATAAAAATGTTAATGACTTTTGCACTTCCTTAGATTAATTCCTAACTATATTAAATTGTATCGTTTTAATAAAAATGTTAATGACTTTTGCACTTCCTTAGATTAATTTCTAACTAAAATATTTAATTTAATAGTATTTATCACCTATAATCTATATGTATATTTAATTTAATCATCATCATCATATCATATATCATAAATATGTATGTATATATATATATATACACACACAAAATCATTTTTTCTTATAAAAAACTAATTAATTAAATATTAAATGTTTCTAAAAAAAATTAAATGACCATTTTTTATTCACTAAATTAACATTGTTCCTCTAATGACTTATGCTTCAAAACTAAATTATTACGCAATCATTAATGTTTCAATGCACAAAAAAATAATAACAGATCTGTTTTACGAATTTCAAAGGTTTTTGAAATTTACAAGTAATTTAATATGGTTCATGTATTAGCAAAAAATCATGTTATCCAAGAAAAACTATTGATATTCTCATTCATTTATATCATGATTTGCACTTATCCCTACATTTGTCATCTATAAATATGGAAAATATTGGACTAAACAACATTATGTGATTCAAGGAATAGGCAAGCTAAGATTTGGGGGATCAACTTCTTTAGGGATGCACAAAGCAATATTTTTGCTCTTTTTTTTAGAAGAACAAAGGCGAATGATCTTCAAGAAGGATGTGTTTTTTTCAGTACATAGTTTCCTTCTTTGAATGTGAAATAAAGGGTCATCCATCGAAATATAAGATCATGACTCTTTACTAATATACTTGTGTGATGTAATTTGTAAAAAAAATTAATTATAATTTACTTGATCTTTTTAACTATTAAATTATTGTACTATATTAATTGATAATAAAAATTATTTAATTTGTTCTTACGATTTTATTAATTACTTATTTATGTTTATTTTTTGTAAGGGGTGTGTAAGATAGAATATAAAAAAACTTCATTTTTTAATCAATTTTTTTCTGAAGGGGTGTACAAGATTGAAACACGATGAATGATTTGAAATGGATAAAGTAACATATGACTAAATTATTAATAACTTCTTTAATTTACGGAAGAAATAATGATATAAATGTTTATCCTTATTTGTTTATCCCTTTGTCTCACTTTGAGAAAGGCAAATTCAATGTTTCAACTTGTGATACCATTTCATATTTTAAGTTGTCACTCCGTTGATGCTATGTTTCTGTAGTCTAAGCTAATTTTTGAAAAAATTAATTTGGTAGGATCCAATACTTGATATGATCCCTTAATAATAAACAAAAAATTAATATTGATTATTAATTGTAGCCTTCATTTTATTTTAATTAACTTTAAAAAGTGGCTATCAAATTCTTTTCATTTTTATTTTTCTTCTTTTCTCTAAACATTGTCTTGTAGGTAATTAACATATAGGATAAGAATATACATATATTAATTTGTGTTTATAATTATAGAATTTTAAAGTACAAAATATTATTATCTTTTATTTCATTTGGAGAAGAGATACTTTATTGTCATATTTTAATTTGTTATTGATATCCAAGAGTAGATTTCAAATATTTAAACTATTTTTTGTTTGAAAATGAATGATATTCATATAATTTAATTATAAAATTATTTTTGATACAATGATAATTTGAAACAATTTATGTCAATTAAGATTGGTACACGTGCAATGCACGTGTCCAGAAACTAGTTATTACATAAGGAGGTTAGAAAAGAGGAAAGGGAAGAGAAAATTACAAGGTGGGGGAGTCGAACCTTCCCAACAAAATAAAAGTTCAGATGCCCAATACCCCTTTATTCAATCACACTTTGATAACACTTCCACGGACTTTTTTTTCAACTTCAGTATTCAATTATTCAAACTCCTACCTAAACTTGTTTTACATTTTTTTAAAACATTATTCAACTATATATTATCCATTTTATTGCCTCTCACAAAGAAAAAGAAAAAAAGATTCTCGCTTTTTTGCACATTGAACGAACCTTTGACGAAATGTTTCTTTGAATTAATGTTTTCATGTTTTGAGATTAAAGTGGATGTCCAATCTTTGGTACTTTCTGTTTCTTCTTCTCATTCTTCGATTTTCTTTACCTTCTTCTTGTCGAATCAAATGTCTATCTTGCAATTTTATAAATTAAATAAAACCTCACAAAATATAAGTAATTCTTACAAAAAGATGGACTCAGTTAAACTCTTCTTCATCATTCTGGGAAAAAAAGCCAAATAAATAAGTAAATAACTATCATATAGGCCTCAACAAAATAATAAACAGTTCACATTTCTTCGCTTCAAAATTAAACTAAGATTTCAATGTGAAAACATTAAATTTTAAAAAAAAAAATTCACGTTTTTCTCTTCAAATCAAATGGACTAGTCTTCGCAATCGAACTTATGGATCCAAACTGCAGTGCAATGGGCTCTCTAATATTTATCCAAAAGGGAAGTGTTTGATTGGGCTTCAATTACGTCTCTTGGATCTTCGTTGTCGAAACGGATTTTTTTCACAAGCCCATATCCAACTTCATTGGTTATATTGTGTGAAATCAAGCAATATCATCCTAATAATGATGTTGGGTTTTTTTTCCTCTTAAAGAATAATTACGCTCCTAAACACTTTAACCCACTAGTTTATAAAAATATGTTCAAAGTATATAAATTGCGTAGATTTAGATATTTTATACTAAATATACATATTTATACACAATATCTACACCCATAGTGTATATAAAATAGTATTATGTATATTTCAATCATATACATAAACTAGTTAATCAGACGGTATGTATTCGTAATTTTCCCTTTCTCTAACTCAGCAACAGTACTAGTATATTAGTAATTAACCTTTGTGGTGTTGCAAAATGCTAATTTAATGATAATACGAAATCCGTACAAACAATTCACCGCTAAGACTAGAAACTTTTCACTTGCATGACCAACTAGTGAGAAATTAGATTGAAATGATAATACAAATTCATATTAATTTTCAAAATAAAAGTATAGTCTTGATCAATGTAATATATTTTGGAAATGCTTTCATCAATGAAATCATCTTCTAGTGTTTGACAATTCTAATTTATTTAAGCATCTCATCAAATGAGAAAATGAGTACGTAATTGATGGGGGCAAGTCTCTATAATTAACTCTCTTAATTTAAGTTACTTGTTTCAATTACTATCAATCTTTGTTTATCAAAACGATCGAAAAAACGCCATCCGTGTCCCATGCACCAATTTTTTTATATTAATACAAGTTGCCTCTACCTTAATTATAACCAATTAAATTTTGATAAAGATTGATTATTTTTCTCATGCCCTTAATATTTTATGAATAAAACTATTTTTTCAGAAAATGCATTGAACATATCACACCTAAAACAAACCCTAGAAAAGCATGATCAATTACCGAAATTATTACTAGGCCTAAGTTGGTCCTAATTGTAGTTGTGGTTAATTACGAGGTCATTTGCATTTTTGCCCCTATTTTGTAATTGTTTTTTGTTGTCTTTCATAATAAATATATTTTTTGGGTATAAGTTTATATTTTCATGCCATTCTTCTCACAAGTTATGTCCGGATATGACTTTAGTTTCTAAAAAACTTTTCATCCACTAGACATAAGTTCGATTGTTAAACTGAAAAATTAAAGGTCAATCCATTTGAAGAGCGAAAATTAAAGATCAGCCTATTTGAAGGACAAAACGTGCAATTTTATAAATTACTCCCACAATTTCATTTTATTTGCCTCATGTGTTGATTTGACACCTCCCTTAAGAGTATTTATTAGGGATTCATTTTACTCAATTGATCTTATAAGTTGTGTTTTAAAAAATCGAAATTTAACTATTAGTACTTTATGTGTTATTTATCTATAAGAATAGTACTTATTGAAATAATGCTTATTTTTTCAAAAAAAAAGAATAGAACGAAAAATTTATATAAGAGCCAAGTAAATTAAACGGTGGGGTAATTAATTAATTACTCCATACTTTATAATTAAAGAGAAGAGTCATGACTAGAAAAAGATTGTCAAAACTAGCTAGGGTTTCAAAAAGGTTAATTGGTCCCCATCTAGAACTAGCACAACTTGAAATTTCTTTGTCTAGAAGGATGCTTTGAATCAAAAAAGAAACTAGTTTGAAAATAATGAAAAGTTATAAAGGATTTGGTCCCAAATCAGAATCAAAATCAAAAGTTGAAAGAAAGAAAGAAAAGGCTCCTCCCTATAACACTTCTTCCAAATAATACTACTTAATTCACTCTCAAAAAAAAAAAAGCATCCTTCTCAATGCATTCAAAGACGAAGAAAAAAAAAAGGGTAAAATAAAGGATGGAAGAAAATAGTGTGAAAAGTATCTTTGTTTAGCTTTAATTTCTCCCTAGGGTGCACGTAATTTAGCTCGTGTAAAGGGATTATTCATTAAATGTCTTATAAGTCTATGATTTTTCTTTGATTTAGACTTGTTGGTCCAATCTACTCAATGAGGCAGCTTGCCAAATTTCAACTTTACAACTTTCTTTTTTTCTTCTAAATTACCACTCAAATTAATATACCATGTATGCCCACGGGTACTTATAATAGTCTAATTGTTTAGAGAAATTTTATTATAAGAAGAAAAAAAACCTCACCAAACATGAAAGAATACTTTGTATTATGAGTGTTTGGACCGTGTTTCATGACACTTTTCAAAATTCTAAAGAAAATTGTTAGTAGAAAAGCAAAAAAACTACAGGCATATGTTTACTTTAATTGAGAAACCTCAAATCTATGTTCTTCTTTTTTATGCTTGAGACCTTTCTAGATTACCTTGGAAACCCGTTTTTAACATCCCAAAACTCTTTATTTTACCGTTAACTAAATACTCCCCACCGTTTAATTGTACTTATCTACTATACTAAAAATGATTTTTCAGATTTACTCATAACTTTAACATATCAAGAAAGAGTTTTGGTATGTTTGAGCCTCATGTATAGCTCAAACCGTCTAACTTAAATAGTTTATATTAGACGAAATAAAATGAGTCTAGTTGATAAATAAGCGGGTAGTTAAATTATCTTCTTCATGTACCTATCTTATTGAAAGTCACATCCTATATATGCCTTAATTAGTCATCCAAAGACTAAAGTCTACAAGTCTCTAGGAATTAAATCACATCAAAGATAGCGTAAAGTATCCACTATCCACTATATATTCACTTATCAACTTTAATTTCACTCGTGCTCAATAATTAATGAATATATATATATATACTCTAGCTCTAGTAGACTCAGAATGCACAAAAAATATAATAAATAGAGGTATCCTACCTATGGAGGTAATAAAAGAATTCTCAGAACCACAAATCGCCATGCAAATAGATGGATCTTCAAATGTATATAAGCATTATGTTAGCAATGCACAAATAAGTTTTTTAAACACTCGATATATATATATATATAGAGAGAGAGAGAGAGCTAGTGTTCAAAACTTATTTTTCACCAACCTACTCCTCTTTTACTAAAAACGAACCTAATATCTATATAATGCATGCATGATATCACTCTGTTGACAAAAAGTATTCTTGAGTATCTTTTTAAAATGAATTTAGGCTATACACACTTAATAGTGTAATTTTATTTTACATTATTCACGGGGCGGCTTTAGAGGGTTAATTATTTATAAAAATTTAATTGTAAACACAGTTATTTATATGGCATTTTCTTGAGATTACTTATAAAATTTATAAACTTTAAATTTTGAAATTTGTGTTTTATTTTAGTTGTAACTTAATCTGTAATAGCAATTCAGTTACCATTCATACTAGTTAGGTTTAATATTTATTTGGAGTGAAAAAATTATGATATGAAAACATGAGTTGTCCAATCCATTCAATTTTGGGTAAATCATTAGCCCGCTTATTTATTGTTCGTTCTTCTTTATTTGTTTCTTTTTGACTCGCTCATTTCTGTCATCTAAAATTTGTGTGAATATTTTAACTAAATATGTAACCCGAAATGGCTTATTAGAGATATTTTCAAGATATCTCTCTTTTTAGTTGAGTTAACGGTGTAAATTTGAGTTTTGAAAATCTCTATCCGAGTAAGAGCAACATCAGCAAACAACTGAATAGATAATACTCCTGTAGACTTCGTACAGTTGAAATTTCAATAGTTTATCAAAAAAAATATGTCTTTTACATATTTTATGTTATTAGTTTCGGTGGTTTAATGTATTTTTTACATAGTTTTCAAATATATAAATCTAATGTCAAAATACTTAAAACTTCTATAATCAAATTTACAATCAAAATTTAGAAATTTGAATCTCAAAATTGCAGTTATGCCGCATAAATTAAAGCGGAGGAAGTAATTTTCTTTTGTCCATATACCAAAATGTTCATGGAGCTTAGACTAACAACTTTAAGAGACTAATAAAACACCTATTAGAACAGCATATATACTGGTGTTCTAGTAAGAAGCTAGTCATGCCCCCTTGCCTTCATACTATATGAGAGCTTAATTTATCCTATTGATCATTATTTTTATTTGGTAAAGTTAGTTGAACGTCAATTTGACATTAATGTTGAAAATCACGCACGAACACACTTTTAACTTCTTCTTCTTCTTTTTTTTGTTATTTTAACACTCTCAACTTTCTCTTTCTTATTTTATAACCAAGACAGAATATATAGATAGACACTTAAATTTAGTCTTCAATGTCACTTTGGCACCTCAATTTTCGTTGTGACAAAAATATCTAGATGGTTACAATTAAAGTTGGGGGTGCCAAATTGACAATGAAAATTATGTTTAAGCGTCTATTTGTGTATTCTACCTTTGACTAAACTAGACAACTTGTGCATTACGTACCCAAGCAAGAGGGGGATTAACGCAATCTATGTTATTAACATCAACTATATGACTTGTGATTTCAAAATCTTCAATAGTTGATAATCAGATAACGTCTTTTAAACGTTATTTTCCCAGAAATTACAAAGACGACAAAATATGTTCTTATAATTATTATTTTTAATAATCATATTAAGTAAGACAAAGGCAAGTCATATATATACTGATACAAATAGAAGAAATTAAAAATGCACACTTAGCCACATATTTAGCACTAACTTCAACTATGTCACTCTCTCGTGATGGGCAAAGTCTAAGCTTTGATTCTTTGTTTATTAGGATAACATTTCTTAAACGTCATTGATATTAATTTGAACATTATACCAAAACGTACTGTAATCATTTTCTCTTTGTCTTTTTTCATCTAATTAAATTTAATTAAGTAAGCTACCTTAAATTATTCACTTAAGTCACAAAAGAGTACGTGGATTACTTGTGGAATTTGAGAAGTATTAACAAAATAAAATTAGTCGTCAAAATTAGCTGGAAACGTTGAAAAAAGAAAGACGAGCTTGTTTAATTTCAATTTTCGCATACTATTACCATTCAACGGCAACTCGAAAATAACATGTACACCCAAAAATAGCATGGCTTTTTGAGTATTAGGTTTGAACTAAATTAGGAATTGGGGTTGAGACACTAGAGGATGAATTTTTCTACGCAACGATCGACGTCTGGCCTTGTCTAGTTGAATTTTTGGTACCATAAAAAATAGTCTATTCGTTCATTTTTATTTGTCACATTTAGACTTGACACAACATATTAAGAAATAATAATTGACGTGATTATTTTACCAAGCTATTAATTTTGAGGAAATTGATGAAGCCCGTGTGAAATGTCACTATTTTGTTCTTTAAAATCTGCACGTAAAGTAAAGTATTGTCTATCATTATCTCAATTCACAAGAATTCAATGCTATGTCTTTCTTTTCTTTTCTTTTTTTACTTTTTCCAAAATTTTGTCCAATCAAAACCTAACAATAGGTACCAATTTTCTACGTCATGGAGTAAGCAACGTGGGTCAAATGAATCTTAGTCAACTCTCCTTTTGTCTTCAACCTCGATTTTGTCCTTTTATTTCACTTTTGACAATCCACCGCTACCAATTGTCACATTATCACAATATTTATATAAAGAAAAAATATTTCATATTATTATAAAAAAAAAGTCATGACAAAAAACATAACAGGTAATAAAATAATTATTTAAAGTATGACGGTAAAAAAACATCAGGTAATAAAATAATGATAATAAAACAAAACTTGGTAAGAGAGTTGGAAGGTTAAACTAGGACGGTATGACCATTGCTTATCTCATTTTGATCAATTATCTTTTCAATTTACTTTTAGAACCCATTTGGGATTGCTACTAAAAATTACTTATTTTTAAAAATAGTTTATTAAAATAAATTTTCAAAAAAGTGCTTTAAGAAGAAAAAAAAAGTAATTTGTATTTTAGTTAATTCATTTCAAAAGCGTTTTGATAAGCGGATTGTGTTTGGCTAAAAAAAAATTAAAAAAATACTTTTGAAAGTCTAATTACGAAAAAGAACAAGTATCAATATACTTTTAATATCAAGATTATCTTAAATATCTATTATATAATTTTTAATTAAATTTTTATTTTTATTAAATTATTAAGTACAAACTCAAATTTTCAATCAATATTATACATAGATGAATAAAAAATAAATTTAATATTGATATAATATTAACATGATGATTTAAATATAATTAAAAATATCAATCAAAATAAATTTAAAAATTATTTCACAAATTAAATAACCACATACGAAAAACTCATCACAAAAATAAATGAATAAATAAATAAATTTAAGAGATATATTGATAAATATGTATATATAACAATGATAATTGGATCTTGAAATAAATAATTTTCTACTTTTGATTCTGCTTTTTTTAAGAAGTAGAATTTTTTTGGTTTCTTTCCAACGTAGAAAAACTGCATCTGCTTCCATTTGAAAGCAGTTTTACTGATTAGCCAACGACTTTTTTTTTTACAATAAATATCTTTTACTCAAAATAAATATTTTTAGCGTTCCAACAACAATGTCAAACCGCCTCTTAAACGTATTAATAGTCTGCTTATTTATTAACACAAGTCATTTTTCTTGATTTGACACCCCTACATCCGTTCTTTGAATATTTTACATAAAGAAAAAAAAATCTTTTATAGTAATGTTCTTTTATTTTTCAAAAGGGGGCTACTACTTTTTTTGTCTTTCAAATTTCTTCCTTTCTTTGTTAACTTGCTAGCCTCCATTTTTCTTTTGGTTGATATATAGAAGACTTTGTTAGTACTTAAATTGAGTGATTTTGAGGTTGCCAGGTTAGTGAAATATATAATATTCAACTGTTATATATACTAGTAATAATAAAAATAGAGGAATTAAGAAAGTCATGAAATGATGGCTACTAAGGAGACCAAACAATATGGGTCTAATTTTGGACAGTGAAAAAAGAAAGAGGATTACTTTCTTAGTGTCTTTTATCTTTGAAAAACATGAACATTTAATACTATTTAATCAGTTTCCATTAATTATATATCCAAGTCGAACAAATTATGATATCAATTTATCGTAATATAAAATATCAAAACTAAATTTAAAATAATACTAAATTAATTTAATATATAATAATATTTTTAAAAATAAAAATTACCAAAATAAAAAAAACTGTAATACCATGCTATGCCCACCCCTAGATAAGACCATATAGTTTGAAAGGAAAGACAAAATGACACTTTAGGTACTGATGATATGTTCATTAAATTTTTTTAATTAAAACTGTATTTTATAAAATTCATATTATTAATAATACTGTGAAACTTTAATTTTGATTACCAACAGTAATATGAAAAAAGTATAAAATTTTATTGATTTGATAAATAGACAAATAAATAAAATATATTTTTCTATATAGGAATTGAGTAAAATGAAAGGAAGGTAGTAGTTATCAATTTGCCATCACCCTTCGGGGTGGCTCAATGGTTTGGACTTGGCACTTTCATGTTGGAGGTCTCAAGTTCGAAATTCCTTATCAGCGAAAGCAAGGGGTTTGCCTTCTGGGTCGAGCTCGTCGCACCGAGCTTGCCTAGTGTGGGTTACCTCTCCTATGTGATTTGCGAGCTATTGCATAAAAGCGAAAATTTTATCGTGTGCGCACCCAAAAAGTAGCGGCTTGTCATAAAAAAAAATTGTTATAACTTGCCATGATGTGGAGCAATTTAATTTGACCCATTTCTTGCGGGTATTAGCTGTTTGGTTACATAGTCGTAATGAAGAAAAACAAATTGTTCAGCTCCTTGTTTAGTCCAACCAGTCTTTTGAATTAATAGCCTTTTTTGAAGATCCCCATGTAATGAAGAAAAACAAATTGTTCAACTCCTAGCAGCCATTCTCTTTTGATTATATTTGACCAAATCCCTTTTTCTACTATACAGTACAAATTCTAAAACAACATAGGAGTATGAACAAAAACAAAACTTCCAAAAGAGAAAATTAAATGATTAGAAATCAACACATTCTTATTTTCTTCTTCTTGTCACATGCTTTGCCTTTTTCTCCCCCCTTTCTCATTGGATCTTGTTTTGTTCAATTACCTTTGCCTTTTAGACGTTGAACATGTTCAAAATGTCCATGGATTATACCAACTTTAATTGGATTTATTCTATATTAGTTGGCAATAACTGGCTAACGTGTTAAAATTTGTGATCCAATTTATGAAAGCCTATAAATTTAAAATAATATATATACCAGTAATATAATTAAGTGGTAGAACAACAATTATGATAAATTTATCAATATATATATAAGTAAACCGATCAAACATGCACAATTAACTAATTAAAGATTTAATGTTGAATATCAGAAAGACTAAAATAACCTATCAAATATACTTGAGGGATCAAAACTAATAATTTATGACGTAGCAACTTCTAATTAAGATTAGCTACTCTATTTTTGTTTTTTGTTTTTTTTTTGGTTCGGTGTTCAAAGCTTGGAGATTTATAAAATTTTATCAGTAAGCAATTATAATTAAGTGAAGTGTGTATTCTCATTTAAACTTCATTATATAAAGCTGCAATATGGTTGATAGTGTAAAGGTGATAAACTAAAACAAGATTCCTCATATTGTCTTTCCTCTCACCTAATACAAGGAATTTATTTTATTCAAATCAGACGGTGGCACATTTTTTAAAAATTTCCATGGGTTACCAACTTTTATTGGATTGTTTGTATTTGTAAGTTATTTCCTAATAGTTGGTTACGATTCTCTAGTATGTACTCACAATAATTTAACTTAGTCAAGTATTTAACATCCAAAAAATATGGTCAATTTCAGACCACTGGTTCCACTGATGGATGAGAGGGAAAACTTTATCTTTATCATTATGATAAGGAGAATCTTTTAACTTTATTATCTTCTAAAATAAAAGTATAATTTGTATACATTTTATCTTTTTAAATTTCTATTTGTAATATCGTATAAAATATGTTGTCATTGTTATAATAACGAGAAGGAGTTAGCACAAACTTTTTCGGCTTATGATAATAATATATAGAAGAAAATGAAGGAGTAATTGGCAAAGTTTGATATTTTTAAGAGGATAAGTTTAAGTTATATATTGCGTAAAAGAATTTCTATATTAGTAGGTCGCCTAAAATTTAATGATTACGTCTAATTATTTCATAAGATAAAGTGGAAATTTTAATAACTCAGTTGGTTAGCTATCTGAGCTCTCACTTTCTTGGTGAGGATTCAATTTCTCACATTGTAATCTCCTCTCCATTTCCCCTTCCTTGCCCCCAAAATTTTTAAAAAATAAAATAAAATCATCAGATAAAAAGTTGGTAAAATATAGGAAGGAAGCAGGAACATGTTTATAGCAAAATTTATTTACACCATGCAAGCTTGGGGTAATAATTATGTAGTACTTTATACCTTACCTTTATCAAGACAATAGCTGGAGATATTATATACCATGTAGGAGTATACAAAATCGAACCCAACGGCAAATCGAGTCAAATTAAAAAAAATAATCCGATTAATGGTTTGATTTGACTTGATTTGGTATTAAAAAAATAACTCGATTATATTTGGGTTGGTTTGGTTTTAACTAAAAAAAACAACCCGATATTATATATGTAATTTTAAAATTTTATTTTATACATAAAAATATTTACTTTGATATAAGTTTTAAATATTTTTATACTTTTACATAGTTTTTATCTTTTAATATATTATTTCAAGTTTGAAACTTAGAATTCTGAATGATTTAATAAAGATTATAGTCCACATATGTTAGTAATTATAATAAAGCATAAATCAAAATCAAATTAATGCTAATGCAAAAAGGAAATCAATTCAACACTAAGAATGACAATAATATTGAATATTTGTTCTTTAGTTTTACATTGGTTTAGACAATTAAAATACATAATCTAATTTTAATTTCCTTTAAAATTTAGTCATGTAACTAATGCTTATTAAACTTATTTTAGCATGATTTAGTACTTTTAAATTATGATCATTTTCATTATGACTTGTTAATTTGCAATATTTGTTGTACGCGATTTCATTATTATTATTATTATTTTGTTGGATATTTTTAGTGTCATTAATCATATCATATTTTGTGTTATTTTCTTAAGAAACACCTTAGATAGTTGTATTTTGGTAGGACTAAAGAAATATTTGAAGTACAAGTAAATTATATGTTTGTATGAATACTTTACCGAAAAAATCCAAAAATCAGAAAAACCCAAAAAAATGTGAGGTTGAAAAATCCGAGTTTTATTGATTTGGTTTGGTTCATAAATTTAAAAATCCGATAAAAATAGTTTGATTTGATATTTAAAAAATCCTAACCAACCCGATCATGTACACCCTAATACCATGCAAGCTTGGTTTCATTTTACAGGAAAATGAACATAAAAACGTAATAGTAACAAATAAAAGTTTGTGACTTTATTTTTAATACAGGAGTAATTAGAGGAAACATGAACGAAAAGTTCCACAGTGAATTTTATTTTTTATTTTTAAAAAAATACCATATTGATGAACAAAATAATCACGTTAAAGGAATAACACTGTCAACTGGTATGAACTCTTTTTTAAAATTATTCTTTGGTCTAAAAGCGTAGAGAAATACATTTACCATCCAATTGTCTTTCTCCTGAAATATGACCGACATATGAAATGGCAATTTTTTCCTACGCTTCTAATAATTCAATTCAAATCATATAATTGGTGTGATACTTCCTCCGTTCATTTTTATTTGATTATTTATTTATAATTTAAATTTTAAAAAACTAAGTATACCTTATTATTATATATCTAATTTATCTTTATTAAGTACTTTTATTTTACTTGACCCTTATACACAAAAAAATAAAATTACTTATAAATTTTAGCAAATCAAAAGAATTTTATTATTTTCTCCCAATACTATTCTTAATATTAAACAATTATATAAAGTACTCCATAGTAACCAAATCTTGATTTTCAATGCATAACAAATAAAGTTAGTTTAATAAAATAAATTGTTAATAAATACTTTCTTTAAGGTGAGTGTCAAATCGATTAATATGAACCAAGTAAATCTCAATTGAGGGAATAATAATTACAGTGATATAATAAAATAGATATTTTATTTATTATTTATTAAAAGATGTACAAGTCAAACATAGACAAAGAAGGTATTTTCCTGGTTCATTTTCATTTACATACTTCAAAAGTCTTCTTGTTCTCTACGGTAAAACATCACTAAATTAATACTCACTAAATTAATAATTTCTTTAAGATAATATTTTCTTTCAGTCTCGACTTGGGCCAATGAAAAAAATCACTTATTTCGATAAGATAATAAGATAATATATTTTCAGAAGACCCCTATATAAATATATGGTCTCTTTAATATTATAAATGAATAATATATCTAAGACGATTTAGTGAAATGTGATTCTATTGTGTATTGATTTTTTGTTAAACTTTAAATCTAGTTGAAGTTCATCTTTAACTTTTCTTATTGTATCCAAAAGTTTTGGTGGTCTTTTCGAACTACACCATAATATTGTAAAGAGTTCTAGATACGATAAGTGTTTCCTTATGCATAACTGGTCCTAAAGGTATGGTATCATCTATAATTTCATCGTCAACATTGTTTTTTATGGTATCCACAATTTCTTTTAAGCTCTGGACCGCATAATATTTATCATTTTCACTTGGATAAATCAATTGGATATTGACATCCATTTTATTGCGCTAACCGATATCATTAATCATGACCTCAAGTTCATAAATGACATTTTTCACAAGTGCGTGGATTCATCAAATTCTCTTAGATTTCATCCTTCAAATATATTTTGTAGTGTCTAAAATAATTTATTGTTGTCTTTTGCTGAATATTTATCGTCCAAGCCAGGATTTCCAAATTCATGTCGTCCTACTTCATAACCTTCTAATATCCTACGATAAAACCTGTTCCAATAATACATCTTGAAAGTCTTTATTATCCGAGCATCATAAGGTTGAATCTCAAAACACTCTATAAATTAATAATTATTAATTTTTCGATTAAATAATACCTCTACAAAATAATAATATTTCACGGTCCCAACTATATTAATTTAGCGAGGTTTTACTGTATATTCTTTTAGTACTCGTTTGATCTAGGAATAAGTTATTTTGAGATTAATTATTTCATGATTATTATTCACTTTGAATGTGGATTACAAATAACATTATGTCCGAGATAAGTTATCCTGCGATTTTATTACAACCAAACATGGAATAAACACTACAAGAAAACTGTGAATTATATGGGAATTTTCCTGGGAATTAGTATGAAAATTTGCAGGAAAATAAGTTTCTTGTGAATTTTCATACTAATCCCCAGGAAAATCCTCATGTAATTCACACTTTTTTTTAGTGAAAACTTATCCAAAAAATCAATATTAAAATTAGTTAATCTATTATCCCTCGTACCAAACGAGCCCTCTGTATAACATATCAACCTTAGTAATTTAGTCCCTTTATAGGCATTTTTATTTTTTCTATAAAATAATAATATAATAATAATTTTATTAGTTTAGAGATCAAATCAGAGAAGTTAATGAAAGTCAACAGCTGGTAAGAATTAGGGAAAGAAGTAATTAGAGGGAGTATTAAGAGGTGTTAATAGGTAGGGGTGGCTACTTTCATCAAGTAGCCCAAAACTCATTGACTTTAAACTCGATTTAATGCATCATTAATTAGCTTAATTATCAATTGAAACGAGACTGCACAATCTAACTACACCACAATAGATTTCTAGATTGCAAAAAAATTGAACCAAACTCCAACTTACCCTCATTAATTCAAAGTAAGAAGATGTCAATCACTTCCTTGTAGTTTTAAGTTATTAAAAAGGATCATTTAGTCCAAAATCAGGTTATATAATTTCGAGATTATGATAAAAGTTGTTTATCTCACTTTTATAAACACTAAATATTTTCATACTTGTGTTGTGATATAAAATTTATATTAATTTAAAATATTAAATATAAATTTCATTTAATTTTAAAATTTATAGAAATAACCACTTAATCCTCCCCCAAGGTAATGCAAATCAACTTAAAGAGTCAACAGATTGTCCCTCCCTAGGGATTGTAACGTGTTTAATTTGGTGTGCTGCTATCTTTTTCCTATTCGCCGGATCACTCCGTTCGTTCACTTTTATTTGTCAGTTGTTATATTTTGATTTAATATTTTTATTAAGAAAATAATAATTGATACAATTATTTATCATATTAAATTTATTAATTAATATATAATATTGATAATATTGATAATATATTTAAGAAATAAGTGATTAATACTAATAATAAAATATGATAAATTAATTATTATTTTTTAAATATTAAAAGTGGCATATATATATATATATATATCTACATGGGCGAGAATAGATCGAGAACCTAAGAAGGGTTTTTAATATAGACGACGTGGTTCTTAAGAAATTTCATGTCGCAGTCATACACGACTACGTTCCACACACAGCATTCTTAATCTTCTTTTCTCTTCTTCATTGACAAAAAATAAAATAAAAAAACGTCTAAAACCATTATTTAATCATCTGATTTTTAAAAGTTATTGACCCGAACTCACAACTCTAACATGAAAAATATTTTTACGATTTCTTCCATACCCTTGAACCATCAATCAATTTTGTTAGGGATTCACAAGTTAATTATATGCATATATAATTATTTAATTTTCTAGTACATATACATGATATATAAAAAAGCTACTGAGTTCGTTCTAACCCACAAACCTTCACCTAGCTCCGCCTCTGATTGCCCAGCCCAAAATACAAGTTAACTCCAGTATATATAACTTTGTACATGTAATTAAACATCCAAAAGAAAAGACATTCAAGAATTTTCACCGTTACAGTTTAAAAGATCACAAAATAGCAGGCTTGGAAAATTTTAACGTATAATTTTTTTGAGATATATTTTGTGATAATATAAGTCAAAAGAAAAAATCCTACCAGACAGTCTGATCACTGATGATAAAAGACAATTTCGTTGATAAAATAAAAATTTCAAACTTTAGTATATTGTGGTGAAATCTTTTACAAACAGAGCTTTGAATTATGCTGGAGTTTTACATATTTCAGTTAAGTACGAATTTGTGCAAAATTTATTTTTGTATTAAAAGTTAAAACACAATTGTATCAATACAAGTTCAAAAATTAAATTCACCGAAAAAATAATCAGGTCAAAATATACTCGCATCCATAAATATATATATATATATATACACCATATGATTAAGTACATGATTTGTCCACACTTTTTTCTTACTTTATAATGATTAGTTAATATATGTTTTCATCTGATCAAATCACTTAAATCATACTTATTTCATTTTAATTAATTAATATAGTTTGACTTATCATAATTTTTTGTTTTAAATTTATAATTTTAAATATGTCATATCAATTACTCTTTGCTAGTCAAATTACTATCTAGCTAATGATTTCTACTTTTCTTAAAGAGGGGGTAAAACAAAACCTAACAAGTAAAATTGACTGAAGTTTTTAAACTTGACAGCTATAACATATCACGTTATCTACGTGATTATAAAAATTATTATAAGTAAGATAAATTTTGAAGTAAATTTACAAAAAATAATCGGATTACCCAGTCTTGAGTGTGACCCGAAAATTTTGTCCGTCAAATACGTTGACTTTAATACTCCCTCTGTCCCAATTTATATGACTTACTTTCCTTTTTAGTCAGTCCCAAAAAGAATGACACATTTCTATTTTAAGTAACAATTTGCCTATAAAATGTCTTTTTTACCCTTAATGAAATGATTTACAACCACACAAATTTATATCATTCATTTTGGACCACAAGTTTTAAAAGTCTTTCCATTTTTCTTAAAGTTTGTGCCAAATCAAAGTACATCATATAAAATGGGACGGAGGGAGTATATCGGATAATCGTATTTTTCTTTTGATCACGTGGGACGCGCCGCACCGTTCGGGGCGGTGGATTTCTTCTTTTCTTTTACTTTTAATAGGAACGAGTCAAACTCAGTCTTGACCCTTAGAGACGAAAACTCCTTCATTCCGCTTTTCTCTCACCTTTTGGGTCCCACTTATTGACACCTGTCACCCATACAATGACGCACCACCTTACGTTCCCTTGATATTTACCACTTTTGACCACTCTTTTTCCTTTTTCCTTTTTCCTTTTTCTTTTTCTTTTTAGTTGTTGAAGGAAACAAATAAATTTCTCAGTATATAACTAAATACTACTGTCTTCCTAATATTGGATCATCTTATTAAGTTCTTTCGTACTATTTCTTTATCTTACTAAATTAAAAAGGTATTAATTAAAATTCTCATATAGTACTCTTGTAATTAATATTTTTTCAAAAATGTTTACATTTATTTATAAAATTTCAAGAAGTATTTAAGGGATAAATTAGTAAAATTATTTTCTTCTTTATGATATCATAATAAACTCGTAAAAAAATGACCAACTAATATAAAACAGGGAGAGTATTATTTTAAATTATTTATATATAAATATTATGAATTGTGGTAGTGGGGTGGTAATACGATTAAAATGGAATACCACTAGTTAATCTTGTTTTTTCTAATTTCATGAAGTCATTTTCTTTATATTGAGCAACTTGTTTTTCTTTTTAAAAAAATCTAAATTTTTGACCAATTGAGTATAACAAAATTGATTTTTTTTAGAATTTTTTTTCCATACCAACATAACCTAAAAATTCAATTTTTTGTAAAAAATTGATGAAATTTAAAAAAAAATCCAAGAAAGTAATTAATTTGAACTAGAAGGTAATCAAAATGATTCTATGATTTTTATTAAAAGGATTAACTCATTTATATTTTGGGTAGGCTTAGAGTAGTTTCGAAATAAAATTAACTTATTATAAATATATTTTTGGGTAAGTTTTGAGTAGTTTCTAAATAAAATAAATATATTATAATTTTTTTAATTATAAACTTATACTCCCACTCTTTTTTAAAAAAGGATATAAATATTTTAATTTAAGCACATATTTAAAATTACAATATTTTTAAAATTCTGTGTCAAATCATATTATTATTATTATTTTTAAAAAAGAAATAATTTATATGGTAGAAGAATTTGAAAAAGTTGCAGTTAGGTAAAAAAAAAATGTTTTGAGTGTCTAAAGAGTAACAGTGACAATTTTTTCTTTTAAAAAAATAAATTTAAAAAGTAGTACTAGTAGTTTTCTTGGTCTACGTAACCTTCGCGGAAGCTACTCATCTCAAAGTCTTTTTATAGCAGCGTCCATTGCATCTGCTAAAAACTTTCAATTTATCATATTTCTATTTCTACATTTTTCCACAAATTTTCTCCCTCTCTATTTTGGCTTTTGATCTTCTATATTCCTCCAAATTTCATTTTTTATGGACAAAGGATGGGGTCTTACCCTTGAAACTTCTTCTTCTAATTCTGATAGAGCTGGTTTCTTCAAGAACAAGCCTGTTTTTGGTTTTAATTTAAGTCCTAAATATAACGCTGGTGAAATGTTTTCCTCCTCCGATGAGAAACGTAGCATCGTTAATGAAGTCGACTTCTTCTCCGATAAAAAGCCTATTGTAAAGAAGGAAAATTCTCAAGGCGATAATTCTATCAGAACTGATGATCAGTTTGTTGTAAATGTAAGTTTCGTTGTTTCGGGTTAAACCGTATATATATAGACCTCTATATCTTTTCGATGTATGACAAGAATAATTTCAATTGATGATAATTGTTTGTTATTCAATTTTGTAGACTGGTTTGCAACTTGTGACTGCAAACGCGGGGAGTGATCAGTCAACCGTAGATGATGGGGTTTCATCGGAAGTACTTGAGGATAAACGAGCTAAAATTCAGGTAATTAATTTGACTATTAACTTTATTAATTAGTTTTATCTTTAAAAAAAAAATCAATTTTGTTAAATGTATTTTGATTTTGGAATTGACTTGTATCTTGATTTTTTTTTTCTTAATTTATAAATAGCAGTTGGCACAATTGCAAGTTGAGCTTGAACGGATGAATTCCGAGAATCAACGTTTAAAAGGGATGCTTACTCAAGTTAACAGCAGTTATTCTGCACTTCAGATGCATCTTGTTACACTCATGCAACAACAGCAGCAGCAACAACTGAATTCAAAAACTGAAAATACACATCCCCATGAGGTACTTCATTGCTGTAGTATTCTACTAAATTCTGAATAATTGTGTATGTAATTTAATTTTATCGATCTATTATTCAATATCTTCTCATTCTAGAAATGAACATGTATATAGAATTTAAACTCTAAATCCTATGTATATTGTTAACAATTTTTAATTTCCTTAGGTTGTTGGCGCAAAGTCTGATGAAGAAAAGAAAAAAGAGAATAATGGGACCATAGTTCCAAGACAATTCATGGAGCTAGGCCCAAGTGGTTCCAAAGTTGACCCGATGGATGAACCATCTCATTCTCACTCTTCATCAGAAGAAAGAACACTGTCTGGATCACCTCGGAACAACATGGAATTAGTGTCAAGGGATAAGGCAATTAACCGCGAAGAAAGCCCAGAATCTGAGAGTTGGGTTCCAAACAAGGCCCCTAAATTGATGAATTCACCATCAAAACCTGTTGAGCAATCAACAGAAGCAACCATGAGGAAAGCTCGTGTCTCCGTTCGTGCCCGATCAGAAGCTCCCATGGTACGTCACCTAAAATATCAATCCAGTAGTATTTAACTATTTAACAATTTTAGCATCAAAATTAATCATTTGTAATAAAAATTTCGCAGATTAGTGATGGTTGCCAGTGGAGAAAATATGGTCAGAAAATGGCAAAAGGCAATCCATGTCCACGTGCTTACTATCGCTGCACTATGGCTGTTGGCTGTCCAGTGCGCAAACAGGTACTCATCTATATATGCTCAACTTTATATAACTCATAAATATACACCGTCAATATAAAGAAATAATTTACGAGTTACATGACATAATTATTCAGGTGCAAAGGTGTGCGGACGACAGGACGATCTTAATAACAACATACGAAGGTGCACATAACCACCCACTACCACCAGCAGCCATGGCTATGGCATCAACAACATCCGCAGCAGCAAACATGTTGCTCTCTGGTTCCATGCCAAGTGCTGATGGGCTAATGAACACAAATTTCTTAGCAAGGGCAATGCTTCCATGTTCATCAAACATGGCAACTATTTCAGCATCAGCTCCATTTCCTACTGTTACATTAGACCTCACGGCCCAAAATCCAAACGGAGCATTGTCTAATTACCATCAAAGAATTAACCAAGCAAATCCTCATTTCCAATTCCCTTTACCAGCTGGGCTTAATCACCCGAATTTCGCCGCTTCAATGTCAGCACCACAAATGCCTCACATTTTGGGGCAACCTTTGTATAACCAATCGAAATTTTCGGGCTTACAAATTTCTCAGGACAACATTCATCATCACCCATCAATTTCTCATGACACGCTCTCCGCCGCCACGGCTGCCATCACCGCCGATCCTAACTTCACCGCCGCCCTTGCTGCTGCCATCTCCTCCATCATCGGTGGTTCTCATCCGAATAACGGCAACAGCCCCATGTCCGGTCCCTCAAGCAATAATAACAACACTAGTAGTTTCCCAGGGAACTAATTAAATAAAATATTATTTTGATTTGAAAAATTTGCTGTCAATTACCCAATAGTCTTTCTTCATTCATTTTTTTAAAAATTTCTTAGGACATTAGGGGATGAAATTGGAATGAATTTTCATGTTCATATCTTTTTTCTTTGTATTATTACCGTGGAGGAAAAAGTATAGGAGAAAAAAAAACGTTATTTTCATTCTTTTATTCCGATTTTGAATTTTGGGTATACAAACAAAAATGGATGCAACGTATGTGATTGCTTAATCAAAATCATCTTCTGTTTGAATTAATTATTTCGATGTGAATGTTGTTATTTTCTTTTTCTTCTGCTTTTTCGTAAGTTGAAAAGAAAAACAAAAAAAAGGAAATTAAGGTTGGCAAGATCCAAGAACTCAAGAAAAGAATAATCATACTTTTTTATTCAGAAAGTTGCAGTGATTGGTGAGTAGTCAATAAAATCAGGCTATAATAGTTTGACACGTAAAAGTTTGTTCCATTTGGATTGGCTTGAAAAGTTTGAACTCTATAGAAACTTCAATGTAACTTCCTTTTGATTCTCTGATCATTTATCATTTATTGAATCTCCATTATCTTATGCTATTTGAGAGGTTGACACTTATAAAAATATAAAAAGTAGAAAAAAAAGTACATAGATAATAAAGATAAGATATAATTTAAGGAGAATTTAAATAAAACATGTCAAATTTTCTGTTAATTCAGCAAAAGTCGAGTTGTGGAAACAAACTTATGGTAATTGGTATCAACGACGACGACCTGTTATTGCGAGTTAAATTAAATTGATAGTATAAAAATTTCTTTACTATCACATTGTATAATTAGATCCAAAAAGATATATATCGGAAATTACACTAATTGTGTAAATCAAAATTTATTTATACGGTCAATATTTATATAATATATAGAGTAGAATTATTTGTCAATTATAAAAATCTTACAAGTCTCTAATAAATAATAAAGTTATAATCCGAATATATTATGAGTATTTATCTTTGTTTGGGTCAAATCCTTTATGTCCTCCATGATCTCGGTGCATTCATGTTGGAGATTTTTTGAAGAAACCAAATGACTTTTAAAAGAACAAAAGGATTTGATTTCATATGTTCAAACTTCAAGGACGTCTTCATTTGACTTCACCTCCTTCAAGATGGGTTTCTGTCTCCTGTCTCACTGTTTATTAATCCTCCATTTAAAAATAAGTAATGTTTTTAATTTGAACACATTATAATTATTCCTGTATTGAAATAAAGATGATTTTGGAAGAATAAGATTATATCCTTTTTGAAATCTTAAAAATATTACTTATTTTTAAACAAAATGAAAAGATTAAAATACCGCTTATTTTAGAACGAATGGAGTATTTGTTTTTATAGTTGTTAGGAAGAGTTCACTCCTTTTTTTTCAATAGTTGGACTCATAAAATGATGGTATAACAGCTAGCAATGGGGCCAATTGTATTTTATTTAAAAGAAAATGCAGCAAATTAAATGCCTCCTTCCTAGCAACATCATATGGGCTGGCTGACTATAAGATTTGTTTTGAATATAATGGTCATTGAGGAATTGAATTCATAAACTTTTTAATAAGGTCTGAAAAAACAAAGCAGGGATTAGAAATTAAATTAAAATGATGTGGGATATCACACCACCACAAGAATAGTAAACGGAATAAATTGACATTAGAACAGTTGAATATCCAAAACATATATCTGAATGGAGGTACCTTAAAAATAGGGTAACATCTAAATTATCCTTATGTTATTTAAAATTGAGCAACTTTGACGCTAAACACTTGGTTTAATATTATCCGTCTTTAGCAATTTCATTTTACCTCTCGACCCCTAATTGAGCTTTAATGTCAAGGTAATTTTGAATCATAGTAAAACGTTTGATGTCTTTTTTTGAAAAATTTATACAAGCCTTTCACGGTGTAGCTCCATCAATAAAAGGGAAAATACGAGAAGATTTACGAACCAAGAAAAACATAAATGGACCAATGGCGTAACAAAACAATGGATGAAATTAATCAATTTTAGATTATATATAAACATATTTGGATGGTTTTCCCAAAAAATTGAGTGCATAATTGTGATAAAACAGAAGTTCATGGATGAGTGCAATATTGAGTAAAAGTTTTGTACCTAAGAAACAAAAACAAAAAAAGAGGCCATTGAAAGAGTATAAGAAGTAGTCTATAATTGTAGTATTTTTTATTAGACAAGTCAGATACGTTATTGACTTACGTGCACATATATTAGACTTTTTTAATTTGATGATGTGCCTACCAATCATATATGCAATGTACTTATTAAAATAATAACAATCTCATTATTTTATACATAAATAATAATAATAATACTAATGGAACGTGTGACTTTGTGGGTCACAACCGTACTATATCCACCGTACAACATCGTTTACCAACGACCTTATTATTATTCACACATGCTCCCATGTGATATCTTTTTTTCTCCTCTCTTTTTACGAAAAATAAATAATAAATTAATTTAATTTCAAACTTAATATAATCTGGAAATATCTTACTTTTATTCATGAATTAAAAATTTCCCAAATGTTGATATATTAAGTTATAGTTTAGATATTTAAAATTATATTGAAAATTATAAAATTAAAAGTCAGTTTTTCAAATCATGCAAATCAAAATGATGACAACTCCAAACAATTCAAATTTCAATTATTCTTCTATGAAATCTCCAAAATCGTATCAGATTCAAAAAATCGATAATTTTATATAGTTATGTATCATATACAAAAAACACTATGAATATGATATGCATTGATTTATCTATAAAACAGTGTTGTAGATACTTAACAATATGTTATACATTACAACATCTTATACATAACTATGTTATACACAAAGTTATGTGTCATATACATATTTATGAATATGATACAAACTGATTTTGTTATAAAACATTAGTGTTTATATATCAACAGTAATATTTGATAGTGTTTACATATACATAGCATTCTACTAGTTGAATAAGGCTAGGTGGATATATCAGTAGTAAAAGATAACAAAATTTGTAATAATTGTGTATTCAATATATAACTATGAACATGATATATACTAATATGCGTTTCAATAAATTAGGGTTATGTATCAAAACTAATATTTGAAAATGATATATTGTACATGATAAAATTGTAATATATCATAAAGGTGAAACAAACGAATTATACATTTATTTAAGAATCAAAATCAACTAGATACATTAAAAGATCCGTTGAAAGCAACAAAAAAAATCAACAATTTGATCTGCTAAAAGCAACCAAAAAAAAAAAAGATGAAGAAATTCTTCTACACTTTCTCCTTTGCTTTGTATCAACTCTTGGAGCTTTTTTTTCACCTTCAACAATGACGTCACTCATGGATCTCGACTCAAAGCCCTTACCGGAGTCACCAACAACTCTTGATAAAATTGTAACGTATCATAATGTAGAAACAATTCATTATACATTAATTTAAGAAACAAAAACAACTAAATACATTAAAAAACTGAACCCATATGTATAAAAAAAAGATGGAAAAAAAAAAAAAGAATCAACAATCTGATCTGCTGAGAGCAAACAATCATATATATAATTATCAACCTTAATGATCATTATACAATATATAATACTGATTTAGTATCAGTTTAGCAAAATTAGTTGAGGAGGATATATAGTGTAATTATTTAGTGAAGTATGAATATAAAGGGGTATATGTTTGTAATTATTTTACTTGCTTAGTTTTCCGCATTTGAAAATCCTACCAAGTACCAACTAGCCATATGCGTTTTTGATCAGTTGGGTTCCACAAATTGTGCCATGACCTAACCCCTAATTTTGGCCCATTCACTAATGGACCATATGTACTCTAATGTGCCCAATCGGTAGCCCACTCTATCGAATAGGGGTCTCCTATTTTTAAATGGAAAAATCACGCCTATACACATTTAAGAGTCAATTTTATGGGTTTTAAATATATTTTTAAAAAATTCTTAATTATAACAGTTTATTTACGAGTTATGACATATCATTTAAAGTTAATTTTATTTAAAAATCAATTTACATTTATTTAATAAATGATTAATCTATTTATGGTTTTTTATTATTAATTAATAATATGTAATTAAATTGATTTATGTTCCTTTTTAAATCTGAAATTATCAGTTACATAGATATAGGGATTCACCTACAACACGTTTCCTTCTTTACCGTTACCACCCCCTAAACGTCAATCCCACCCCCTCCAAACCGCCCATACGTCAATCACATCCCCTCCCCCCACGCTCATCCAATTCTACACGCCATTAACACAGTAGCCCACTTTTACCTTCATCTATCACATCTTTCTCACCACCAAACTACACCAACTTCACAATCCTCCATTCAATTTAGTTTTTTCAACAAAATCATGTCGAAGAACACGATTATAACTCCTCGAAAAAGCCCTCTATTAGTTGAAGGAACTTATACGAATGAAGTTCATGCTCCATCTTTCAACATTTTGACTCAAACACCGCCGCCAAACATTGTTGAAACTCCGGCTAGGGGTGGTTCATCTCTATTGAAAGATCAAAAACAGAAGAAAAAAAA